>NC_081293.1:2927500-3247500 GCF_030435805.1 Mustela lutreola | reverse complement strand
AAGAAAGCTGAATGGAGAAATGTCCATGTTATCACTGTAATTTATGAAAACAGAAATTCAAGATTATTTACTTCAAAGTTTATTTTAATATATTTAGAATTCGAGTGGAACCAGCTGTTTTTTAACTTCTAAAGATCATGTTGTTATAACCCTGCTCAAAAGGGTGACTGTACTGTATTTCTTTAAACAACTTAAGTGGTATTAATTCCAGGAACCAGGGAAAATCCTGTCGACAACTCTTCTGCCTTAGGAATCAGACCACAAGCCCTGTAAGCGTCTGCATCCTTGAGGGACCCGTGAAACACACACATCCCCTCACAGAGCCGCCTTCTCTGGGCCAGAAGTCTGCAAATACATCCACAAAACCATCAGCAGCGGCGTCAAAAAAATCTCTTCCAACCCGAACCCCTAGAAATGCACACCCTGTTGGGATAGGGGTGGCGGCGGGGGTGAGGGAGTGTCCGGGAGGCAGCGTGCGGGGCTTGGGGAAGGGCCCTGACTCGCACTGGCTTTTATCTGGCAAACACGGATCAGGGCCATACGGTGGGCATCTCTGACCCCGACCAGGCAGACACTACCACTGTCCCTGAGACCCCCAGGCCCAGGGTTTTCCATCTCCATCCACATTCTGACCAGGAATCTGCCCTCTGAATTTCAGGCAAGGTTATTGCAGGCCAATTTAATGAAAGGCAAATAAAGTGATGCTCGCGAGTTCTACCCCATGGGAAGAGAGCAAATTTTTTCTAAAAAAACCAAAAATCCATGAATTTGCTTTCTTCGCCGTTAATCCTTCTGCGGGGGTGGGCCAGCGCCAGGTGCCCTCATCAACTCCTACCTTCAAAAGTCAGATTATAAAACAGGCAAAATAAGGGAGTGGAAGTTTCTTTATAAGAGACATTCTTGGGGCGCCTGGGTGGCTCGGTGGGTTAAGCCGCTGCCTTCGGCTCAGGTCATGATCATGGGTCCTGGGATCAAAACCCCCATCAGGTTCTCTGCTCAGCAAGGAGCCTGCTTCCTCCTCTCTCTCTGCCTGCCTCTCTGCCTGCTTGTGATCTCTTTCTCTGTCAAATAAATAAATATTAAAAGAAAGAGAGAGAGAGAGAGAGAGACACTCTTCACAAAGCGTTAGCATACGATTCCTCAAAGAGACTAACTCCCACACAGGGATCTACGTGACCTGCTAGGAAAATTCGCTGGTGACCTCTCGGAAACCCCGCCCGTGTAGATGTGTTTCCATCACCAGCCAAACTAGACCATGTCTTGGTCACAAGGAAGCCAGAGCCCTGGTTGGATGGTGGCCGTCTGAGGGGACAATGCAGATTGTTTCCCCGGGTCACTCACTAGTCAGGGTCATCAGGGCGGCCCTCACACGGGCAGAGGTCCTAGAGGGCTGCATTTTGGCCCCCCTGCTCCAATGGTGTGATCCCCCAGATCGGGCAGTCTTGAAGCCCATGGCAGGAGCTCTGGCTCCAAAGATGTCCCCCTCCCTCAGAGCTCAAATCCGACGTGGGGTTCGGGGGTTTCAGCCAGGCCTTCAGCCACTTTTCTCCAGAGCAGAACTGCAAAAATGAAAGAAATTACAGTTCTTTGTATTTTATCTCATTTTCATCGATATGTCACATTTGTTTTAAAACATAAATAATACACCAGGGCAGTAGCACATGCACATAATTGATAAATAAAATCAGCAGAGGCGTGCCGGAGGCGTGCTGGAGGCCACGCTCAGAATGTCGTGGTGGGAACTTGTGATCAGGAAACGCAGAGCAGACCCGGACCTGGGGCTGTGCCTCGTCGTCAATGGAGGCCAACCGAACCTGCCCAGAAGCTTGGCATTTTTATGAAGATCCTTTTAAACCAAATGGTCTCTATTTAGAGGAATTTATAGCAGGCAGTAAACATTCCAAGGGCATAGACTCGGGCTGGGCAAAAAAGTGCTGCCCCTTGTGAAGTCCGCACGGCCCGAGTTATGCACACGAGCCGACGCTGCGCTCCTTGCCTTGTGCCGCCTCCTGAGAATTAAAAGGCGGGGGGGAGGGGGGGGTCTAGATGTTCTTCCCCCAGCGACCCTGCCCTGCTGTCAGCTTCCTAGGAAAGAAGGTCTGCAGCGATGTTGGTGCTTCTGTGCCCTTTATAGGTTACGAATGTCCGAGAGGAGTACATGGGACGTCACATGCGGCTGTGCTGCTTGGACTTGTGCAGACGGTGGCTTTCCCCCAACCGCCACGGACAGAGCCATTCACTGAGGCTTTATTATGCACAGAGCATTCTGTCCAGTGTTCAAGAAAAATGAGAATAATAAGAAGAAGAATAAGAAATAAGGGGCGCCTGGGTGGCTCAGTGGGTTAAGCCTCTGCCTTTTGGTTCAGGTCGTGATCTCAGGGTCCTGGGATGGAGCCCTGCATCAGGCTCATTGCTCAGCAGGGAGCCTGCTTCCTCCTCTCTCTCTACCTACTTGTGATCTCTGTCTGTGAAGTAAATAATAAAAATTTTTTAAAAAGTAAAAAGAATAAGAAATAAGAATAAGAAAAATGAGAATAAGACTTTGCTTTTGCTCTAGTGGCAGACCCAAGACGCAGCGTCGAAGCGTGGAGGCACGTGAGCAGTGTTCCTTCAGGCCCGGGCAGGACGGGAAGGACACCTCGGGAGGGCACGGTGTGCAAGGCCGGCCTGCAGGCCACACGCGGGAACCTGGGAGTCACCACACAGATGCTGAAACCTTCCAGTTCATCTTCGCAGTCATTTTCCCCGTGAATTCACTTTGTCTCGTTATGGGAGGATGTAAGCGAGCTGGCATGTGTGGTTGAAGCTGGGAAACTTAGATACCAAAAACAGGTAATGACGGCGTGACCTGGAGTATTTAGTCCTTTGGAAGACGCATACTCATGAAAAGAATCTATTTCCATGGTATTAAAATGTGCTTATCCTATTTTCCAGAAACCAAATGGCCCACTGAGGCAACAGAATTAAAATGCCTGAAAATCAAATACATGTAGCATGTCCAGAACGTCCTTTGCTCTTAGCGTGTGTGAAGCTTTCACTAATATGTTATTTTGTGGCTCCAAAGAGAGAGTGTGAGCTCTTCACTGGAAAAGAGCTGTGAGCAGGAGAAGGGCCCAGGCCTGTGCTGCTGTCCAACTGAGCCTCCTTCATCCGCTGCAAAAGTATGATTTCCTCAAATCCAAATACATGGAAGAAAGTCAACATCATGACAGCAAAATGTTCTGTGGAAACGTGGAACTACTGGGGGAAAGAAAGCAAACATTTTCCATATTGCAAATAGAAAGTAAAGGGGAAGTCCCAAGAAACAGATGAATGTCCACAATGACATCAGTTGCAAACGGGGAGTTCTCTGCTGGTATGAAAGGCGCAGAGTCTGGAACAACTTTACTCTACAGGTTAAAAGCCAAGTGCCAATCCCTCATTCAAGAAGGGTTTCCAGATGCTTTCAGCACCATTCAGCACTATTCCTTTGGAACTGAGGTCTAGGTTGTGTGTCTAGAATGAGCTAGATATGGCGCTGGCAAACTGTGGGCATTGGACCAAGCCTGGCCCACTACCAGTTGCTGTAAATAAAGTTTTATTGAAACAGCTGTTTTCATTTGTTAAGATAAATTATCTGAAGCTGCTTTCTGATACAACGGCAGAGTTGAGTAGTTATAACAGAAACTGTATGGCCCACAAAGCTTAAAATATTTACTACCTGGACCTTTGCAGGAAGTTTGCTGGCCCCTGAAGTAAATAGTGAAAAAAAGTTCATTTTTCAGATGCCTTTCCTGTCTGGTATAAATAATCTAGAGGTTTAGAAATATTTATAGAGAAGACTGAATGCTTCCACTAGTCTCCTAAACGTTGGCCATTTCCCTCTGCTTAACACGATGTTCGATGTGAGGGGGAAGCCGTGGGGAATGGGGGGCGGGCTGAGAAAGGGGACGGCTGGGACCCCAGGACGAAGGCGAGGCTGGAAGTCAACACAGCTTTTCTGGATGGCCAAAGAAGGATAATTGCTTAGATCTAGCCATGTGGCTTTGTTTAAAAGTGTCTGTAGATGGTTGGTCAAGGAGCTTTTCAGATAGATATGCTCTTGCTTTGGGACAAATACTTGATGGAACCCACTGTGACAGTTCTGTGGTGTGGACGGAGAAGTAAGTTCCGGCTAAAGACAAGATTATCTCAACTCAGGGGTGACCAAATAGTTAGCCCCATGTGTATAGAACAAGGGTTAAGGATTAATTTGGAGAGTCTCAAGTGTCTCTTCCAGCGTGGAGCTCTCAGACATTCTGTCCAGATCTGAAATTTACTGGGATTTTGCTTGAAGGCATGGAGTGCACCACAAAGTGACCACCGACCCACCTGGAGGAGCTCAGTAAGATAATCTCATCTCGACACATTTAAATCCTGGGGAGGGAGGGAGCATGAAAAAATAAAATAAAACACCATGAGCATCACCAAGGATGAAAGTAAAGCCCCATGTTTAATATCTAGGAGAGAGGAAAAAGGGCTTGCTGCGTTCTCAGAACAAAGGGCTGCTACGCGTCATCGCCCCACATTCAGCAGGAGCTGACTGTGGGCAGTAGAGTCACTTCTATTATTAAAATGGTAGTTTCCAGGCACCTGGGTGGCTCAGTGGGTTAAGCCTCTGCCTTCAGCTCAGGTCATGATCTCTGGGATCAAGTCCTGCCTCGGGCTCTCTGCTTGGCAGGGAGGCCTGCTTCCTCCTCTCTCTCTCTCTGCCTACTTGTGATCTCACTCTGTCAAATAAATAAATAAAATCTTTTTAAAAAAATGGTAGTTTCCATGTCCAGGAGGTCATGCTGGTAAAGGACACCTGCGTTCTGTGCTCTGTCCTAAGCACTGACAAATGGTGGGGATCAGCACGCAGGGAACACTGACAAACAGGGAAGGTCCCACCGACAGAGGAATAGAGGAATGAGAACCAGCTCCAGGTGGCCAGACAGCGTGTTCTGTCAGATGAGTTCTTCCCAAACCAACAGATAAGAGAAGGAAGGATGCAGATTTGGGCTCAGCTTAGAGGAAACTGTTTCCTAACACTAGTTCTCATTGCTGTGCAATGTTGTCCTTCTCAAGCAACACCAGGTGAGCTCTCATTATTGGAAGAGACAAGAAGAACTCCGGGGTCTTTTGCCATGGAACTGTCAAGGGAGATGATGTCCTCATTCCAGAACATTCTTAGCACCCTGAGATGCTATGTGTCACCACCCAGGGCTGGTCCAACCATCACCAAAACAGAGTATATGATTTTAGTAAACATGTGTCCCAATGTTCTAGGGCAATTTTTACTCTACGTTGACCATTCTTCCATTTCCTATGAGCTTTGACAACGTCCTGGAACTCCCCATTGCAACTTCTGACTGCTCTTACACCTGCAAAAAACCTCAGAGCTACCTGGGATGATGAACTCTCATTCCTTTGAAAACTATGGTCAGCACAGCGGTTGCATGATAGGACAATCTCTACAGCACACGACTATACCATAACCCACTTCACTCCACTTGCTTTTTTGCCCAACCCTCCCTCCACCCCGTAACACATAAAAAGTAACTGTATTGTTTTTACGTACTGGGAGGGGATGCTTCCAGGCTTCTCCATTGACCCTATGTATGGGTACAAACATGTAGATTTGTTTTATATGAATCAGATTGCACTACATACCCTAACTTATAACCTACCTTTTTCAGAACATGTATGGAAGTGGAAAAATATGTGGAAAAAATCATCATTTTCACAGTTCCATAGTATTCCATCTACCCATGTTCCAAAATGTAAAATATCTCCTAGGCTACAGTGAAAAGTACCACACAAGCATCTTTGCACATGCACTGAATTATCTCCTTGGGACAAAGTTTACATTTTGAGACACATTGCCACACTCTCCTCTGGAAGCTTGCATCAATTCTTTTCCTGCTAGAAACCTATAAGTATAGTTTTAAATATTCCTTTACCCACACTACGTACGGTTACTATATTTAATCATAGTCACCCATGCAGGTGGACACTCACCAGCGATAGTCTAGTTCGCATTTCTACTCTAGGGTGTAAGTTTTTGGGTTTTGCAGTAGACCAGCACCTCAGAGCTATCCAAGTTCTTACTGATTCGATCCAGGGACAAAACCATCCCTGCCACAGCTTTATCTTATGAGAAATAGGAAAAATAACAACACTTATGCTACATAGAGTTGTTATAAAATTATATGAAATAATAAATGTAAACATTTGCATGAGAAGGAAAATGCGACATGACAAAGTGGGGTTTATCTCTTTGAATGCAAGTTGATTTTTAATGCTTGAAAATCAATGCAGTTCACCATATGGACAAACTAAAAAGGAAAAACCATGAGATCATCTCCAAAAACAGAAAAACCTGACAAGACCCAACATCCATTACTGATAAAAGCTTTCAGCACAAGAGGACTAGAAAGAACTTCCTGTACCTGGGAAAGGATCTATGACTTTCTTGGAGTGAACAGCATGCTTGAGAATGAGATTCTGTCTTCTTTCTCCTTGTGATCAGCAATGAGACCGGGACGTCTGCTGCCGGCACCTCCCTCTACCTAGCTCTTGGGGTTCCACCAGGATAGCAAGGCAAGGAAAAAAATAAACAATTAAAAGGCTTCCAGGTTGGAAAGAAAGAAGCAAAACTGTCTGTTTGCAGAATACATAAGTGCCTACCTAGGAAATCTAGTACACTCCACCCAAAATTCCAAAAACTAAAATGAATCACTGAATTTAGCAAGGCTGCAGGATGAAAAATCAAAAACAAAAATCAGTTGTATTTCTAGATACTAGGAACAATCAGAATTTGAAGTAAAAAGAGTAGCATCATTTAAAAGAGTGCCAGAATATATTAAATATTTAGGGATAAATCTGACAAAAGATGCACAAGATCTGTATCCTGAAAACAGAACATTGCCAAGAGGAATGAAGGAAGACCTGACCACATGTAGAGACACACTGTGCTCCCTGGTCAGAAGACTTGGCGTCGCTAGATACTGATTGTCTCCAAATTGAACAGTGAGTTCAGCACAAACTCAACCAAAATTCTCATGAGTGTTTTGTGGGAATGAACCAGCTAAATGAACAATGCTAAAATTTAAATGGCAATGCAAAAGACCTAGAATAGCCAAAAATAATTTTGAAAGACAACAAAGCTGGAGAACTAACTGATTTCAAGGGTTACTTAAAAGCTGTATTCGTCAAGATAGTGTGGTGTTGACATAAAGATTGACTGATGCCATCAAGTCCAGAGACAAACCTGTACGTAAATGGACAATTAATTGTTTACAAATGTGCAAATACAGTTCCATAGAGTGAGGGCCTCTATATGCACAGTACGCAAAAATTAAGTCTAAATGGAGAAAAAGCCTAAATGTAAAAACTGAAACCATGAAACATCTGGAATAAAACATGGGAGAAAATCGGAGGGACCTTGAGTAATACAAAGGTTTCATAGAGTCTACACCAAAAGTCCCATCTATGAAAAGCAACTGATAAGATACACTTGGCAAAAAGTAAAATCTTTTGTTCTGCTGCAGACACTGTCAAGTGAATGAAAAGACAAGCCGTGGACTGGGAGAAAATATTTGCCAAGTATACCCCTGATGAAGAACTTTATCCAGCTATATCTGGAAAATATAAAGAAGCCTCAAAATGCAATAATAAGGCAGAAAAAACTCAGTTTTTAAAACTAGACAAAGGATTTGAAGAGACACTTACTCAACAACATGCTTTTGAAAAGAAGCACATGAAAAGATTCTATATGCAATTCGTCATCAGAGAAATGCACATTAAAACCACGATAAGTCACTTCTAGATGCGTATCAGTATGTAGGAAATTTCAATGGCTGACCATAGCGAGCTGGGATTCTGGAGGAACTGGAACTCTCATGCCTCACCTGTGGGGGTGGAAAATGTTATAGGCACTGTGGAAAACAGTTTGGCAACTTCTTCAGAAAACACCCCTACCATACCTGGCTATTCCACCCTACATACTTACCCAAAAGAAAGCATGTATCCATTTGCAGCTTGGACACAAATGTTCACAGCAGCTGTCTATTACAGCTACCAACCCAAAGCAACCCAAATCTCTATCCTCGGGAGAGTTGATAAACCAAACCATATCCATCCAATGAAATGTTATCCATCCAAAGAAAATGAAGGAACCATTGGTGCACAATATGGAAGAATCCCAAAATAATTACACCGAGTAAAAGAAGCCAGAGAAGAAAAGAGCAAATGTGGTATGATTCCATGTGTACGATTCTAGCAAAAGTAACCAAGGCACAGTCCCTGTCGGAAAGCCAATCAGCAGCCGCTCGGGGATGGTGGTGCCAAGAGAGGTAGCAGAGAAGAATCACAAAGTGGCAGTTTGGAGGGTGATATATTTGGGGTGAAAGATATATTCATTATCTTGTTTATGGTGATGGTTGCGCATGCCTTTATATGTCAAAGTTCTTCAGATTTTAGGCTTTAAATATGTAACTTATCGTATACCAATTATATACACACACACACACAGTATATATATAACCAATTATATCAATTAACAATATTAAACACTTTAAAAAGTGAGGGTCAGAAGCACAGTGGGAAAGAATGTTAGTTACCTTTATTATTTTTCTACCAGACATTTTTTCTGGGAGGTGAATGGCCTAGTCTGATGATTTTCTATTGATTTAACTTTTTTTTTTGTAAGAGTACTTGTAAAATGGAGGAAATTAATGAATCACAGTTTAAGATCATTTCCTCCAGCCATTCCTGTGTCTTTTAGCTTCATCATAGTGCCATAGACACGTTTAGACACACCATTCATCTCCCAGGATGGCTTCTGGCTCTCAGGTCCTATTTTTGAAAGGCAAGAATTTGATTTTAAATACGCAGTCTTGTCTACTTTTACCAGCCTTCCTGAGAAATGATTTCTGTGTAGTAGAATCCTCCGATTCGAACTGCATGTTGGATGCGTTTGGGGGGCTTTATACAGTCTTGTTGGCACCAAGTTTCCATCAGCCCAGAAAGTTCCCCTCTGCCTGTTTGCAGCCGCACACTGCTCCATCCATGCTCCTAGCAGCTGCATACCCACTTCCCCAAACTCTTCCTTTTCTAGAATTCTATGTAAGTGACATCACCATAGTGATTATACAGCATAGCCTCCCTCTTCTGCATCTGGTTTCTTCCACTTCCCACAGATTCCTGAGGCTCATCTGTGTTGTTATATATCTCAGTGTTTCTCTCCTGGTGAGTGTGTGTGAACATACCACTCCCCTCTCGATGAGCATCTGGTTGCTCCCAGTGACCTGTGTGTGTGCATTTGTGATTCTGAGTGACGCTGCTACGAACAGCCACATACCAGTCATTTGTGTGGAGATGTGCTTTCCTTTTCTTTCCTGGGAGTGTGGTTACAGGGCTGTACCTTTAACTTTGAGACACTGCCAAGCTGTACCATTTCCAGTTTCCACCAGCAACATGTGAGTGTCATAGTTGTCCCATGTCTTTGTTAACACTTGGAATTGTCTGCTTTTAAAAGTTAGCCATTTCAGTGGGTGAGGAGTGGTTCTGTCCTGTCCCTTGTCAAAATGTATTCATGGTTAAAGTCTGTTCCCAAAAGTATGATGATCACAAAATGATAACCTGCCTCCTCACACACTGGCCATATTTTATTTTATTTTATTTTTTTTAATTTCATTTGAGAGAGAACACAGCTGGGAGGAGCAGAGGGAGAGAGAGAGTATAAGGCAGGCTCCAGGCCCCATGCAGAGCCCAATGTAGGGCTCAATCTCACAACCCTGAGATCATGACCTGAACGGAAATCGTGAGTCTGACACGTAACCAACTGAGCCGTCCAGGTGCCCCGACACTTGTCATATTCTTAATGAAAGATTCAGAATATAGATTGAGCTTTTATAAAAAACAAGAGAAGGAATGAATTAAATAGAGCTTTTATAATAAACCGCTATGAGTTGAGTGTTTTCAGCTAAGAAGGAAAATAAGGAATCCATCATTAAATGAAAAATATTTGGGGCATTTTATCCTGCAGGCTTTTGCATCTGTAATAACCAAAAAAGGGGAGAAAAAGATATCCAAGATTAAAATTGCTTTGAATACTTCTGTAATGCACTGTGTGGTACATTTTATTAAACTCAAATCCACCGTTGGGTCGGAAGGGGTTGTAGACAAGGAGACCCTGAAGTTGGGTCACAGGCCTGTGTGGAAATGCAGGGAGCCTACAGGTGCCGCTCATGGGGGTCAGGCTTCTCAAGCCAGTGTGTGGGGTGTGGGGGGAGGACTGGAGAATGTGCCCTTTATACACACATAACCCACGCACACACTGGTACACATGCACTTGGGAATGAGTCATTGAATTCGGATTAGAGTAGATTGGGCATTTACCATTAGTTCTCACCTCATTTTAGAGGGGCTCTGCCAAAGAAGACAATGTTATCAGTATCACTAGGAGCCCATTTTCACAGCCTTTTTAGGGGTGCTCTTTGCCCTGAGGCATGAAAGCTGTGGCCTCATCAGTGGCCTTTGCTGGCCCCGCCTCTGTGAAATGACAGTTGAGGCAGCTGGAGGGGCCAGCTGGGGACCGTCCACGGCCACCCCAACCCGGTCTCAACAGCAATCCAGCACGTGGTTTCGGTCCGAATCCAGACCAAGGCCAGGCTCCCAACGTTCTTCATGCCTCCCTCTTTGGATCGTCGTCTCTGCTGATCTGCTTTCTGCCTCTCCAGTTAAGAGGCTTTTCCTGACATTCATTATGCACAGCCTTTCATATTCCTGACATAATGAAGGGTTTCTAAAAATGATCTGCCAGATCCAGCATAAGGATTTGGGGCCATAATCTTAGTCCAGACTCACCCACATGTTTGTCTTTCCTGGAAAATATCTTGAAATTCTTCATTTCTGTGACTGTTCGGAGATGCACACCAAGGCAAAGAGGGTAGAGGCTTATAAGAAAGATACAAACCGTGCGGTGACCTTTATTTCTCCTAAAGATGGTGGGAGTCTTCTACCACAGGCCCCAGATGGACAACATGAACCTCTTGCCATTATAACTCAAAAACCAGGGTTTCTTTTTATGTTCCCTAAAAATGCATGCTTTCATCTGAAGCTACACAAGAGCACGATGCTTTTTCTGATCTATTTTACACCTGATAAAAATTACATAATGCCACGTGTCATTGGCTTGGGGGTATCATTTCAACAACGATGGGACGGGCTTTATTTCCCAGGCGGTGGAAGCCTGTCTGGGATCTCGCCATCGGAAGACGGAACAGGAGCGGAGGGGACTCCCACTCCTTTCGCAGCGGATGTCATCAACGAGAAAGATCAGTGACGGCGTCTTCTGCATCGATCAGCCTGTGAGTTTAGCTATGTACATTATTTGATGCCCAAAACTACCTGGAAAGAATGGCATCCCCTCAAAGGACTGCCCAAACAGAGTCAATAGACGGGCATTGTTTGCAGAAATGGGGGGAAATAGCCAGAGGGTGCCTTTCGCAATGAGGCTCCTATTAATACATACCTATGCACGTTTTTATCGAAGGAGCTAATAAGACGGTAGCAAAGAAGAAAAGTTAGCTATTAGACAACAATTCTCCTGCCAAGAGCCATAATCTGACACAGATTGAGCTGGGCGTAGTAGTCCATTAATGGTTCACGGCTCATACAGTAATGACCTACTAACCTGACGCGGTGTTGCTCTCACATTTTGCCGTCCTCTGGGATGCTACTGTCACTGTGTTATCTATTGCCTGCTTCCCCATCAAAGAAAAAAGCAGAGCTGAAATGTATGTACGCATCCAACTCTGTAGTTCATTGCACACCAACCCCGGCAAGTGAAGGAACAATAGATTTATAAGTTTATCCTACATTAAGCCAAACACGCCTGACTGCACTGTAAATTACTAAATAATAAACCAGGTGGCGTGAGATCCTGACTTGGACAGAATATAAAAATCTATCAACCTGTAAAATACAATAACCATAAATGTGCTATGTAGCTGATGGCTCAGGTAACCATCCACCACCAGGACCCAAGGTTTCCGCAAGAAAATTGCAACAAAGGCATGCTAAATTGTAAACTTGGCTGCCTTTTCTTTTGTGCTCCCTGCCGGCAGAGGAAAGATCACTGAGTTAAAACACTTGAGTGCTTGTTTTGTTTGTTCAATGTCTTTGTCTGGAATTGGCCACTTCCCTTGAATTCCATGATTGCTCCCCACCTGCTGCCACCCAGCATGGGGCTGGTGTCTTCCAGGATGCCCTGTGACTTCAGCCAGGGTCCTTGGGTGCCCAAACTTCACATTCAAATGAGCTTGAAACACTCTGCACCAGCCGGAGAAAGTGGAAAACACGGGGGAGAAAAAAAAGCAAACTTCCGATGATATACACCTTTCCTCTTGAGAAAAATATCTTAAAACTGGGTTAGCTCAGTTAAACCCCATCCTAAATTCCACACTCCCCTGGCCATCACAGAAATAAAATGAAGATGAAGGAAACGGTGCTCCATCTTGTTCCTGCAGCCCAAGCAAGGGAGACTCTGTTTGTACGAATAGCGAGGGGAAAAAAAACAAACAAACAAAATTAATTTTATTTCAGTGAAAGATTCCAAAATGATCCCATAAATTGCAATTCCAAAACATACAAAGCTAATTAATTCCTTTTTAGGAGATTTTCAATAAGCAAACCAGGTTAAGTTTATATGATTTACAAACAGTGTTTACATTCATAGAGGTGCAACTAATTGCTACACGCTTTGACATCATTACAGGAAAATGCTTGGGGATGCAGACAGTTTAATTAGGGGTGGTTTCAAGTTCACTACATGATTACCATCACAGAGCTTTCCTAATACGCTTATGCAGTACAGTAATGCTGAAAAGTGATTACATTTTGCCCGCTGTCTGCCTAAATTTTGAATGAAAAATGATAATCCCCGTACCAAGGGTCGCATTCACACCGTTTGGATTTCTTTCCGAATCACACTCACCTGCTTGCCCCCCGGCCCCGTCTCTCCTCGTTTTGCACGCCAGCTCTACGGTGACGTCGTGCATGCATTTGGATCCATCATCTGCCTCCTCCGAGTGCTTCCAGATGATGCTGAAAACCTCCATGCTCTGCAAGACATCTCAGACGCAGGTTTTTCTAGCGTCCGCCTACTTTGGGTACACCCCAGTGATGTTTATAAATAATTGAGTTCCAAATTACAGCCCACTCTCCGTTTCAGTCGGGAACAACTGTTTTGCCGGTTTTCATTTTTTAAAGTCTGTGAAGTCATCGTCTTCAGCAATCAACTCAAGCTCCTAATGACAAGGCTGTCACTCGGAAGCCCTGGGAACTGGAGCGAGGCTGGAAGTCAGGGAATTCGGGTCCCAGGACACCTGGGTGTTAATAAGCCCTGTCACCATCACAGGAAGGCCAGCAACTCGTGTCCGAAACATCAAGCTCCAGTTATTTTTAACAAACATACAACCAAGAACCAAACATACGGAAGTTTCTAGAATTCATAAGAATGTGCAAAAAAACCCCATAGCTTCTCCTGGCCTAAAGACACTTACAGTTTAGTCCTAGGGAAAAAGGCATGTTATCCAGGATCATTTCCTTTAGGAATTTAAAAAAATAAAAACAAACAAACAAACAAAAAAAAAAACAAGCTGAAGGAGCACCATAGCAATGATGTAAACAAGAATCTGATAGCTCCACGCTTGCTATCAGACACATGTATTTCTAAGTTTCAGCCCAAATACTCGCAAAACACTTCACATTCAGCTGTTATCTCCTCTGGATTCCGGCAATTCAGTTTAGAAAGATGAATAAATGATATAAGATTCCCCAAAGCAAACAATTTTAGAGTGTAAGTAACACCCCAAGGGGGTACCATGGTTTTCTCCAGGATTTCAAAACACAGGCATCAGAGGAAGAAGATTTCAACAAATCTTAAACTGTTGGTGCCTGGGCTTAATGAAAGAGGTCTCCCGCGCTGACCGCTGCTCACAGGTCAACACCTCCGAGGACGGACAGTCTCTAGAAGGTGAAGCATGACCCTGGGGTCACGGTGCCGGGGCCAGGCGGGAAACGAACATTCTCGTGGCGCTGTGAACCCCGTGGGGAGTCTTTGCTTTGGAGAGCTGCTTTGACTCTTTAAGGAAAGGATTTACCTTTATCAGGCACAACTGCTAATTTTTCTACTCACAATCAAATAACCAATTTCTAATTAACTTGAATTAACTCGGGCATCGTACCAAAGCATTACATATCTCTGTTAATAAGCAAATTGATAAATTCCAGATGTAAAACTCTGAAGTCATCACAAATGATTCAAGCATTAAGAACTCATTTTAAGGGGCGCCTGGGTGGCTCAGTCTGTGCAGCGTCTGACTCTTGATTTCGGCTCAGGTCATGATCTCAGGGGGGTGAGATCCAGCCCCGCAGAGGGCTCAGTGCTCAGCGGGGCTCTGCTTCAGATTCCCCCTCTCCCTCTGCCCCTCACTGCACTCACACTCTGCCTGTTTCTCTCTCAAATAAATAAATAAATCTTAAACTCACACACACACACACACACACATACACACACCTCATTTTAAAAACTACACTGTTTGTCTCTGGCAGGCCACCAAGCAACATTTTTCAACCCATTTCACTCGTCTCGGCCTCCCGCTCTGCCTCCTGTCGATCCCTCTGTCACAGCTCCGGAAGGACAGCCGAACAGGTAAGTTCACACATGGGCACGTCATCTCCACCGACATGAAGCCCTAGCTTCGGTCGTGCTCCCCGGGGTGGAGGCAGACTCCGCGCGGACGAGAGTCGGGGTGCGCGGGGAGGAGCAGGAAACCATGCCCTGCTCAGCCCCTGTGCCAGCTCGGACTGCGAGGCCGGGAGTTCAGGGCAGGGAGCCGACCACTGGCCCGAGGCCCTGCTCAGGTGCTGGGTCCACATCCCCATCCTACTGGCTTGTCACCAGAGGGGTCCCTTTCCCCTCTTTCTACCTCCGGTTCCTGTGTCTCTTCAAACCCACCAAGCACCTCACACTGTGGGCGCTTAATAATTGTTGGTTAATTAATTACGGCGAGGAAATTGATATGCCCAACACACTGTTCCTGAGCAGAGGAGTCCCAGGAGACCAGGTGGGGAGCCCACATGAGCCCACGAGGACACCCTTACTCGAGACGGTGAACGAAAACGATCGCTGTTGTTTCCCAACAAGAGGGATTTGTGTCTACTGGGAAGCAGAGCCGCAGCCACCCTCCGACCCCTGGCGACCCCTGGCTCCCGGACCGTTGCAGAGGACACCCCGAGCCTTCACCCGCCCGCAGGCAGGAAGTCGGTCCCCAGAGAGCGACCCCGGCGCCGGCCGTTGGAGATGCTCCCGCGGCTCCCACCACGCCGGCCGCTCCGGTGCGCGGCCTCCACCCCGGGTCCGGCGCTCCCACATCTCCCGGTCGTTTTCCGTATCCCCACACAGATTCTCGCAGGAATTCCTTCTTGCAGGAGGCCGGGGCCACCAGCCCTCACATCTCCCTCTCGACTTTGTCCGGCATTCAGGTGCTCGCTCTCCAGCCCTGCCTTCTTCCGGCGCTGTGCGCGGGAGGTGTTGGGATGGCCGCGGGGAGGTAACACTTTATCACGAGAAAATGAGCTGGAGTGGTTTTCAAGAATTAACGAGTCCGCAAAGACAGGAGGGGAGCCGCAAAGCTCCATCACAAAGCTGCCGTGGGCCGCCGTGCCTCACCCGTTAAGCGGTCGCGGCGCACCAAATCCATTCCGTGGCACACAAGGTCCAGCTGTGAGACTCAGCAAAATCACAGATGACTGTAAGTCCCGGACCTTCCAGGTCACCTACAAATAGCCAAAACCACAAAGGTTAATTTGCAAATTCCAATCGTCTGCTGAATCAGGCCCCAAGGCCAACCACATGGGCCACTAAAGCCCCAAATGTCCCGTCGACCCGACTGGACAAAAAGGGCTCCAAGTTCATCTCGTTGTTTTAATCAGGATACAACAATGGTCCGTTCACATGACCCGTCCCAAACTCTGGCTCAGGCTACCGCCTCCTAGACGCTGCGAGGAGGGACAGTCGTCGGGATGGTCTCGGCTGAAGGTACCAGAAGACCCCAGCGGACTGGGTTAGACACTGAGAGACTGACCCCAGGACAGGAATTCCTAAAATGGCCTGGTGGGACCCTGACAGACACAGCAACATCATCAAGGACACTGGTGGGTCGTCTTTCCCCTTCCGTCCACCTTCCGCAGCCTAGCTCCGTCGGCGGCCCGTCCCCTCTCCTGCATCACATGGAGGCAGACCGACGTCCCGCAGAGGAGACGCTACTGCTCTCTCGTCCCCTTGTCCGTAGACGAATGTCTCACCGGAACCCCTCCGCGTCTCAACGGCCCCGAGCGTTATGACATGCCCGCACCTAACACCGCTGTGCGCTGGGAGCCTGGAACAATTATGACCAGCTTCGACCTTGTATCAAAAACCAAAATTAATGCAACCGATTGAGAGAATCCCAACTTTTCTTTTTTTTTTTTTTTTAGTGAAATGTGCGTATCAACGTGGATATAAATGTGCACATAGACATTCCTACTTACACGTGTGTGGAGCCCTGATGGAAGAGTTCTTGCCACCAATTATGGTCCAGTTTAAGAAGCTCTGGCTTAGGCCAGTCCTGACCTCCCCCTGGGGAAGGAGACCTCGCCTGCCTCTCTGGAAGCACTTGACCAGGCACGACAGGAAAAAAGAAGCAGCAGCAGCAGAAGCAGACCTGGACAAGACAGCGTTCTGTTAGAAGAAGGGAGAAGCTATCGGACCCCAAGCAGTAGATGAAGAGGGGATCTGGCAACTTGAGGGAGACAGCGGTCGCATGTGCAGAGAGACGGAAGGACTCACGGCCAGGTTAACCTCCAGCCGCGCCAGCAGGCTGCCCGCGGGGTCCTACATCAGCCGACACAGACACGTTTCCAACCGAAAGCATAAAGCAGCGATGGCGGGGTGTGGATCACAGGCAGAGAAGGCGCAGAGGATTCAATTTAAAAACTAGCAGCACGGACCAGGATCCTTGCCCTCTGACGAGCAAGTGAGAGGAACGTCACTAACCGCACGCCGGATTTATCGATTTCCTATGATGAGCTTTATGATACTGCTGAAATCATTATGTGGCTTTTAACGCGGTGTGACTCGGGAGACAGACATGTTGAGGGCTGTCATCACCAGGAAGCCTTCTGCCTTCTGTGGTCCCGTCTTCGTAACCTGATGCAAGGAAATCATATTTAGTGAAGAAGGAAATTACTTTGGGTATGTATCATTCAAATCCTTAAGGATTATTGGCTAATTAGGAGCACAGTAATGTAAATTTGCCTTGTGTCAGGTTTTCAGGAACAGTAAAATAACATAATTAAGCAGTGAACAAAGCAGATCATTTAAAGGCACTCGTGGCTGCACATGGATATGACGGCGAGACACACACATTGGCCTGGAAACCGGAAAAACCCAGTCCACGCCGTAGGGGCCAGAAATGGTTTCGAACAACAGAGGAGAAACTGTGTAAATTTGATTTAAATATATTGCTACGTCTTATGTGAAGGTTTTCATAGAAGAATTCCATTAGGCAATTAAATAATTCATCGAAAGGAAACAGAAGTTGTTCTTTTTGAAAAAAAATAAAAATAAATCCAAACTAAGTTATTTTTAAATAAGCAGAGTGAGAAGCTAAATAAAAACATTCTAGTGCTGGAAACCCTAATAAAAGGAGAAAATAAAATTTTAAATGGCATTTCCCTGCTTCGACTTCTCTCTGGACTTGTGGCTGCGTGTGCAGAATTACCCGTAAAGCTGGAAAGCTTCGGCTGAAACCGTTGACCCTGCCCGGCCCAGGGAACCCTGAGACTCTGAGACTCGAAGCCTGCGACCCAGGAGCTCATGCTCTGGCTGTTTGCTGCTGAAGAGGAGCCGCCTCCGTCCTCAGAAACCTCGAGAAGGCAATTATGAAAACCAACGAATTCTGAAGGACTTTGGAAGAGACTTAAAATCAATTCGAAAGTGCTCTCTTCCCTCCTGCTCATCTGCGGAACGGGGAAGGGGTGTCTGGTCTGGTCCAGCTGACTGAGGGCAAAGAGGAGCTGCCCCCACCTCCGGGGGTCCCTGGGGCCGGGGGCACTCACATCCCCACCACCACCTCCCCCAGCTCCCGGGGAGGCTCCAAAACGACGTCACCCTCCAGCCTCCCTGGCTCGGGACAAGGGGTGAGAGACGAGAATGGACGCCGTAAGAGAAGGAAGGGCGAGGAGTCCGGTGAAGGTGTGGAGGACGCAGAAGTCAGGGACAGACAAGAGGCGTTTGGAAGGAGAGCGAGCGGCGCGGGAACCGGGGCTCTGGAGTCCGCAGCGGGAGAAAGAGAAGACGAGGCTGCGGGCCGCTGGCACAAACAGGTGAAATAGAATCATTTTTAATCCTGGCCTCCAAAAGTCCATGAGAACATCCATCAGCCAAGCGGTTAGGAAGCCCCAGAACCCGCGTCTTCATAAAACACTGGGCACAGCCATGACGCAGGTGCTGCCGGCAGGAAAGCCTCTGGGATGGCGTCAGTTCTCAACAGGAACGAAGGAGAGAAGAAAACCAAGAGCACCTCGATGCCAGCTAAGCTTCCTCTGGCAAACCAAGCCAGGGCCAGAAGACGGCAGATCTGAGCGAAGGCTGGCGCGGCCATCACATGCTGTTTGCTCTGCCAGCCTGATTTATAACCACGGATTTTTCTTATAATTCAAGTTCCTTCAGGGCCCTTCCCAGGACGAATGAATGACCACAACGTGCATCTCCTACTTCTTTCCCCCAAATCAAATCCAAAGATTATGACTTGGGAAAGGGTCCTCAAACAGGGCCCGGTCTCTGAACTTGCCTATCCGTGGCCCCCAAACCAGGTCTCTTCGATAAGCAATTCTGCACACATCACTCGCTCCGATTCCTTCAAAGAAACAGTGATGAGCCTTGCATGAGCCGGCATGTCACCTCTCGCTTTGGCCTTTCATTTTTTCCCTTGGGATCCAATGGCCACATCTTGGATAGGCCATGCCGAGGGTCCTGTTCGTAAATCACACAAAGCAAAATGGTTGGAAAAACTCTTTGGTGCTAGGCCGCGAACTCACCAATCTCTAGAAAAAACAACGTATGAGCTACAGAAATTTCATCAGAGTGTTACGTACGAGTCTTACTGAACGGACTCTTAAACCCCGGAGATTAACACGCAATATAGGTAATGCAGAATTCCAATACTATGTGATTTGCAAGAATTCAGATTGTGTATCTGTTCTTTGGGGCTTTTTACATGAATTTTGCCTTCAACAATATTTACAGTTCTTTGAAAAGTGGGTCACTATATTCTCCTGCCACTGAGTGATCAGAAGAACCAAAGAAAATAGTCATTAAGTTGACAAAATGTCCCATACATCCATGTCAGTTAAAAGGAAAAAAATCACTAAGATCTTCCCTGTGCCACTTTCCAGGATTCCTGACATCTGTCATAAAACTCAGGCCATATGTCTTTTCCTTCCATTAAGGAGACTCATCACATAACCAGGGCTAAGGTTCTGTCAAAAAGAATTATTGACTTATAAGCATATCTTCCCCCACCCTGCTAATGATTTCCACAAATACACCCACTGATCATCTTTTTTTATGTGCTTTACAGAAATTACCGGGAGGCCCAGGGGGCCATTTGGGGTCCTGTGCTTAGGGATTTGACAGGTAATGTTAATGAGAGGCACATCGGTATTTATTTCAGGACTTATTTATTTAGAGAAGAGTGTTCTGGTCGCATGGACCTTGCTGAACTGGCCGAGGGAGCGAAGGGCAGGGGACAGCGGGAGAAAGGTAGCCACTGCAAGCCCCCCATAAAGCGGCCGCCCAGGCTCCGTTTACTGCCTCTTCTGCAGGGACTGCGTCCGTCTGCCCTCACATTGTCAGGTTGACAAGAGGAGAAAAAAAATTAACCAAAAGCCAAATCAAATAAATGTGCAACTCATAAATTCTGCAGCTAAAAATTTACCCCTGAGGGATCCCAGCAGTGCACGGCGGCGGGCGCCCCTCCTGCCCTCATAGAGGGATGATAAGTGAAGCCCGGCTCTCGCACCGGGAGCCCCTCCGCCGAGCACACCAGGCCCCCTTCTGCGGGCTGCTCGGCATTATCGCCTCCTGTGCCGGTGGAGGGACCCGCCGTGCTCGCGGGCCGGGCAGCACCAGGCCGACTGTGTGGGTAGCACAGGCCGGACCCGTCCGGGCTGGGGCACCAGGGCTGCGGGGCAGGGGGAGACCAGCAGGCCAGGACCACCCACCCCAAAGCACACCACGATGTGTCCCTTTGGCCTCAGAGGTGCGGTTTAACAAACGTGCCTCTTGCTCCCAAGGATTCAGCCAAACTCAGGAGAAAGGAGCCCAGCTGCTGCCTGGCAGCCCGAGGCTGCGGGCACGGGGTGCAGAGTGAACTCTTCCAGCAGCCCCTCAGAGCAGTTGTCCCGGCTGTGTCTTCAGAGCGCGTGTGACTTGCGTTAGTGTTTGGGACGGTTCGCCAGGACGGCCAGGGCCCCCAGACCTAGCAAAGTAAGACTTGCAAACTAAGGACTCTCCCAGGCCGTCCTGGTCGTCCAGGGAAAATCACGTTCTTATGTGGAAAAACTGGCAAACCTTCAGGTCCTACTGCTCCCCAGACCTCTGCTCCCCACACGCCCGGTAAGGGCAGGAAGACCAGGAGGCGACATTCACGCCTCCTTCGCAGTCCAGGTGGCTTCTACCTGAGAGCGGAAGAGAGGAAGCGTGGAAATCAAAGAGGCGGACGACGAGTCTCATATGCTTCTAGATGATTCATCCCAGTTCAGGCTTGGTGAAGGGACTCGTGGAAACGCACCACGTGTGTATTTGCCAAACCTTCTGTCACAAGGGGAAAATGAAAAAGAGGAGCCTGACCTTTTATAACCAAGTCTGAAGGCTTAGCAGAGCTTTTTCTCCCAAATTACCAAGAAATAGTAGCATACTTTGGCCTCAACTACAATTTGTGTGCATTTCACACGGGGCATTTGTAGACTAATTTCAATAAGTAAATGTATATACATTTCTATACTTTTTTTAAAATGTGAAACATTTAAGTGTATTTCCACTCACTGAAAAATACAGCGTTTTTCCAGCTTCTCTAGATAAAAAGCACAGCGCTGGCACCATATTTCCCTGTTAGCTGGAACTATGAATTTAATACAAACTCACATATGTAAAATTGCTTTCCATCAGCAAATGTTTTCAACTCACAAAGCCCTTATTTTTAAGGTATGCGTTCACGAGGAAACCAGGGAAAGGTTCGACATGCTCCAACCCAGATCGCTGGGTCTTGTAACAGAAACGGAAAGGGGCTGCCGTCATGATTTAGGTTAGATTGCGGATCGTAATCAAACTCTTTCCTAAATGATGCCGTGAGGAACCCGTGAAGGTGACAACAGGTTTTAAGAAACAGAGCATGTTTTTATGTTTTTAAAATAAGAACAAATGAGTCACTGTCAAAAAATATTTCTTGTTAATCATTATTTGCTATCAACACTCTGTTAAATTAGGATTTTCTCCCTCTGCCTGGGCGATAAAAGAATTGATTAGCTGTCACTTTTAGGTGCTGAGTGACTCCTATCTGAGCGGAGAAGGGCCTCTCTTTGCCATTTTGTTTCCACGACTGTAGGCATTTTGACTAAAACGTTATTCTGAGTCTCTCTCCGGCTTTGTCACTAAAATTCGGAGCCCGCGTTTAGAAAATGCACACTCAGGAACTGTTCTCTCCGAAAGGACACACCCTCCGATCTGCAGGGCCTTATTTCGTATCACCGAAGAGGAGACCCGTAAATCAACTAAAGGTAAAAGTAAAATCTGTCATAACCCCCCCTTCTTCCCCCTCCCGCATCACAGCACATAAAACTTTGTGTCAAAAGGTCTCACATCACAAGAGTTAATCAAAAAACTCTTAAAATACTCTATGTGCCTACTTCTGATGGCTAATTTGACTTCCCTATGGCGAAGCACTAATTTCTTATCTCAATCCATCGGTACAATGTCCTTTTCCATCAATCACGGGGCGGGAGAGGGGAGTGAGAGTAAAACGGCGCGCGTCTGCGAGTAGAAAGCAAAATGAAGCCGAAAGGGGAGAATGGTTCTCCAGCGGGGAAGCCCACTGGAACGACGGGGAGCGAAGGGAGTGCGGGAAGGAGGCTGGAGAAGGAAAGAGGGCGGACGCCGCCGCCGCCGAGGACCCAGGGGGAGCGCAGGCAGCTCCACCAGAGCAGAAGGAATCTCGAAAGCGTCCAAGGCCAAGTGCGGCTGCGAGGAAGAGCCAGCGAGAAAGTGAGCAAGTCAGGGGGACCGGACGTCGGGGACCGGTGGACGTGAGCAAGTCACCACGCGACAGAGGGATTCCCGTGGCGGGGGAAGACGGATTGAGCGTTCCTTTCCCAGGAAATGAAAGGGAAGTGCCCAGACGGGCTGAGAAAACACAAGCCTCCAGGGAGAGGAAAGGAAAGTCATTAGAAAAGTTCACTCGGGGGCGCCTGGGTGGCTCAGTGGGTTAAGCCACTGCCTTCGGCTCAGGTCATGATCTCAGGGTCCTGGGATCGAGTCCCGCATCGGGCTCTCTGCTCGGCAGGGAGCCTGCTTCCCTCCCTCTCTCTCTCTGCCTGCCTCTCCATCTACTTGTGATTTCTCTCTGTCAAATAAATAAATAAAATCTTTAAAAAAAAAAAAAAAAAAAAGAAAAAAAAGAAAAGTTCACTCGGGTCCGCGAAGAAGCCAGGAAAGCACTGGGGCTGTGTCAGGCGGTGGGGACAGACCGCGGGCGGACAGAGGGCAGAGTTCGGCCCCTCCACCCCCCAGATCAGAACCCCCAGGTGGGACGCACCCGCCACCCTGCCACCATCTTGCCTGGTCGGCTCCGGCCCCATCAGGCCTCCCGTGACGGCGACTGAACGCACAGCCGGAGCCGGGGGTCCCCTGCTGCCGTCTTCTAGAAGGGACGATGGCCTGCTTCATGACTAATGCAGAGGAATGAGACGCCATGACAGCTGCGGACTAGTAGCTTTGACGGGCTTTGCTAGGTGCCAGGGCCACAGGCCGTGGGCTCCTTCAGGCAGGCTCAGGGCGTCAGGCACCTCGGTGACCGCTGCAAACCCAACTCCTGCAAGCAACAGACAAAGCAGATGAAAACAATTTTCTGATCGGACATGGGAAGCTAGTGTCCGACATGGACATCTTCAATTTGGGGGAAAGTAGGTTACATTGATACTTTTGCTGGAACAGATGCCCGTGTGGAGCCATTATTGCTGCCCTGGCTACATGTTCTGAACACAGAGGTCAAGTAGACCGCTGTGCACCCCAGAGCAAGGCACACAAGGGCACTGCTGTGCTAGATGCTTTAAACGTCCCCAAAACGTACATCACCTTGTCAGGCCTTCACTGCAACCTTGCGGGGCAAGCGCAGGTGTGTACCCTAACCCTAGTGGACATACAGCAGGTCAGATGACCCGCTGGGCCCCCGGGTGAAAAATCCTGTGCTGAGGTGGATCTGTAGCCACAGCTGACGGCTTCTGACTTCAGGTGTCACCCCAGCCTGTGTCGCAGCCAAGGGCTGTGTTCTTGGATCCTGGTGGGACACTGAGAGGGAAGGGAAACCCTTCTCCAGCAAAGGCGAGACAGCTAGGGATGCCAGACTCGGCCCCCGAACGTACACAATTCCCAGTGAAATCTGAAACTCAGAGCAGCACCAAGTATTCTTTTTTTTTTTTTTAAAGATTTTATTTATTTATTTGACAGAGATAGATCACTGGTAAGCAGAGAGGCAGGCAGAGAGAGAGCAGCGGAGGGGAGGAAGGCTCCCCGCCGAGCAGAGAGCCCAATGCGGGGCTCGATCCCAGGTCCCTGAGATCATGACCTGAGCCAAAGGCAGAAGCTTAACCCACTGAGCCACCCAGGCGCCCCTTGCAACAAGTACTCTTTAGTATAAGTATATCCCACACAATATGTAGGATATACTTCTACAAAAAAAAAAAAATTATTTGTTGTTTATCTGAAAGGCAAATTTAACTGGGTGCTTGGTAGTTTATCTGGCCGTCTTAGCGAAGGAAATGTTAGCTCCTCCAGCTTTTCTTCCAACCCAGGGAGAAGGCTCCAGAACATACCCAATGACATGCCTTCCCAGAGGCCAGGCACTGTAGGGCATCGCATTCCTTTCGAAACACTTCTCCCTCTTATCACATCAGCTCCTCCCTAGAGAACCGGTACGCAGGCGTCCCTGTGCCAACATCATGGACAAAGGAAACTGTCATCAAGCTCGAAGGGACTTGAGAAGCTCAGTGAGAGAGCCAGGGCACAAGGCCCTGAGCACGAGGCCAGGCTCTCCATTTTAAAATGAGGAAGGGTGTCCTGGACCGTGTCCACCCATTGGACCAATACCGTTCGGCGCCTCTTCAGAACCATGGATGCGGTTTCCTTTCCATGTTTTGAACCCAACAGCATGATGATGGGATCAACCACCGTGGCCAGCTCATAGTCCGTAGAGCAGGAGTGCACCCTTGCAGCCACGCTCCACTAACGCAGCACGGGGAGGGCGGGGCCCCAACTCTTCCAAAGGCCCAAAAGCTTAGAATAGAAATGATTTGAAAAAAATTTTAGAACGAGGTAGATTCATTATTCTCATTTCCATGTTCCAGATCTATTAATTCAGCCTCTAAAGTAATCTTTGTCCAGAGTGCATAACTGTATCAAATACTCCTGTTATCAAAGCTTTCTTTCCCTAAAAGGCAAAGATAATATGGACTGGGTATTCTTTTCCTACACATAATTCATTTAAGTCAGAAATGTTCTCAGATGGCTTCTTTTTTCCCCACTCTCCAAGTTTACGTGCGCCATGATCCAGGAAGAGATAAATTACCAGTGGGAGAAGGGGCAAGGCTGCTCCTCCCAGGACGCAAACACCGCGATTTCATTTTCCTGATACTTTTATTTTGCTGCTAATAAAATTGGGTGGTTAAACCTCCATGGTAGGGTATGAATGTAACAGCAGAGTTAAGCTTTAACACCAGCAAAAACTCTATTAAAATGTTGCCCCAGAGACTGTAAATTTGAATTCTGGCGCTGCTGGTCAGGTTGGGCCTGAAAACTAAGGAGAGGAAGTTCCTAAGTCTTGCTGAACAGGCCACCCAGAAGGATTTTTTTTTTTCCTTTAGACTAATTTCCTCACGGAGAAGAAAAATATGAAGAGGTAAGGCCTCCCAATCCCGAGCTGACTTATAAGAAGAAACGAGCCATCAAGAAGCAGAGGAAGGGTCTCGGGGCGCACCTGGGCTCGGCCTGGCCGAGGAAGCCCCGACAGACGAGGATGAGGAGGCAAGAGCACAAGTCCTTGTGATGCCCTGTGAGGCAGACGGAAACTGCTTCCCGGGAAGAGCTGCGTCCGGGAAGATGACACAGTCCAGTTCGGGGAGAAACAAAGGTCAGTCTGCACAGTCGGGACGCGGGCTGTGATGTGCCTGGTTCTCGGCCCTGGACACACCCTCCGTTGGCCGTCCGACCTCGAGGCTCCTCGTCAGCCAAATGCAGGTCATGGTCTCAGGTGACCCAGGAGGGTCACAGCTTCAAAACGTAAACCTTTATTAATGTGCTTAGGGACTCTTCGAGGGGACAAAGAAGCTCATGAAAATGGCGAATGGTTTAAATTCGGTGTTCGCGTGGCATTCACTCACTTAATGCTTAAAAACTTCCTTTAAAGTAGACAAGGGATAAGAAGTCCGTTCCTGGCTTTTATCAGCAAGAAGGAGTTTAAAGCTTTATTTGTGGGGAAAAAAAATAGCACTTGTAATATCACCACAATGTCAAGAATTATACAAACAAACAAAAAATTTCAAGGAGGCTTGCATTTTATATGGCATAAGCAGAAGCACACAGATAGCAAAACTCTGTTAGAACAGGTGAAAACTCCAGAGAAATTCTGTAACGGACTTGGAACCTCGCAGTCTGTCCGAGAGTAAGAACAAATTAAAAGGCAGGCGATAACTGACAGCCCGGTTATCAGATACTCCCGGTCCTTGCGTAAAGGCGCCAGCAATACCCGTGTGACGGCGCGCTTGCAGAGCGACCGTTCAAGACACATTTTACTAACACAATCAATGAATTTAGCCAAGATGTGTTTAAGAAGAGAGTATTTGAGGATTTAGGAGCAGGTTTTAGAAATGAAATGGAGGATAAGCTAACAAATCTATCAGAAATAAGATCAACAACTTAAAATTTAAACCAATCTTGAGCATATATTTGAACTTGGATATGCGGAAACGGTACACAAGTCCCCACGGTTCAGCGAGGCGGTCGGAGGATCAGCGGCCCTATAGACAGTTAAATTACTCAGGAAGCCAAGGAATTTATCAAACATGAATTTCAAAGTGGATTCTGGCCTCCAGGAAAAAATGGAAGTACCCATTAAGGCACATACAAAATAAATGTTGTCTACAAACTCTTCGACACTGTTTATTTTTGTGGCCACAAATTGGCTAAAGGATTTTAATTTACATAAAGTGGGACAAAGAGCCTTCCGCCTTCGATCGAAGTCATCTGGGTTCAAGTTGGGCAAAACTATTCAGAAATGCTGAAAGTGTAGCGGTTGCCCGGACAGGTACGACACCAAGAAATCATTTGTTCTGTTTCACATCTCTCAGTGCATCATTTATAACCAACCCCAATTTGAGGACGTTAACATTAAGTAGGTTTCCCACACGGAGGACGTTGGTACAAACCCAACATGTATTATGCATGACCATTTTAACAGCTCGGCAAAATTTGTCAAAGCAGATGAGCCTGCACGGACTGAACACCAAGTATGCGAGAGTCTTGAGGAATCTGGACAGCATTGAGCTCATAACCTCAATATTTGTTTTATCGATCAAAAGGAATGTTAACTTCATCTATTGTTGACAGATAATTTATCAAAAACATGTTTTAAATAAGAGAATATTTCATGTCTAAGGGGGCTCGGGAAATCAGTGACTGGCCCTCGGGCCTGAGCCGCCGTGAGGAGAGAAGATGGAGCGTCGTTTGTGAGGCCACGGGGCCCGCCGCAAGGGAAGGAGAGCGGACAGGCCAGCCCGAACGGTGGGCCCAGGTAACGCCCGTGAGCGCCACGTGACCCGCACTTCCTTGCCCAAGAAAACTTGACATGCAAAGGAAGAAGACTCTTCTTTCCGAAGACAACCCTTCTAAGCCCAGATGGGCCAAGCCCTTGGAAATGAACCCCCAACCTTCACGCGCTTTGGTCTGCTCTCGGAGTAAATCGTGCTGACTTTCTCTTTTGTTGGGCGATTTCGGCGGCAAGTCCTTCCAATGGAACGTGATTGTTTTCCCTCTAATCCCACAGCCACTGCCTGAGAGCTGAGGGCTGACAAAGCCACACACACCCTGGGCCTCAGCAGTCACACTCCCTGCCGTGCACACGTAAAGGCATCCAGCAGGAGGAAGTCATCTGACCTAACATCGAAATTCGCATCGCCTGCTTCTCCTGGTGACTTGAAGTTCTCCTCATGTGTCCTTAGAAGGTCACCCTCCTACATGCACATGAGTGAGGAGAACAGGTCATCCCTTTGGGTCTCTCGGTCCCCATGCACACGAAAGAATTAGGCGTAGTGTTCTGGAATGTCCCTTCTGACATTCTGAGAGTCCCCGAAATTGTGTGTTTTTAAATGTCCATGCCCATCTACCTCAGGTACATGAATGAACAAAGCGTCATCCCCTTTGCAAAGATGAGGAGACTTACCCGTCCGTTCTGCATCTATCATCACGCAAGGCAAGGGACAGTGTTGGTCTCGCTGCCAATGGGCCATTTGCTTGTGATGTGGGGACCACGCTGCTGTCATTCGTTATCAGCCCTGCTATCACACACCAGAGTTTGGAAGCCCTTCTGTGCTCTCACTGCCTGCAAGAGTTGCCTATGAATCCCCGTCTGGGCTGCCTGGAACTGGCAAGAGTACGGGCACTTTGCCGGGATGGACAGCAACCTGGAAACACACTGCAATCTCCGGTGGTCAGAGCGACCACCTCGACGGCCAGTGCAAATGGGCTGAAGCACCAAACATCTAGACTGTATTTGCCCCAGGCACAGTCTTTGGCCTACCCCACGACAGCCAGCCTGACCCAGGACCCGGCCACGCTGTACAAATCTACCTTTTGTCAACAGGGTCTCAAGCAGAAGCTGAAGCTTTGGGTCCCCTCGTGATCTGTGTTGGGGAAGTGACAGCAAGACCTCTTGGCCCTTTGCCCAGTGAGGAGGCTGGGAAGTAGTCTCACCCGTAGCTTTCCAGCCTCACCCTACACTCACGGGATGCTTAGGAGACCCCAGAGACCACATTCTCTGTCCCCTGCCACCAGCAGGACCAAAAGGTGTCACGCACTCTGGTCTGGCTTCTCCTTCCAGCTCTCTGTTGACCCTGCGCCGAGAAAGCAAAACGAGGCCATCCTGTGTCCGGACCCCAGCGTGAGTGGGCAGCTCACTCACAGTTCTCCACGAACACGCCTGCATGAGTCTTCTCGGGCTGTCATACCCGAGTGTATACTCAAGGTTGGCTCTCCTGAGGCCTCCCTCCTTGGCACGTAGACGGCCACCTTCTCTGTGTCCTCACACGGTCTTCCCACAGTGCGCCTCTGTGCCCGCATGTCCTCTTCTCCTAAGGACTCCAGGCACACGGGATTAGTCATGCAAGGTTAGGGTCCCTCCGTATGATGTCATTTTACCCTATCACCTCTTTAAAGGCTCTATACCCAAGTGCGGTCACATTCTGAGACCCTTCAACATATAAACTTGGGCGGCGGGGAGAGTCAGTCCATAACACGCACAGGCCTGGCTTCTGCCCCCTTCCTGGAAGCTTGCTTATGCTGCAAAGAGTTCATTACCAAACTGGCCGCTCTCCCCTGGAAATAACATCTGCCCAGAAATGACAAGTGCTAAGGCAGCAGCTGCCAGAGAAATCCGAGAGAATTCTACCCACACGACCAGACAACCCGGGGTGGCAGCGCTCCCAGCACAAAGCCCGCTCACATGCCTCGAGTCTTTGATCTTCCAACCCACTCCGCGAGGGAGGCTGGGGAGGTATTAATCAATGAACACAGATTAATTTATGAGATGACGAGATGCAGAGAAAGTTGCCCAAGGTCACACAGCTAATTACGGCCCAAGTCTTGCGACGCCAAGAACATACTCCTTCCACTACCCCTCGTGGTCCCCTGTGCAATGCAGGGACGCCTGGAATACGATTTCACAGCACTTCCTTCAAGTTCAAATGAGTTTATCATCTTGCATAAGCTATGACCCCAACCTTCCCACAAGAAGATCGTATCACAATAAAAAACACACACGGTGCAGGTGGGTAACATGATTTATTAAATTTTCTCAATTTCATGTATAGGAAGTTCCTCCACACAGGAAAATTTTCTAAATATTGAAAACATATGTACATAGGACAAAGCTCCGAGAAGGAAGGGAGAAAAAAAAAAGGAAGGTTTATTATAATACATCACACATAATAAATGTTTTTTTAACAAAGTGTGTATGAACTTTCCACATTAATCAAAAGTGAACGCTGCATGATTCTGTATAATTAACCAGGAAGTCATATTACAAGTGATAAATATCGTAGACAATAAAGTGAAGCAGACGAATGCTGACCTTAAGTGCTCATTCACGATGCAGGGTTTTTGATGGTCCACAATGCAATTATTACTTAGTTAATTGAAGGGTCAAGTTTCCCAAAGATTAATAATTAGACTTACAGTGGCCTGCTCATCAGAGGCTTAATAAATGCTAAAACAGGCCCCTTTAGGCTGCCGTCATATTTGAAGCAGAACCTTTGATTTCCCGCTGTCCTTGCAAAGCTGGGGACTTGAGAGACGCCATGCTGAGGGCGAGCCCCCTCCCTAGAAAAAGATGTGCTGAGGACCCACGCCAAAGCCTTGAACCTTGACTTTGGGAATGTGGGACTATCTCAACGCCATTCCAAGGGGGCAGTGGGACAGACGATCAGACTCCACCAGGCCTTGCCGGAGTCTGGGACCTCCAGATGAGCTCTGGCCCCAGCCATGGTGACTTTGAGACAACTGAGAAAGATTCTAATGGCACCTAAAGAAAATGACTTTGTGTGTTTACAAGTTATGGGAAAGGTGTGACAAAATACATACTTGCAAGTCAGAATATTCACTCTCTTTCTCTGTACCTTTTTGGCCAACAAGCTCATTCATGAGCCAAACAAATTGAGAACGTCCTACGTCTTGGGCAGCTCCCCCGTCCTCACCAGGGCGATGGAAACCCTCCATGAGTAGGACCCAGCGGCCTTTGCACCACTCGGGCATGCGACATGCCCCGTGAGCCTGTGCCTTCCAGCCTCTGAGCCGGGCCGCTGAGCTCTCCGCGCGCACACCACTCCCTCCTCCTCTCCGGCCTCCTGGACCCGCATCCATTCTTCAAAATTCAGCTGAACTACGACCCCGTCCAAAACACCTTCCCACTGAACCTCAAAATGCGAGTAGCCTCTTCTGTACCCAGCAGCACGTGACTTGCTTCTCCCTTATGGCAGTTACTTCGGAGGGTAGAGCCGGGCCTCGTCTTCCTTCTACCTCCCTGGACACGGGGAGCTCCTTGTGGACTGGGCCAGGGGACCCCGGCTCCGTCTTCCACGTGCTCAGTTGGGTGTCCTGCTTGCGGTAGGCTGAAGAAACACTTGCTGAATCGGAGGAGTGGGAGCAGAGGGATGGAGCAGGACCCCTTCCAGAATCGCAGCGCCAAGTTCAGTGAAGCGCAGATGAGTGGGACCCCTGGGTCCATGATGGACCCGAGTGGCTGGGGGCAGAGGGCGCCAGAGCCCTGCCATGGATGGGCTCCCCAGGGAACCCCAGGAAGAGCAGAAGACGCCCAGTTTGATGAGTCAAAGGTAGCCGGGGACTTTGGGAGGGCGCGAAATTCAAACACATCAATGCCCAAGGGTAGGGGACTGGTTTCATGATTACTGCCCTTCCACCAGCAAGAGGCTGCAGAACCCCACACCAGCAGGTATAAAACCGCGTGTGTTTGGGACAACATCTGTATGAGGAAACAGTAACCGGAGGACAGACCCACGCACACAGTGCTAAGAGCGGCCGGGAACAGGGCCCGGGGGTGCAGCTGACATTTTCTGGTGAACCCTTTCTGCTTGTCTGTACCTTCAAGGCTTCTCAAGTGACTCTACAACGTGTGGAGGGGAGAGAGGCGTGGGCGATTCACCCTCGGCTCTGTGAGGCGACAGCGAACTCTGAAAAAATGTGCGGAACTGTCATGCGTCCCGAGCCGAGGCCCGTGCGGCAGCTGAGGACAGAGCACAGGCCCGGCCGCAGCTCTCTGGAGCCCCTGGACAATTTGCAGCAGCCCCTCCCGGTGCCAGTGAAATACAGAGCTGCTTCAGAAAAGCCAGAGCCAAGAGCAGGAGTCCAGACGCCCTGCTCCTGCTTCTCCCCTGCAGCCCCACTCCCCTTGCCCAGAGCCCATCCCAAGCCGGAGGCCTCGTGCTAGTACCTGGACCGTCCCCCACTGTCACCTCCGTCCCTGCCCACCTTCTTTCCAGGACACCCTCCCACAATCCTCCTGCCAGGGGCGAGCGGACGCCCAAGACCACGGGCCCTGGAGTGCTCGCTCATTTCACACTTCCTTCCCCTGCTCTTAAGACCTTAATGTCTCTGTCGTGGCACGTCGGAAGCAGTGACCCAGAGGTGAAAATTCCCTGTCCCGTGATCAATCCCTTGGGCCAGCCGGTCACCTTTATTTACGGTTCCTGTAAAAAGAACTTGCTGTGAATTTTCACTCTGCCCTCCTATGTCCGCGAATGAGGCTCGTTTCATAAGCACTTATCTCTACTTTCGGGGGGCCAGCAACTTCTGAGCCAGTGCGAAAAGTCAGCTGCACTTTGCAGAAGGCTCCCCAGGCAGAAGGGGTCCAGAGGATCTGCAGGGTGCAGGCTCGGACCCCTCCTTGGTGGCACTGAGTGCCTCTCCCGTGCCTATCAGGAGCATCGGATTTCAAGCCGAAACCTACGGCATCCCAGCAGCGCCGTATTTCATGTCTTGTTTTTCCTTCCTTTACTCGCCTTTCAGTGTAAACAGTCCGTGTTGTTCTAAGAGGTCAGTTTCGCGCGCCGGAGCACCACGGAACTATTCAGGTTTAAAATGACACTACTGTTTAAGACCTACCGATTCTCAGAACACATGATTTACTGTTGTGGCTTTCCATGAGACCCATTTCATACCTCCAAGAAGAACTCGTCAACGTGTTAAATAAACATGAAGCCCGTGTCTTGTTTTCTTTCCAAAAGTGCAAACACTGTGTTACTCTAATGATTAAATACCGCTCGACACACAACCAACTATTTCACAGTTGCCTCTTCCCGTGGCTTCACTTTATGTATTAATTATTTTGTGTTCAGACAAAGGCTTTAATTAGGAGTCATAAAGGGTTTCTGAAGAGTAAGTAGTTTCATCCGCATTAAACCGATAATAAACAGACATTTCTACAACAAGGAGCTGTCCGAGCACCAGCCTCAACCAAGCCTGAATCTATTAACCACTAACTAAACTCAGCCTCATAAAACATTGTTTGGGGATGTTACATGACAGTAAAAATGATTCAGATTGCCTTTATGTCCTTTAAGAGGAAATAAATTAATTGAAGTTTGGTGGATATTAAAGGCTGAAACTGGCCTGTGAATGTGAAAAATTCAACCAATATTATCTCAGGCTCCTAACAGTGATTATTAAAAATTGTTTGATTCTTTAGAATGACAGTACAAAAGCAACAAAAATATCAATGTAATGGCTTTTTAAGGACAAGAGGCAAATATGCGTGTGCTTGATTGCAACAGAGCCGGACAAAAAGGAAAGAGAGGTTTGTTCTGCCCATTAAGCTGAAACTCCGGCCTGTGTTCCCAGAACACACCACGTCATCAACAACGTCCCTCCGAGGGAGACTCCGAGAAGCGAGGCATCACGCCTTCCTTGGCTGCCTGTGTTCGGGAGGCTCGATGTCCAGGCTTGGAGCAGCCCCTCTCCTCCAGGTGCTTCCACGAGACCGAGTCGGGCACCCTCGCTGCCCGTCAGCCGCGCGTGAGCAGAGGACTCCCGGGTGAATGTGCACGTACCTCCATTTCCAGCTTTGTTCCTCGAAATCAGCTCGAGCCTGGCGCCACCCAGTTCACCAGTGTGGGTCAGGTGCCGTGGCTGGCGCCCGGAGTTCGCAGAACCCAGCCCAGTCTCTTCAGGGGGTGCCTCATCAGGATCGTCGGGGTCAGGGGAGGCAGCTTGTCTCCTATTTAACCTTCAGGGGCCTGCTCACCTGGGGATCACTGGCCCTGGGAGACGGCCCACCCTCCAGGGCAATTTGAGTCCCTCCCACCTCCCCAAGCTCCTGGGTCTCCCCCGCCCTGTCCCACAGCCCCCCCTGTCCCACCCCCCACCACACGGCTGCTCACACTGTCCAGCAAAACCGTCACCCAGAGGTCTTGCCTTACCGACCTGCACTTGGCATAGAAAATGTTTGTAAAATGAGGGGTGCCCTGCGGGGGGAGGCTGTCCCAGTGGGTCAAGCATCTACCCTCAGCTCAGGTCCTGATCCAAGGCTCCTGGGACTGAGCCCCATGCCCGGGCCCCTGCCCGGCGGGAGTCTCCCTGCCCCCCTGCCTGCCGCTCCTCCTGCTTGCACTCTCTCTCACATAAATACAATCTTCTAAAGAAAATCTATAAAATGAAAGGAACTGGATTTCCTTCAGCCTCTGGCGTCAGTTTGGTGATGTTCTGACGGCACGCAGAGCAGGGAGGGGGACCACTACCTGCCTTTACCACAGACGTGGCCCCTGTCGGCAGCCCCCACTGCCACACACGCCTGGTCCTGGGCTTGCTTCCTCACGGACAGTTCCCTCTCCGTGAGCGTGTCGGTCCTGCCACACTGGGGCCACAACTGGGCGAGGCAAACAACGGAGCTCCTCGGGGCAGTCATGGGCCAGCTGGCCACCCAAGTGACTGGCTCTGGCCTGAGCCTCCGGCCATTCCAGACTCCAAGTCAGGGGGACACAACGACCCCCCGCCGGTCTGCACTGTGGCACGCAGGCCATGAAGGAGATCGGGTCAGCCCCTAGAGGGGCGGCGGGTCCCCAGGGACGCTGGCAGCTAGGACAGAGGGCACAGCCTCCGTCTCCTTGCTGCTGGGCCACCCTGAGTCTCTTATACCTAGAGCAGCCTCTCTTTCCTTTTTGTCCTCAGTCTCATCTGGAACGAGAAATGCGTTGAAGGACGTTGTCTCTGCGGCAGAAATCCCAGAAGTCGTGTAAGGATGGCAGAACCAGCCAAGAGAGGCAGGGGTAGGACAGCGCTTGACTTTGGAATCCTCCTAAGCCCCCTTTGGCCTTAAAGGTGTGGCCACAGCCAAGTCTGAGGGAGGTGCCCAGACGGGCCCGTCCCACACATCTCCTCTCTGGCGACGGCATGACCCCCTCTGCCGCACCAGAGCCCAATTCTGGCGCCAGAGCCCACAGTGCCATGGTGTTCCCTTCTTCTCTCATCCCCAGCCACCCATCCTCTCCAAGCCCAAAGCTCCTGCTGCTTCAACCCCAAGTCTCCCGGGACATCAGGCTTCAGCCAGAGAGAAAGGGGCATCTGCCCCCAGAAGGACTCTGACGGGGGAGGCTGCCCCGGCTGAGCACAGAGGCCCTGAGGCCTGGGACCCCCCACAGACAGGACATGTCTCCACATGCCCATGTCATTCAGTTAAACCTAAGTCACCAGGGATGTGATCGAGAGATGGATTGATGGCCGGGATGTGGTCCTGCCATCAGTAAGGAGCTCTGGGCTCTTCCGAGATCACAGGAGCTGGTCCTGCCGTCAGTAAGGAGCTCTGGGCTCTTCTGAGATCACAGGAGCTGCCCCTGGGGAAGACTTTCCAAGGAGCCGATGAAGACGTTCCAAGGAGCCGATGAAGACGTTACTCTCATCAGGTGAGCAGAGCTGGCTGTTGTTAGGGACTGAACCCTGAATGTCACTTAAATACACCTTCGGCCATCAGCAAAGGCAAGCTTTGTGGGAGAAAGAGCTCAGGAAGGGACCCACAGAGCGGGGGCATCTGAGACAAGCTGTCTAGCCTCAGCTTCACTGTCCATAAAAACCAAATGATCCTGCCTATGAGGGACCCCAGTGAGGAGTACGTGAGATTCTCCCCAAAGAGCCTGAATCAACTAATGTTTGTCTCCTTGAATGCACAGGGCAGGTTGTCTGCTCACCGTTTAAACCCGTAAAGGACACTGTTGGGTGTACTTCTCTGACCCTCTACCCCATCTGTGTAAATACCACCCACAGAAGTGATCTCATAAGTGCACCCGCATAGTGTGCCTAGATGCCCATGGCAGCGGCTTTGTGCACATGAGACGAGAAATAACGCGAGCGCCCATCAGGAGGGCCTGACGGGGAGGAAATCCCTCCTGCGTGTGCTGGGCCCTCGGTGCAGCCGGGAGAGGTACGGGCTCACCCGGGATAATGTCCAAGTGCGAGGGAAGCAAGCTTGCAAAGCTGTCCGTACACAAGGTCCTATTTGTTCAGTAAGACAAAACGAGACAGACAGACAGACACAATGATGGAGGGAGAAGCACACATTTACACACATACGTGCACAGAAGATAAGCTTACCTCTCATTTTACACCTTTCTTGGTGTATATAAGACACAACAGAGCCAAAAGCGAATTTTCTTATACTCAGAGCAAAGACCTTTGTACCTGTCCTCATCAAACAGAGAGACAAAAGGTTCAATGGAAGAAAGAAAGTTTGTGATGACAGACCCAGGAGGGAGACCAAGGAAGAGAGAAAGAGAGAGGGGGAGAAAGGAACCAGGGGAGAGAAAGAGAGAAAAGGAAGAATGAGGGGACCACAGACAAAACAACCAGGTCAGGGTACGGCTGTGCTCACGTAGACATTGAAGACAAGGTTAATCATATGTCACTATCTTCTTTGTGTCCATGAGATGTTCAGGCTGTGGCTGGACCCCAACGACATCTAGCACACATGAATACAAAAGAGCCAAGCATGACGCAGGCTTAATTAAGAACTCAGAGTGAAGATCCAAAAAAAAGTATAACACAACGGTGAATATATTCAGAAAATGTCAGCTGCCAAATGTTTGCGCTTCAAATTTCATCTCCAGTTGGGTGAAAATGCCCATGGATCCCAGGACGCTGGAATAAAACTCCATGTGGTTCCATTTTTATGGGTGAATCTGAAACCAGGTGGTTCTGGAAAGAGAGTTCCCACAGCCCTTGCCCTCCTGCGGTTTCTCCGGATGCTTAGAATGTTTTCCTAAAATGAAATTACAAACATGAATCTCTTCTATGCAAGCAAACTTTCATACCAACTATGCCAATTACAGGCTTGTCATTTTCCCTTTGTAAGCCCCAATTTTTAGCCATAAAAAATGTGCTTATGATACAACATTTTGAGCTCAAAAGAATCAATTGTGAGGGTTTGGGAAGGGAAGGGAGATGGGGCTTGCAAATGTCTTCTTAACTTCCTTAAGGGAAAACCGTCCTACACAAAAAAATCATTGCTAGTTTTGATCATAATTCAGTGACTCTCTAGCAAATTATTTCTAAATCTTAAAAAAAAAGTTAAGTCATAAGGTAATCTTTTCTGAAATTGTTAGTAGAGGGTCTCCTGAAAATGGAGAGGGAAAGAGTAAGTTCATGAGGAGGGAAGCAAGGTTCTATAAGAAAGGACAAGCGAGACAGGTGTGAGATAATCTCACGTTGTTCGGGAAAGAGCATACGCGAGTATTGATGATAAGTCTAGGCCCCCCGCTAGGTGGGCCCCCGGACCTGTTCTCCAATATGTGGGCACAGTGCTATTGGGTAAACAACAGGCTTTGAAACCAAACCTGGAATTGTCTGTCATTAAGAGCACTGAGCCCTATTCTTAACATTATTTCATGGAGGTTCCTCCATGTGGTATAATACAGCGATACCTTTTTCTAACTTTGACACATTTGAAGATAGAAGATCTACAGGGAAATGTAGAATCAAGAGCCATAAGACACTGGGTTACAGTTCATGAGAATTTGCAATTTAAGTGTATGATGACTGAAAAGGAGATGTAGATGCATCAGGAAATGTATCTTCCAGCTGGTGCCTCTACACGTAGGTTAATTAAGTCACCAACGTTCTGGAGAGGAAAGTGTAGAACACCGTGATCAAGTGAACTCTTCTCCAGGGTTACACAATTTATAACCCACACCATTCTCGGAGGCGAAGCAGCTCCCTCTGCCAGGCTTTCCCAGAGCTGGCTCCGAGGCACTGAGCTCGCCCTGCAGAGGAGGCGGGAGACAGCAGGGCGATGCCGCCCCTCCCTGCCCGCCGACAGCCGGCCTCAGCCCTCTGGGCAGGCAGGGACGGGGAGTGTATCCAGAAAGCCCAGAGAACAGCCAGCGCAAAGCATGCATCTCCCAAAAGCAGGCAAGGACACAGGGGCACGGCAGAGAGATGCCCCCAACTTTCATCCAGGGCCCACCTGCCCGGTTAATATGCCAGAATCTGGAGTCTAAATCCAATACACACAGCCTGGGGCCTAGGCTACCCTAAGAGCTTCTGTTTTACATTAAACCACATAATTCCACATTGGTCTTCATCATAATGAAGGTGAAATTGCATTCATTGAGCACTGAATTGCGTTCAGTGCTCGCCTCTGCCCTTGAGCGAGGGAGCGAGGGAGCGAGCGGCCCAAACCACGCCCCCAAGATGCAGCCTTTACAACACTCCTCAGGTAATCTGCCCCAGTTCCCGCTCTCAAGGGATCTTAGTGACCCCCCCCCATAAGCTAGGGACAACAGAAGCAGAGAGCCCTCCGAAGTCCTCACATCCTAAAAGGGGGAGTGGGGGTGAAATCTAAAACAGTCCAGACTGGGCAACCCTCCGTGGAGACCAGAAAGACAGTGGGTCTGATGTAATCGGCTGGGGTGTCCACAGCAGGTGAGAAAAGGAATCTGTGGGTCCAGGGAGCAGCCGTCCGGGATACCCCTCGACGCCCCAGGAGACAGCTTCTGCTTCTTACAATCAAGTGCATCTTGAGACAGGTGCCCAGAACAAAACCTTTAGTTCACAGCTGACAACAACCAAACAAGGGAAACAGGCTTGTGCGAGACCCCACACCGGCCCGTCCACTACCCGGGCCCTGACCCCAGTCCCAGCTCCCCGTCCAGCTCTTCTGTGACACACACAGTCCTTGCCCTGTGCCCACCTCCTCCACAGTCGGACAGAGACACCATCTTCCTTTCCGGCTTGAGCAAACAAAACCCTGGCCTAGTGGAGGCAGCCCCGGCTTAAAGGCCCCTCCGCCACAGCAACCTCACGCACAGTAAAGGACACGTCCCGGACCGCCCCAGAGCTGTGTCTTCTCGGAGGAGATAAGGTGTGCGGGGCTCCGGGCGCGAAGCACGTGGTGATGGAGAGTCCGCGGGAGCAGGACAGGCGTCAGCCCAACACACCCGACGGCCCTACCGTCTTAGACAAGAGTCTTAATATATCCACTGTTCATGGGGGAAATGTCCCACCTGGTTTGCCTGGCAACGAGACACCCTTTCTCGGGCCACACCGGAGCTGCTGGTGCCCGGACCCCCGCCACGCGCAGCAGGACGGCAGGACACCCGCGGTGGCGCAGCACAGCAGGAGCTGGAGACGCGCTGGTCCCGGCGTGAAGCGCCGTCAGGCGAGAAGGTTCACATCGGGAAACCCGGAGGCCCCGCGCAGGCGGATGGGTTTGTGCAAACAGAGGCACATCCACACTTTTTTCCAAAAGTCACACCTAAAAGGGAATACAGATTAGCACGGATGACCACCAGGAATGCAGAAATGAGATGCGAAAATTGGATTTTTTCATACAGAAAAGACGACCTGGACGCGAAACTCCAGAGACGAAGCTGAACAAACAAAGCCGACGCTGGGCCAGTGAATTGGGTCCACGGCTGCTGCTGCCGCCACGGAGCACCCACGGGGCTGGCGTCGGTGCTCCGGGGGGCCGGCTGGCACGGCCGGGCGGGCGCCACCAGCACTGCAGCGACACGGCGTGGAGCAGGGCCGGGAGGCGGTGCGGGCGGCGGCGGCAGCGCGGGAAGGGTCTGCACGCGGAGCACCGGCCGAGAGGGACCGCGGAGCTTCATCAGCAACAGGATCATACCCCAAGTCCCTGCAACGGAAGAGGGGGCGGGGCGGAGGGGTAACCCCACCTCCCCCTCCACTCCCGAAAAGAGGCTAACAGGAGTTCGAGACCCAGCCTCGCCCCTCGCTGGCTCTGTGACTGTGTCGGGAACATGCGAGTGTCCGAGCAGAGCGGACTTCACCGCAGCTCCGAGACGCTGCGCACAGGCAAAGCATCAGAGGAAGGGCGCAGGGGAAGACAGAGAATATGAAAGCGACCACAGAAACACTAGTCCTCTCCCCGAAAGGCGCCCGTACACCAACACTCCACAAACACGCGAAACAAAGCTCCAAGAAAGACACATATTTAAAAAAAAAAGGGGGGGGGCAGGTAAAAAAGACAACAGTGTGAATTCATTTGAGATGTAGCTAGGTTTATAGGAAAGCCTACCACAAATTTTAATATAACCATGTTTAAAATTTTTAAAAGATAATTAAAACATCAATATTTCCATAAATGATTTTAAATTATGAACAAAAAGTAAATAAGAATAGATGCATATGAAAGAGTTATAACATCTTAGAAATGTAATATATAGTCACTAAAAATATTTTTTTAATTTTTAATTTTTTTATTTTTTTATTTCTTTTCAGCATAACAGTATTTATTGTTTATGCACCACACCCAGTGCTCCATGCAATCCGTGCCTTCCCTAATACCCACCACCTTGTTCCCCCAACCTCCCACGCCCACCCCCTCACGACCCTCAAGTTGTTTTTCAGAGTCCATAGTCTCTCATGGTTCACCTCCCCTTCCAGTTTCCCTCTCCTCTCCATCTCCCCATGTCCTCCATGTTATTTGTTATGCTTCACAAATAAGTGAAACCATATGATACTTGACTCTCTCTGCTTGACTTAGACAGTCTCTTCAATAAATAGTGCTGGGAAACCTGGACAGCTATATGTAGAAGAATGAAACTCAACCATTCTCTTACACCATACACAAAGATAAACTTGAAATGGATAAAAGACCTCAACGTGAGACAGGAATCCATCAGAATCCTAGAGGAGAACATAGGCAGTAACCTCTTCGATATCAGCCACAGCAACTTCTTTCAAGATATGTCTCCAAAGGCAAAGGAAACAAAAGTGAAAATGAACTTTTGGGACTTCATCAAGATCAAAAGCTTCTGCACAGCAAAGGAAACAGTCAACAAAACAAAGAGGCAACCCACGGAATGGGAGAAGATATTTGCAAATGACAGTATAGACAAAAGGCTGATATCCAGGATCTATAAAGAACTCCTCAAACTCAACACACACAAAACAGACAATCATATCAAAAAATGGGCAGAAGATATGAACAGACACTTCTCCAATGAAGACATACAAATGGCTATGAGACACATGAAAAAATGTTCATCATCACTAGCCATCAGGGAGATTCAAATTAAAACCACATTGAGATATCACCTTACACCAGTTAGAATGACCAAAATTAACAAGACAGGAAACAACATGTGTTGGAGGGGATGTGGAGAAAGGGGAACCCTCTTACACTGTTGGTGGGAATGCAAGCTGGTGCAGCCACTTTGGAGAACAGTGTGGAGATTCCTCAAGAAATTAAAAATAGAGCTTCCCTATGACCCTGCGATTGCACTACTGGGTATTTACCCCAAAGATACAGATGTCGTGAAAAGAAGGGCCATCTGTACCCCAATGTTTATAGCAGCAATGGCCATGGTTGCCAAACTGTGGAAAGAACCAAGATGCCGTTCAACAGACGAATGGATAAGGAAGATGTGGTCCATAGACACTATGGAGTATGATGCCTCCATCAGAAAGGATGAATTCCCAACTTCTCTAGCAACATGGACGGGACTGGAAGAGATTATGCTGAGTGAAATAAATATGTTTTAAATGCATACGATGGAATAAATTCTAATACGAGTGCAGTCCAGAGCAAAGAGTGAAATGGAAGATGGAACTGAACAACACACCAAGTGCAAAGTGTGCCACTGAGTTTTTTTTAATGTGTGAAAAACTTATTGAAGGCAAGAAGATTTCATAGAGATCATTTTTCATGTATAAGGTTATCAAACCTCTCTGATGTTCACCTAAAACTAATAGGCTATTGTATATCAACTATATTTCATAGTAATATTTTTAAAAGAGGCAGCAATAATAGATTGAGAGACTCCAAGGTTTATCAAATTGGAGTTCTTTAAGCTGAGAATAGGACCAAAGTGATATTTGAGAACTGAAAATAAATAATTGCTGAGAATTTTAGAGAACTGGAGAAAGACATAGTCTTTAGATTGCAAGAGTGACCCAGCAGAATAAATAAAAAATCTATGCCTGTGTAACATAATCATATGCAGAACATTGAAAATAAAGAAATAACCTCAAAAGCTTCTAGGGAAAAAAAAGCAAAATGATAATTACAATGGCAATTCATTTCCCATCAGGAACATGAGATTCCAGAAGGAAATGAAGTAATACTTTTAAAGTGATGGGAAAAAATTAAAAAATAAATAACCTTACCAAGGACTTCAAACCAGTTGAACTAGCAATCAAGAGTGAAAGCAATCAACAACCGAAACACGATTATCTGATTAAAATAGGCAAAATTCCTTAAGAGACATTTCTCCAAAAAAAGATATATAAGTGGCTAATAAACAAAAAGATGCTCAACATCACTAATCACTCAGGAAACATGAATCACCATCACCATGAGATACTTCTTTACACTCATTAAGATGGCTATTACTAAAAAAAACAAAAAGGGGGCTGTGGGAATGTGGAGAAATCAGAACTCTTAAGCATTGCTGGTGGGAATCTAAAATGATAAGAGTCGTGATGGAAAACAGTGTGGTGGTTCCTCAAAAGACAAACACAGAGTTAGCGTAAGACCCAGCAATTGCACTTCTGGGTAAATAGCCAAAAGAAGCAAAAGCTGACACCTGAACAGCTATATTCACCCCATGTTCAAAGCAACATTGCTCACGATAGCCAAAAGTTAGAAGCAACTCACATGTCCATTGTTTAATGAATGGACAAACAAAATGTGGTATATGTCCGTGACGGAGAATTATTTAGCTCTAAAAAGGACTGAAATTCCAACAGAGGCTAAACCAGGGAGGACTGTGAAGACATTGTGGTTAAGTGGAATAAGCCAGACACAAAAGGAGAAATACTGAATGATTCCAGTTATACAGGGTCCCTAGAGTCATCAAATTCATGGAGACAGAAAGTGGAATAGTCACTATCAGGGGCTTGGTGGGGGAAAAGAGAGTTACTGTTTACTGGGAGCAGAGTTTTAGTTTGGGAAGAGGAAGACGTTGACGGTTATAGCTGCACAATAATATGAATGTAAATATGCCACAGAACTGGGTGCCTAAAATAGTAAATTTTATGTCATGTATTTTCCTCACAATTAAAAAGTGCAACCATAAAAAAGTAGTGAAGCAAGGGCACCTGGGTGGCTCAGTCAGTTGAGTGCTTGACTCTTGATCTGGGCTCAGGTTATGATCTCAGGATCATGGCATCAAGCGCTCCACCATGGGGCTCTGTGCTTAGTGGGGAGCCTGTTTGAGATTCTCTCTTTCTCCCTCTCCTTCTGCCCCTCCCCCTGCCCTCCTCCCTCTCTCTCTCTATAATAAGTAAGTAAATCTTAAAAAAAAATAGACAAAGCTAAATAAAGATGTTTTCCTGTACAAAAAGATTTAAAGAATTTATAACCTACAAATCCCAGTGAAAGATCTATGGCAGTATGTATTGAGGGGGAAGAAAGGAAATGCAAAAGGAACTGGTGAGAAATGAAAAGAAAAATGAACACTGCACTACTTTTAACTATTAATTTAGAAAAAAGCTTTTTGTGTTAACCAGTCATCCAACAAACCCCAGCAACAATGCACAGGGTGGAAACACAGAACCATATACCAAGCCCTTATTGTAGAGATAGAAATACTGAACAACTCTAGCCTTTCTTTAGAACATTTTTACTTAAGTATCTTAAAATTTTAAAGGTAATTACCAAAAGAATGGAAATATAATCTGTGGCTTCCAAAGTAGCAAAAGAGGAAGGAATTACATAAAACAATCAATTTTCAAAGTAATAGAAAAGATAAAAAGAAGGCAAAGAAATTGGGGGAGGGAGAAAGAAGAAACAACAAGAGAAGGAACAGGAGGAAGAGGAGAGGGGGAGGGGGAGGGGGAGGAAAAGGGGAGGGAGAACAAATAGGAAGAAATTGACATTTACAAAAAATAAAATAAAATGGTAGATATAAGACTAACCATGTCTATTAATCACAATATATATTAGTTGATTAAATTTACCTATTAAAAGAACATGTGATCTGACTAGACTTTTTAAGAAATCTAGGTATATGTGTCTTATAAGGAATACATGAGGCAAATCCACACAGATAACTGAAAATAAAGAAAAAAGGGAGGTGTGCTCTATTAACATAAAGTGAAATCTGATTTAAGCCAAAACGTTGTAACTACTATAAAAAGTGACACTGTGTCATAGGAAAAAATTTCATCGGGAAGGTATCAACAAATATAAACTGTGTACACTTCTAAAAACATATTCCAAAATGTAACATTAAGCCTAAACTGGCAACACTATAAGGATAAATTAACAAATCCATAATGACAATATTTATAAACTATAAACTACAAATAGAAAGGAAGTTCCTTAACCTGACAAAGGACTCTTATTCAACACCTACTCAACACATCACACAAGCATCACATGAGACTTTAAAAGATCTCCTTGAAACAAGGATAAGACAAGGACGCCTATTATTGACTACTTATATTTAATATTGTTCAAGAGGTTCCAGACAATGTGATAAGAAAAGAAAAATAAATTAATGTTTTAGAAATAACAAAGGAAGTGATGACATGATCATCCATTTCTAGTACAAGAAAATCTATTGATAAATATTAGGAATAGTGAGAGTTCAGCAGTTACTAAATACCAAGTTGCAGAGGCACAGTGACGGCCCCAAACATGTCTACATTGAATTCCCAGAATCAGTGAATGTATTACCTTACATTTGCATATATGATGAAGGTATGACCCTGGAGATGAAGAAACCGTCCTGGATTATCCAGGGTGAGCCCAGTCTGATCCCCTAAGTCCTTAGAAGGGGAGCCATACCAATGGGAGGAGAATCTGAGAGATGCAATATTGGTGGCTTTGAAGATGGGCCAAGGAATATAGGTGACCTCCAAAAAGTGGAAAAAGACAAGGAACCAGATTCTCCCCAGAGCTTCCAGAAAGGAACACATCCCAACTACATCTTCACTCTAGCCCAGTGAGAATTCTGACCTAGAAAAAGGCACAATAATAAGCTTGTGCTGTTTCAAGCTACTAAGTCTATAATGCTTTTTTATGGCAGTAATAGGGATCTACACACAAACAAAAGTCAATAATACATCCATCACCAAACATCCTAGTGTACACTAGAGATGTTAAAGTTCTCTTTCAGAGTAACAATAAAACATGAAGAGTCCTTAGATAGAAATGTAAAATAGACCTGTATGAAAACAGTATGAAATACCATCAAAGGATATAAAAACAAGACCTAAATAAAGGAGAAGACGTATCCCAGACATGGATTAGATCACCTTTTGTCATAAATATGTAAGCTCTGCAGAAATTAATTTATAAAGTCGATTAATCACAACTATAATGCCAACAGGATCTTCCGTGGAACATTACAAGCTTATCTTAAAATTCACCAATGAAAGAGCAAAGGGTCAAGGATGGTCTCAAGAAAGCCGAGGAGAGAAGCAACGGGAGACTTGCTTCTCAGCTCTCAGGGCTCTTCTTAAATTCCATTAGACAACACAGCAAGTCCTTGCCAGAGGGACAGAGAGAAGACCAATGGAAGAGAACGGAAGTAAGGAAATAACACTTAGGGTATTTTTCCATTTATATAAAGTTGAAAGAAAGGCGAAGCTCAGGAGTGTACTGTGTAAGGATATATGTCCATGTGCAGAACAATGAAGGAAACTGAGTGAGCAATTATCATGAATGTCTGCAGAGAGGAGGGCGGGGGTGTGATCTAGGAGTGGCCACAGAAACATTCTGAGACACTGGAGATGTGGTGCCATAGGACAGCCGACAGTTTGTTACTTTGTTTTGTGGTTTTATTACAATCCTTTTTTAAAAGATTTTATTTATTTATTTGACAGACAGAGATCACAAGTAGGCAGAGAGAGAGGAGGGAGCAGGCTCCCCGCTGAGCAGAGAGCCCGATGCGGGGCTCGATCCCAGGACCCTGGGATCACCACCCGAGCTGAAGGCAGAGGCTTTAACCCACTGAGCCACCCAGGCGCCCCTATTACAATCCTTAATTATGGGTAGTGTCCTTCTGTTTGTATGGTAAGTTTTACAATAAAAATATTTTAATGACAATAGCGTTGGACTGACAACTGCTCATCCCTAAGAACAATGTAAAATTATGCTATATATTCAAATGCATCACAGATGGATTTAAGACCCAAATGTGAAAACCAAATGTTAACACTTTTAGGACAACATTCAGTAGAATATGTTGCTCTTATGGCAAAGAAAGTTTTCTTAAACACAGAAAACATAAGACATAAATTAAAAAAATTAATAATTTTGACAATACTGACATTAATATCTATCCATCTAAAGACAGGGTAAGGGACTGCTGGGTGGCCCAGTCGGTTGAGTGTCTGCCTTTGTCTCAGGTCCTCATCCGAGGGTCCTGGGATCAAGCCTCACATTGGGCTCCCTGCTCAGTGAGGAGTCGCCTCCTCCCTCTCCCTCTGCCTGCCACTCCCCCTGCTTGTGCTCACTCTCGTTCTCTCTCTCTCTCTCTGACAGATAAATAAATAAAATCTTAAAAAAAAAAAAAAAAGAAGAAAGAAAGGCAGGGTGAGGGGTGCTTGGGTGGCTCAGTCAATTAAGCATCTGATTCTTGATCTCAGCTCAAGCCTTGACCTCAGGTCACGACTCAAGCCTTGCACTGGGCTCCACGCTGGGCATGGATCCTACTTAAAAAGTGTAAAACTATGTACAGGAATGACAAATACTAAATACATGTCAGAGGGACCTTTCATATGGGGAAAGGACCGGCATCACAGAAAAGCTCCTGGGTCCTGTGTTTCATCTGTGATGCTACGATTGGATAAAGATGGTTGGTGTATGGTATGGGTCTACCAGCCTCTATGTTGTGGGGATGCTTGACGTATTCCCTAGTTTTAAAGAATGCATTTTCATAAAGAGACCAGCAGGCCCTCTGCAGGGAATACTTGTCCGTGGCTGCAGTCACCGGCCAGGCCCCTGCTCTGTGGAGTCTCCTGGGTATCTTGTAACCACCAAGACACAACCTGCCGCAGAGAATGGGGCCCATATTTTGGATAAGACATCAACTTGCTTTACGCCACAGCTAGGAGGGACAAGCAGGCAAGATGATACAAATTTTTGTCTAAAAACAGAAGGAAATGTTACTGTTTATAAAGCAGTCCGAAGGTAATGAATATTTATAGGTAACAAAATCCAACTTGCCAAAACGATCTGATTAATAATAGAGTGGGAGAGCTAAACCCGGTAACCTTTTATGATAAATTATAGGCTGTGTGTCCGTGGTCCTGGGGCTGGCAGAGGGTGACTCATTGCTCCCGGCCCCTCCTTTCGGAGGACCTCCTCCCGGAATAGCAGGCTCAGACGGCTCAGACGGTGGTGAGAAAGTGGGTACAGCCACCTGAACGTGTCAGGGGTCAGGGAGAGTGTAAGAAGTTTCCGAACCCGGGAGCTGTCAGCTGGAAAAACAGACGGATTTGGGGGAGGTCTGCCTGGGATAAAAATGTGGTAAAAATGTGGTCTGTGTGCAGAAATCTGCAATCCCATCATCTCGGCCCTTCATGGTCTAAAATGCCGTGGCAGGCAGCCCTTCTCCTGCACCCTGCCCATCTCCCACAGAAGAGAGCCTGCACCATACTCGGAAATAAATGGTCTGCGGTTGACATGCATGTTTTAACCCCTGTGAACATTAATGGGAGTTTTGTGCACATATTGATTGCCAAGGAAGCCCAAAGTGTAGAGCATTAATTCTGAATTCCGAGATGTTTGCCAATTCCTCCCGGACCCTTCGTCCTCATCAGCACTTGGTATTTTGAACTTCTTTTTCTCTGCATATTTTAAAAGAAGAAATTTAGGGGCTTATCTAATCTGATCTTGTGTCTCGGAAGCCTGAGTCATTTAATGGGTACGTCGATATACACCCACATTTAGGCTGAGATGAATGAGCACGGTGGCGCCTTTGCCTTGGCGGCAGGACCAGGCATCAATCACCGAGATGGCTCACGCCGACACATCAGCCATTGGCATCCGGTCCCCGCACCCCCCTCCTGATATGGTTGAAGACATTTCCAATATATCAATAATGATGTGTGTCCAAAACCTTCTCAGGGGGATCGCACGAGCCAGGAGGGAGACATATTTACCTAAGCCCGTATTATATTCCAGTTGCCTCTGCTCTGCAGAACCCCAGATGTGACCTCCCCAGCTCTCTGATGTATGGGAGGATTTAGCTCACGTGTTCTCATGTCACTGGCCACAGCCATTCTCAGGCACACTGAACAAGGTACGGGGTCAGAATCTGAAGGAATAGACCTCAACGGCTCTGGTTTCAGGCTGCGCTGACCCCATTGTGGGTTCCTACAACCACCCACTCGCAAAGTTATGACTCCCACGCTCCGCCGGCCTCTTAGCTTCTCCACAGATCTGTGGCTATTTCAGAGGCCTTCCTGGCAGCTCTCAGCGATGCGGCTTTTCTCCAGGCGTGCGGTCTGCGCAGGGCTCACTCTGATTGCTTCGTGCTCAGACCCGCCCCTGGTGTGGCCCCCACCGCTGCCACCTGCCTCGCAGCTCCCGTGGGCCCCACAGAGCCCCGCCCTGGAAGAGTTCCTGGTGCTCCACACGGCTGCTCCACTACTTCTACCCAAGGGGCCTTGGGTCAGGGACACCCCCCCACCAGAGGCCCGGTTATGTTGCCCCCAAATGAGGATTAAACTATCCACCTTAGGAGGAACCCCAGGGATAACCGGGTCGGTAAGACGGGAACATCTGCACGTGAGAGGCCACCCACCCAGCCAATACGGGAGCTGTTGGTTTTTCCCTTCTGGCTTCTACAAAGAATCTAAGAGCAGGGAAGTGGGAAAATGAAAAGAAAGAGAAGAAACCAATAAAAGTTTTCTGAATTATACAGAACTGCTGAAGGTGTTGCCTTTCGGGGTGGGTGCCTGCTCGTGAGTGACCCTGACCCTGGCACACGGTGGCCGGATTTAACAAATCAAAACCCTGGATGCCCAGTTGCACTTGGATTTCAGATAAACAATGAATCATTTGCTAGTATAAAAAAGTTCTTAGTATACTTATAACAGAAAATAACTAAAAATATGGTTCCTTATTTCTCTGGGACTTTCTCGCTGAATGCCCCCTGGGAGACAGAGAGGCAGGAAAAGGCTTCCCGGGGAGAGAGGGAAATCCAGGGACACTTGGGGCCCTTATCCAGCTCCAGTTTCCCTGGCGTGGCAAGCGGGCTTTGGGGAGCAGCGTGACTGCCAGGGAGCGGGGTCCCCAAGCTCACCCCCATACATGATCCCCGCAGACACCACGCTGCCTCGCTCCGGAGAGGACCCGAAGCAGGTGACGTGCTGTTCTCCATATGCAGGTAAACGCCCAAGCAGAAAGCCTGACATTTTATCTTGTGCTTCTGTTAATGGGGGATCGGAGGAGGAAAGGGGTTTAGTCTCCTACTGAGGAACCTCTCCGAACCTAATTACTGGAAACCTAATTAATATTGGCGAAGGTGCCCTGGTTCTCAGAGGAAGTGACATCACGAGTCGTGCCTCACCCTCCCCAGTAGATGCCTAAGAAGAAGACCAGGAAAAAACTGGTAAAACTTTGGGTAAAAGAATTTTACCATTGGGGAGAGCCTACCCGTGAAAATATAAAGCCCTGACAGGGTTCTTCCTGCTCCTTTTCCTCCTCGCTGGGCTGGAACTGGAAACACTAAGGCCGAGAGATCGCAGACCGGCTCCTTAGGGGAACCGCCCGGGGCAGGCGGAAAGTGCAGCTCGTGGGCCAGACCCAGCCCACTGCCTGCTTTGTGTCTTCATTCTACATTTTTTTTTAAAGATTTTATTTATTTATTTGACAGACAGAGATCACAAGTAGGCAAAGCAGCAGGCAGAGGGAGAGGAAGGGAAGCAGGCTCCCTGCTGAGCAGAGAGCCAAATGCGGGGCTCCATCCCAGGACTCTAGGATCATGACCTGAGCAGAAGGCAGAGGCTTAACCCACTGAGTCACCCAGGCACCCGTCTTCATTCTACATTTTTAAATGGTTCAAGGATTTCAAAGAAGACTAATATTTTGTGATATGAAAATTAGACGAGATTCAAATATCTGTGTCCACAGTAAAGTTTTATCGGAACACAGCTACACACGTGTGCCTTTACCTATGGCCTATGGTTGTTTCCATGCTTTAAGGGCAGGACTGAGTAATTCACACCGAGAAGTCATGTCTGCAAAGACAAAAGTATTTACCATCTAAGCCTTCCCAGTAAAAGTTGGCCAACGTGAAAACAGGGAGCAAGTGGTCCAAGGGATGGAGGCCGCACACCGCTGCAGAATCCTAGGCAGGGCTTGGAGGACCGTGCTCGGGGATGCTTGCAGGGAACAGCTGGGGAGGAGCCTTGAAGCAGGTGGAGCTTTGGGGACAGTCTGATGAGTGTCTTCTCCAGCGGCTTACCAGGCATGGATTACACGCTTACACACTCACACTGCCCTGTGCACACAGATTTACTTGGAGAAAGAAAGCCTCATTCATAAGTGCTGAGTATTTCAGTAAAGGAACAAACTCTGCATAAAGGACAAGCTTTAAAAATATTCAAATGAGATCTTCTGACTTAAATCATCCATCAGGATGCTCCAGGTTTCCAGCCTTTAACGCCCCTGCTCGGGCAGTCATTCCTTCTCCCTCCTATGTCTTTAGCCTCCCTACTAGAGCCTTTCTGCAATGAGTCTTCAAAAACCCCCAGTAGAAAAATCTCCCTGGACCCCACACCCTCTTCCAGACCTCCCATCACGCCCTTCGCCGTAATATCAGTCTCCTCCCAAAGACACCTGTGTGTGCTGCCTGTGCCCCCGACGCCCCTCCCCCTCCAGCCCCGTTCTCCCTCTCCCTGCACCCTCTCGGAGCACAGCCACCAAGGATGACGGCTTCCTGCAAATGGGCACCGCAAAGCCGGATCCTCCACAACCTCTCCCGCCCGTGCGACCCTGCCGGGCTCTGCTTCATGTGCGCTCCTTTTTCCCCGGCCCCTCTGGCTTCCTTGCTTCCTCTGGGGCTTCTTCTTCCGGTCTCGCATCTTTCGTCTCTAACAGATTTTCTCACGATGCATCAGTGCTGACCTTGCTCTCTCTCCCTCGATGACCTACCCCGCCGTTACCTTCAATGTGTCGTATGCTGTTGGCTTTGTCTAACGAAACACCAGCTCAGAGGAAGACTCTTCCCTTGTTCATCAAGGGCCACCAGATTTTCCTCAGGCCTCATCGAAGAAATGAGATCATAGCCCTCTCCCGAAAACCTCCAAGAGTTCCTTCCTGGACATAAACACCCGCTCTTGCATCAATGGCCTCCCCGTCCCCCTGGGGCAGCCAAGGGAGGCTCCGTAGCAGAGGCTCGGTACATGGTTATGGATTCAAGAGAAGGTGCTGGCAGTAAGGTACAATTGGTGCATCATCAGAAGGCACGAGGACTTAAAAATTCAGACTTAAACGGAACTTCCAAAGGACGACTTCTGTAACCTCCCGGTGTCTGGTTAAAACCTCCAGACATGCTTTGTAACATAGAGAAATAATTCTGACAACGTTGAAGACCATAGAGCTAAGTGTGCGGGATGCTTCTGTTTGCGGGACTTTCCTGGCTGTGTGACCCTAGGGAAGTGTCTTACCTTGTCTGGGCTTCAGCGTGTTCAGCCACCAGAGGGAGACCGTAAGGCTTGTCTCTCTCAGTTACTGAGAAAACCAAACGCCGTACATGGTGTCCAGTGCTAAGGGCAGAACGAGGCGCATAAAACGCACGGAGTAAATGATGGTGCAAACGTCCATTCTCCGGGACAAGTAAAATAAAGAAACAGTGCAGCAGGGGGAAAAGGGGGCTGTTCAACAGAGGGACTGCCGAATGCCCAGACGAGGGCAACAGCAGTTTCATAAAATACAGGAAATGCCAAAAGGCTCTCTTCATTCCCACCAAGTAGCGATGGCTCTCCCCACCTCCACGCTGACCCAACGATAAAACCAGGAGACAGACTAATGCTCTGCTGTAACCTAACAATATTAGATCAGGCTTTCATTATATGTGGTGTTCCAGGGGACGCGTGGCTTAACCTGTGGTAAATTTAAATCAGTTTAATGACTTGTATTATAACGAGCTCCTACCATAAATAAAAGTTCCCAGGAGAGGAGGGAGTCTCAGGTCCCATTACCATGTCATTCATGCTGATAACTCCAACACGAACGGGGGCCCCGGGTCGGCGGGGTGTTTGTCAGCCATGCCTGTGGGCATCGTGCGGGGCTGGACACGGACCGTGTCCCATCGACGACAGACAAGTCCCCACTAATCGAGGCCAAGCTGGCCGCTCCTGCATCAGACCCGCGCCCACCGGGCAGAAAACCATCTGCGGAAGCCCCGGGCCCTGGGTCTGCCTCCGTCCAGGGCCGGCCTGGAGGAGGGGCACTTCCCCTGGCCCTGCTCGCAGATCGGTAGGACAAGAGGTCGGGACTCGGAGGTTGGGGCCCGCGCGGCCGGCCAGGCTCAGGACCCCGCGGCACCGGTCCTCTGAAGCATAAATCTGGCAGGGACTCCCGACAGTCAAGCCCCGTTGACAGCTGTGCAATTACTGCCGAGGCCGACCTTCCGACGAGGTTGCTTTGAATTATAGGAATCTTATTAGAAGCCTCTGACCTCTTGAATTTGTGAGGGAGGAATGGCCGGAAAAGCCAATACTCTTATTTGCGCCAGCTCGGCGGGAAGGCGACGTGACTGCGTGCGGACGGACAGACCAGCACCCGCATTTCTGCACATTTCTGAGCCCGGCGGGGCCCTCCGCCAGGTCGGCTCTTTCCGCACCCGCACGGCCTGCGGAGCACGAAGCGCACCTCGCCTGGCCCTGCGGCAGGCTCTGCAGAGAAAGTTCTGGTCCTCCTTAATTACAGAGGAGGAGAAGGCGCCCCCGGGAAAGCAAACGCAACTCAGCAGCCCGCGCTCTGCTCCCCTGTCCCCTGGGCCTGGGCGCAGCCACGTGCGTGGAGGGCGGTGGGGCTGACACCCCGCAGCAGCCACTGAAGCAAGCAGAGAAGAGGGCGGGGCTTTGCCAAGGGGCGGGGCTAGTTGGGGAGGGTGGGGCCAGTGTGGAGGGGTGGAGCCAGTGATGGGGGGGGGAGCTGGAGGGAGGGGGCAGGGCTGACACCCCGCAGCAGCCACTGAAGCAAGCAGAGAAGAGGGCGGGGCTTTGCCAAGGGGCGGGGCTAGTTGGGGAGGGTGGGGCCAGTGTGGAGGGGTGGAGCCAGTGATGGGGGGGGGAGCTGGAGGGAGGGGGCAGGGCTGACACCCCGCAGCAGCCACTGAAGCAAGCAGAGAAGAGGGCGGGGCTTTGCCAAGGGGCGGGGCTAGTTGGGGAGGGTGGGGCCAGTGTGGAGGGGTGGAGCCAGTGATGGGGGGGGAGCTGGAGGGAGGGGGCAGGGCTGACACCCCGCAGCAGCCACTGAAGCAAGATGAGAAGAGGGCGGGGCTTTGCCAAGGGGCGGGGCTAGTTGGGGAGGGTGGGGCCAGTGTGGAGGGGTGGAGCCAGTGATGAGGGCTTCACAGAGGGGGTGGAGCTGGAAGGAGGGGGCGGGGCTGGGGGAGAGGCGAGGCAGAGGAGGTATTTTACAATTTATCCTACAAGAGTGGGGGGGTATCTTTTTATTTTTAATATAACAATTTAAAAAAATCAAATTAGAAAGTGTAAAAGCCCGGGGAAGATCACTGGGTCTCCTGGTTCCAGCATGTCATATGGCCTTTAATTTCCTTTTCCTGGTGGTGATCCATTCCGAATCCCGGGTACCGGGTCTCGGGCTCGCTTCTGCCCCGCATCAGGCATCCCAGGAACTCCCTGTCTCCGCCCTGAATGTGTCGCCTTGCTCATCTGCATCCAGTCCTTTATGTGATGTAAGCTGTTTGGGTTCAAGGGTGTTTCCACCAGCACAGCATACTGGGGCCTGCATTTTCTCTGGGGTGCGCAGTGAGCTCTACATCAAAGCCTGATTGAGCAGAAAATATGTGCTAATGTTCACAGCAGTACTCTATTATAGTATAAGTGTGCTTGTAAATATTCACTACATGTTATTGCGCCATTTGAACCAAGAATATTGGGAGGTGAGAGGTCGGCCTAATGCTCTCTCCGGAGGCGGCGGTTTTGAATATAACCAAATGGGATAATGGTCAGGAATACCCAGAGGGGACAATGTAACACGTCGTAAAGAATTGTGCTGTGAGTTTTAAGTTTTCAGGACAACAAAGATGGCTCATAAGCAGTCATTATTAATGGAATGACAAGGCTAATGTTAAGCAGAATGTCTTTGCCACAATAAATCTTGTCCCTGTGCCATTAGTACTCCTTACAACTGCAAATAGCAGTTAGGTTATAACCTAACATGGCAGAATTTTATCCTCTCAATCTCTAATGTATTTTATAATGCTGTTAAAGTCAGGAATCGCAAGTGTTTAAGCTCACTTAATCTAGGAGAAGTTTAAACACGAATTTTAAATGCAAAAAACTGCTTTGATATTAGTTTTTCTTAATTAAATAGATCTTTTTAAGAAGTAGATCTTTTTAAACATGCATCAGTCTGTAGTAGATGAACATTGTCGAATTTTAAATGCCACCTTCTATCCCGGCTCAACTTTGCCTGTTGTGATGAGTTTTTTTTTTTTTTTTAAGAAAAGACTTATCTTCGTGGGAGAACCAGGTTGTACTCTTATCTGTTCAACATCCAAGCTCCTATTGGGGACTTGGTCAATCTTTTAAAACAACTTCTTTTTACACTTTCAACATAGTTTCTTTTTAAAATTCTTAGCTCATCCTGCTGTCTTATGTGACTTCCTTTAAAGATAACAAGACTTTGAAGAAAAGATGCACATTATGCCTTCCCATTTTTCTTCCAAAATGACCACAAGGATACTGAGGAGAGGAAGGTAGCACTGAGCTAGAGCGTTCCGGTGACGGAACAGCAGCTAGTGTAATGGGGTCTGAGCAGCTGCGGCAGACCACCCACCTCGGGCTCCTTGCAGGTCCTGAAGAAGACCGCAGAGGGCAGGTGTGCGCGGTGAGAAGATGTGTACAGGGGACTCCTGCTGGGAGTAGGGAGTAGCAGCCCTGCAGTTCTCTGAGAGGAAGACCTCACTTCTTCAGTGCCTACCCTGCCTCCAGTGGTACATCTAGCCTTGAAACACCTGGGAGATGGGGCCATCCGTACTCCCAGAATGACCTGTAGAATTTCTAACACATTCACGGAGTGCGCTCTGAAGCGGCGAAAGGGCTCCATGGCTGTGCTCATTCTGGCTAAGCGAGCCTCCGCTCCTGATGAAGGCCCCACATCTCCCCTGGAACAGGGCACAAGCAGAGGACAGGTGCGACCGCTCGGAACTTTGAACATGGCAAGACAAGCAGGTCACTGAAGGGGAAAGTCCCCCAAAGCTTCTACAGAAGCTTCTTTTGGGGGAAATCGTGGGCTGCTGGTCAGTTTTGTCATGGGAACACGTCCGGTTATCCTCACGCGTCCTCCTCACTATCCATGCCAAACGCTGCCTTTATATGCAGTAACTGACAACATTTATCTGTCTCCTCATAGTTCACATACACAGCATCACACACACGCCATCCTTCTGTTGTCACAACCGTGTGAGACCGTCCCATCACACGGATGAGCACACTGACCCAGGAAGTGGCTGGGACAGCGCTCACCCATGCAGTACGTGGAGGTCCGGCCTCGAGTCCTGGTCCTCCGAGGGTACAACTGGTCCTGGTCCTGCTTCTGGGTACAACTGCTTTCCATCATGTGCCATGAGGTGTCACGGATTCCCAAAGCGTGAACTCACTCTCGGATACACACAACTCTATCACACTCTCAGTGTTAACCCAAGGGTGCATTATGGTTGGGATCGTTCTTATTTTTTTTAAAGAATAAACACAAATATATTTTAGATTCTTTTTGACATAACTTTTGTATGTATCTTTTGACTCTTTCATCAGAAAACTCCTTCCTTTTTTAAAAGATTTTTAAAAATATATTTATTTATCAGAGAGAGAACAAGCAGGGGGACCGGCAGAGGGAGAGGGATGAGCAGACTCACCGCTGAACAGGGAGCCTCATGTAGGACTGGATCCCGGGACCCTGAGATCATGGCCTGAGCCAAAGGCAATTGCTTAACCCACTGAGCCACCCAGAAACTCCAGAAAATGATTTCTGACCTAGGATCACACAGCTAGAAGGAAGACTAGAGTCATTCCAGAGGGAAGAAAAATAAAATGCCAAAGGCAAGGGTTGGCCTTCCATCACGGGAGTGTCCAGGCGCATGCAGGATCCCAGGCTGGGGGGCGGCGGGAGCACGATCCTTGTACCCCAGCCTGGCCTCCTTCCCACCAGGGCCACAGCCAGAGCGAGGCCAGCTGTGCTGACGTGGGAAGGTCTCCATCCCGTGAAGTGAGACGTGCAGGCTGCAGAATGTGCAGCGTGTCCATCTCACAAACATGTGTGCCCAGACACACGTGTGCACATGCAGAAGGCACACGTAGACGCACATGCGCACAACGCTCACACGCGCCTTGTCTCCGGTGTGTGCGTGTGCACCGGCAGGTGCCGCAGTGTCTGGCGGGGGCACAGAGAGTGCGCAGCAACAAGTCCTGACGAGGAGGGCACCGGGGCGGGACCGGGGAGGCGGGGAAGGCTCAAAGGTGATTTGACTCTGCTTGATCATTGAAAGTTCTTAAGTCCAAAGACTTTTTTGAAAATTGCTACAAAGATGAACGTGTATCTTTTCAGATCACTGTGGCTGAAAACGACAAGCACCGGGCCTAGTGGACCTGCATTTTGCAGAAAGTGCCCAAGTGTCCGGGGCTTTGCATCTCTCCAAGGAACTTCAGAGTCTCGTGCTAAGCAGACCAACTTTGCGGCTGCTAGGTCAGAAGGAGAGAGCCGTCCCTCGGTTTTCAAAGGTTCCGGCTTGGCCCTGCAAGGTGGGCCTCTCGGCAGAACCCAGGGCCCCTCCGCCCGGGCGACAACTCTGCAGGCAGCAGCAGCGGGACCCTGACAGGCTGCCAGGCAGGCTCTGGCCAGCGGGGCGAGGTCTGTGCCCACCACCCTGGGGGCTGTGCTTTAACTGAAAATGTATATTTAATGGAAGAGTCGCCGGCTCCGTGTGCGATCAGAATGCAAGCTCCCCTCAGATTTGTAATGGGGACAAGAAGTGTCGCATCACGTGTTTATTTTCTGAGAGATGGAAGTTTCATATTTAATTCATACAAGGACCCTGTGGTCAGGAAAGAAAGATTTCTGAGAGCCAGGCTCACTTGGATATTTCCAACCCCCTACATCTTTATTGCACAGGTTTCAGTCCAGGTGGGTCCTGTGCTTCTAAATGTGGTGTTCAATGGGAGGAAAGAAATTAGAAAGACCTCCCTGTCCCAAAATCACTTAAGCATTACTGTAAGCTTAAAAGCCAACTTCAAAATCAATGCCATTAAAAAAGGAATTTGCAGAAATACAATTAAGGTTAATATCCTTATGAAATAAATAGCTCCTATAAATGGGTAAGAGAAATGTAAATGTCCCAACAGATTAATAGGAAAAGGATAGAAACAAGCAATTCTAAGAGGAGAGCATGCAAATTTTAATATGAAGAAAAAATATAAACTATAACTACAACTATAATTACATGGTTGATCAAAAATGAACATTAAACATGACACAATCCTCCACCATCCAGCTAGAAGACGTTTTTCATGGAAATGTCCGAAGCACAGCTGGACCCTCAGTGAAACAGAAAACATCATATATTGTTAAGTGCAAGACAAACCAGGGCAGAACTTCTGTAAAACAATTTGGCAATTAGTGATAAGAGCCTTAAAATATTTATGCCTTTTCACCTGAAAATCTCACCAAAGAAAACTGTCATAATATATAAACCTTTCTACCAAGATGTTCATGAAAGTGTTATTTACAATAACAAAAATTTTAAAATAATGTCTAAAATAATATTTGTGGCAAAATAGGGAACTGGCAAAGCAAATTGCTACATTTCTCCACTTTGGTGGAATATTAAGTAACCATTAACAACTCTATTTACAAGGGCCATAGTAAAACATTTTAAACTTCTGTTATCATCTAAGGAACTATAAAATAAACTGGAGTTTTATCTCCTGATTGGTTACAACTGAAAAACACACCTACAGGGAAAAAGAAGTCTGGAAGAGAATAGAGTGATAGAGTCATTGCATTTGGGAACAGTGGATAACTTCAATTTGTTGTTGTTGTTTTAGATTTCCATAAAATCCCTGCTGACCATGTACTGGATTTAACATATACATGGAAGGAAATATTCTTATGTTCTTCCACGTAAAAGAAACTGGAGCAGCAGGTGACAGTGGGAAGTTGGAAACTGACCCCTCCGTACTGGTCAGGAAGCGGAAACCAAGGGGGTCTGCACCACTCCAAGTCACAACGCTCATTAGAGAGGTGCCTCTGAAGGATTTGCCGTTCGGTGTTTGTTAATTGTATCAACTTCCATTAATTAATTAATTCTAGAGGGATATTACTGTCTAACCAGGAGCATGTCCCGGGGAAAATCACCATTTCTCTCTTTCACCCAGCAAGCACGCCGCAGGGCTCCAGCCACAGACACAAGACAAGAAGCAGTGATGGTCGCTGGAATAAGTCTATCACACCCCATGCGTGCCACATCCCCAGAGAAGAATTTTTAAAAGAAAAATAACTTCCCAGCTAAAAACAAAGTGGCTGCCGCACAGTTGGGATGAGTGTGTTCATTTGGTGAAAGGAAGACCGCCAGCGCTGTCAGTAGGGCAGGCAGGCCCCTGGTGGACGCGCTGCGCCCTTCAGAACGGCCCGAGATACAGTGAAGTTATGCGGGGCACGAGTGAATCAGCGCCGTGGCCAGGGTCTCCGTGGGGCAGGTGAGGTCTGACCTGGGCTGCAAAGAGCACCTCCGTGCTTGGGCGGCACCCCCTTCCTCCGGGTGCCGGAGCCTCTCCTTTGGGGGCCTTTTCTCTCTGTTCTGCCCCATCCCTGAAAAGGCCATGTGGGTCCAGAGGCTGGAGCCCCAGACAGGAGGGCTGGGGTCCAGGGCCCCCATCCTTCACCACTGATGGTGCAGCTGATCCTGGACAAGCCCCTCAGCTTTCCTCTGCCTCGGTTTCCCCATCCGTATCATGACTACAGATCGTCATGGGTGGACTCTTTAATTCTCTGCTTCTGGGGCTTTTTTAAAGCTTAACACAACGAGAATAACTCCACTAGATCCTGTCAACTCAACCTAAATCACTCGCTGGTATAAAGATAAATTAGAAATACTAATGCTTAGCGAATACATTACTCTGTACTTCTTTTACTTAGTGAAACATTTAATTAGTATTTACTAGAAAATTACTATCAATTACTAAAAATGACTACAAATTACTAGCAAAACGGATAAGTTTTCTCCCTACCACTAAAATAAATTCAATTACTAACTTTAAGTAATTGTGGGTAATTTATTTCTTGGAGGGCAGAGAGCTATAGACAAAGTGGAAGGCGATGATTAAGATGCTCGGGGTGGCTGATTTATGAGGGAAACTTAAGTAGCTGTGTCTGGGCGGCCGAGCCGAGGGGGAGAGTCGCGCACCACAAGACGTCCACAAACAGCTCCGGGAACACGCAGATGGCTTCTGTGGCCGCGCACAGAGAGGGGGCGGCCCCGGAGCCGCGGAGATCGGTTTCATCGAGGGGTTCCTGCTAAAACGCACAGAGGTTTTCTTGATGGCGAAATCCGAGCCCCTGGTGTGGTCTCCCAAAGGAAGTCGGCAACACCAAGTTCTCACGCGGGACCAAGGGAAAGAGAAGGCGCTGCAGAAGCTCCCGGAGGCTTTCAGAGGGGAGAGGGAAGATTTAGATGCCAAGTTTCAAATGATTCATTCCCCCTCAGGTTTCACCAAGAGGAAAAGCATTCTGGCCCCAGGCCAGGTCACCGCTGCTTCGGTATTTCGGGGTGGCAGAGACCCATGGAGGCTGGGTACTCCCCCTCCGTGCCTGCAACTCCTGCCCAGGCCTCACTCTATCATCCATAAACCTAAAAACCAAAAAGCTGCTTCCCATGGTGGCCGTGAGCCCGGAGGAGGAAGAGCCTTTACACGATGAAGTCCCCAGCACTTGGGAGGGGCAGGTAGAAGCCACAGGGATGGCGTCTGGACGCAAGCTTGGCATCGCCCTTGCTCCCTCTTCAAGGGTCTGGGTGATCGGGTGTGGGGCTGGCAGGCAGGACACATGGACTGAGGCCCGAGGACAGACAGCCTCACCCGTTGTGAGCACGGGGCCAGGAGGTGAGTGGGACGGTGGGTGGCAAAGCGGAAGGAGCCTGGGTCTTGCAGCCGGGCCGCCGCCCACCAGGAGGCCCACTGCTGGTGGGTCCACGCTCCTTCCCAGGGCCACCTGGCCACCGTCTTGAGGCATTTCTCACCTCTTCCTCCAGGGAGACCTCACACGGGATGCGAGTGTAGAGACAGCCTCTTCTAATGTCTCTGCCTCCTATTCACACCGGAGTAGCCCCTCAATGACTGTGCTGTCGTGGGAGAGGAGGTGACGCTGCCACCAGGCCATGGCAAATGGGAGAGTCTTGGAAGCATGAAAACCACACCTGTTAAGAATCCCTGTCCCTTTCGCCATATCAGCGGCGGAAGACGCTCAATGGTTGATTCTCAAGGGCCACATCAACATCGCCGAGAGGGGGACCCGGGGGCCAGGGTGAGCGCCTGCGGTCCTGGGGCAGGGGGCGCACGCCATCATGTCCTGCGGGGGGACACTGAGGGGCTGAACCCACGGTGCCCAGCACACGAGGCAGCAGGGGACCCCTGGAGGCTTTGGGAGGGACGGAGGACATCATTTAATAGTACAGAATGGGGCTTTGATTCATTTATCTTAGATTCCTGCCCACAACAGAGATAGCAGAGTAAGAGAAGAGATCCGCCCCTCGGCTATGTAGCCTGAGAGCCCCGTACAGATGCCGCCGGCACCAGCTCTGGCCGGCGGGCGCTCTGGGGCTGAATCGAATCCCTAAGGTGAGTGGAATTTTTCTAAGTCCAATGAAGACATCCTAAGGTTTTGTGCCATGTCACGCAATAGCAGCTTAACTTCGATGCTTCTGGAAAATGCTACCACCCTCTAGAAAAATCAGCCCGGACTAGCTCTGTGTAACTTGCAAAGGCATTTAAATTGGCTCTGAGTACAGCCTTAAAACAGGTTGACAGATACCCTCTGCCAACCGTTTAGTTTTGACTTAATACTGCAATTACATTCTGCAATGAAGAGGAAAATGCTTGAGTGCAGTCAATCCTTGGTTCTTAAGCTAACAATATTAGCTGTACAGAATTTGCCTAGAACAAGTTAATAAAGAAGAAGACGGGGAAAAACCTGAGTTAACCAGGTGGAGTTGCCCTCTGAGCAGGCTGGGCTTTGCTTTCCCGTGAACCAAGGGGAAGCCTGTGGACAGGTGTCTGTGCGGTTCTCTGTGGACAGAGAGGAGAGGAACTGGGCTCCTGTCACCTCCCCCCAGCACCTTGCACAGGTGCACCCCCGGGGTCAGTGGAGGGGGGCTGCTTCTCCACCTGTGCTGGGCAGGTGGCCGACTCGGGGCTGTGGCACCTGCTACCTGCTTTCGCATCCAGAACCGGCCACCAAGGTGCTGTCTGGGGGCTGACTCAGCCACCACCCCGGGGCCATCTTGTAGCCGGCCTGGCCCATCTGAGACCCTCCCTTGTGCAAACAGAACAAGGAGTGGGCTGAGCCGCCTCGTGCCCTCTGGAGGTTGCCCCCTCCCTGCCCTGGGGATCCTGGGGATAGCAGGCCCTTCTTCAGGGCTGGTCTCCTTTCTCCTGCTCCACAAAGTGTCAAAGGCTTGGACTGTGCTAACTCCTCCTGGCACAGCATGGTCAGAGAAAAAACAGGACACCAGTTAAATGTGAATCACAAATAAAATACAAATAGTTTTGTTAGTGTAAGTGTGTCCCAGTACTTTTTTTTTTATAATTCACTGTATCTTGGATATAGTTACACTTTAAAAAAAAAAAATCTCATTTATCTGAAACTCAGATTAGTTAGAAGTCCTACACTGTTATTTGCTGAATCTGGCCACTCCCTCCCGGACCCCTCCAGGAGCTGAATTCTGCTTCTGGACCCCACCCTGTCTTTTTGCAGGAGCCGTGTTGCTGAGGTGGACCTTTTTGGACCTTCTTATTCATGGGGTTGACACTGTCCTTGATTGTTATTGAAGTTGCTACAGATTTTCTTCAGGTCTGGTGAATCCCGAGTAAAGAGGGGACACCAACACACCTTCAGTTACAGTGCCCAGCCCCCCCCCCTTGCCTGGGCCTCATGGACCCTGTGTGGGCACATGCATGGTGGTTTCCGGGAGCTCCAGACAGATGCAAGTGTTAACACAAGTCCACGGTCCTCACCAACATCCTCTCTGGCCAGTTGTGTTTTAGAATTCTAAATGTTTTCAATTTTAGAAAGACAGAATGAATGGTGGGTGTACCTTATGTTACATAATTATATTTATGTTGCATTATCCATACTGTATATAATAAACACCCCCAATGTATGACATAAATGCCTTATACTCTGCCAGCCATCCGCAGGACAGCATCAAACACAGGAGCCGGACTCAGGAAGGCGGTGAATGCCCAGGGCCCCCAAAGAGGAGATGAGAGATCTCAGCTTGCTGCCCAACTTCACCAGGAAACTGGAGAGCAAGCGAGCAATCAAGATTCCGTGGCAGGAAGTCTTCTATCCGTAACGCTTTGCATTCTGTGACGTTCTCCAGAAACTCGGGTGGCCGGAAGCCTGAGGGCCTTCGTTCTGGGATCTCTGGGAAAGCAAACCCAGGTTGAGAGGGGCAGACTGCTCCATGCACAGCCATCCCCCAAAAAGGGCCCTGCTTGTGAGGGTGACATGGGATTAGAGCTGCCTCCAGGGAGGCCAAACCATTGTCCTCATTGGCCCTCATCCTGGTGATGGAGGGACCGGCCCATCCAGCTCAGGGCCAAGCCAGCTAGAAGCTCTGGAAGGCGGTGGCAAGGGCCAGCTCTCGGTCACCTGGACTGTCTCCACGCAACAAGTCCTTGGTGGCAGTGTGGGAACCCCGGCCCCGTGCGTTCAGACTTGGTGTGTGGCATGCCATCGACTGTGCTCAGATACGGTTAGAAGTCCTCAGAGTTTACACAAGGAAGGAGCAAAGGTAAATTTCTCTATTTAATATGCTACACCCTTTCCTTCAAATCCCTTCACACTCAAAGAGTTTGTCTAAATGGACTCTTAGATAAATAGAGCGACATAATTGCTTTGATGTACCACATATCTGAGTGTCGGGCTTAGGAGTACCTCCTCAGTACACGGAAAGGAAGTGTGTTCAAGGACTGATTGCTTGAAGTCAGTAGCATTTATTCTTATTTTAAAGAGACTTTTCTCATCCTCACACAATTATTCTCTGCAACCTCACGGTCCAATACAGGAGAGCCGTGAGCCCCACGTGGCTGTTTTTATTTTTAACTTTAATCTCCTAAAACTGAGCTGATTGTAAAATCCCATTCTCCCATCGCACTAGCCACATTTTAAGTGTTCCGGAACCGCATGTGGTTAGGGGCTACTGCAGTGGGCAGGGCATGCCTGCCACCTCCCTTCCGTGGCAGAAAGTTCTATTAGACGGTACTTACTGATCCAGGATATAAGAAACGACCGCTCTGCCGCCGCAGGTGGTTTTCTTCTTTTGTTTCCCACAGGTGACGCTGCCCCCGTGTCGTTCTTGAGGCTGTTACTGAAGCCAGTGAAACCACTCGAGGCCAGGGGGACAAGATTTGGCACACTTAAGTTAAGACCCGGTTAGGAGAGATTATCCTCTCCGACCGATGGCCTTTGGCTAACTGTCCTCGGCCTGCAGCTGAAGCCCACACAGACCAAGCATGACGCCCGCAGCATGAGAAAAAGAGAGGGGCCGACTCTGACCTCACTCATTCAACAATCAAGACAAAGACTGTCTACGCCAGGGTCAGCAAACTTCTTCTGTAAAGGGCCAGATAGTATATATCTGGGGCCTCGTGGGCCATATTGTTTTTGCCGCTAAGACTCAACTTCGCCATCGTAGGGTGAAAGCGGCCATATGTAAACAAGTGGGCATGGCTGTGTTCAATAACACTATTTACAAAAACAGGTGGCTGACCAGATTTGGCCCTCAGGCTACAGTTTGATGACTTTGGCTCTGGTCTCCTGAGCCAGCGCTCACCTGCTCTCTGTGGAGCGGACATACCAGTCCCCACAGGGCCCCTAGATGCGATTCCAGACCCAAGCCTCTATACCCACCCCAACCCCCTGCCACCTGCTAACTCCGACTTGTCCACCTCCCAGGTTAAATATGGGTTTCCAGTTCAGGGGACACTTCCCACAGGAATCTCTTTCTAAAACGTGGACCATAGACTTTTTAAGTCATGCCTATTTCAGGAAATATTGTAGAAATATGATACTTACTGGGGAAAAAATATGTATACATAGATCCTAAAACCAGATACAACTTTGCAATTTCAACATTTTGAAGTCTGTTTCCCAGACTTGTTTCTATTTACCTACTAATCATCAAGGTCTACCTACACTTGTTTTTTGCATAACTTGTAAAATAACATACAGAGGTTTGAAATGCGATTTTATATACATATATATAGCAAGATTTTTCTCATGCTATTATAAATTATCCAGAAGAATAACTTGAATACCAACACAATAGTCTACCCTACTGCTGCCCCAGAATCCACCTGCCATGCCCCTTTTCAGGTCTCTTGTTAGGAATAACACTCACAGAAGCATCTTCACACATAGAGCTGTGAACTGTGTCGCCCAGCGTTTCTGGAGGGTAATAGACACCAAGAAGTGCACTGTGTCCCAGGTGTGCCGAAGGCCTCCTGCGAGGCCTGCCAGCTTGCCTTCCAGAGGACTGTGTATCTGGTTCTCAGCTGCTGCTTCTGCCAGTGCCTGGCCCTCCTCACCTTTGTGAGCATCCGATCCCATCATTGGTTTAATCTTTGCTTGGCTGTTAGGTGAAAATGGCCTCCACTGATCTGGTTTGCTTTACCTCTGTCTCCCTGGGGAGGGCCGGGGTCTCTCCCAACCATTCCTGGCTGGGGAGAGTTTCCTCCTCTGCTTCAAGTGCACACTCCACGGTCGGGTCCACGGCAACTAGAGGTTCCATATGTATCTTGGGACCCTAGGTGCCTGACCAGGGCTCTAGGAAGACTATTGTGTAGAAATGGGCCATTGGGGACCCCTGGGGACCCAGTCAGTGGCTTTGGGAGCTACCCCACTGCAGACCCTGGGTTGACAGCGAGGTAGAAGGGCAGGAGAGCGAGGCGCAGCATGACCCCCGGTGGGTGCACAGCGGCAGCCCTTCAGACTAAAGCTGAAGTACGAGAAATCTTGAGAATAGGGCTTGGTAACTGGGGGTCCTGGGGCAATCCCATGGGTGGCCCAGTTTTAGAGGAGAAAAGGAAGCCACGGGAGTTGAATCTGGGCCTTCTAAATGCATGGGCCTTCTTCTCCTTAAAATGCATGACCAGAAGGCTCAGAGAGAGGAGATTCAGCCACTTGGTGTCCGTTGGGGACACCCTGTCTAAGTCGCCATGGAAGTGGTGGACGGATTTTCCCTGACGATGCAGCTGGCAGAGAGGAGGGTGGCACTCTTAGACACCACAGACAAGCATGTGAATCGGTACAGCTTCAGGGAAGCAATTTAGCCATGTCCTCCAAGAGCCTAAAAATAACCAAATAACCCTGGGATGTCTGTATGATCTTTAAAACTCTGTCGGTAGCTCTGGTGTTCCCTGGGATTGAGAATCCCTGTTCAGGCAACGCTACTCCCGCTCCAAATGACACTTAGGAATTTTTCATAATAGGAATGGGCTTTAGTTTGCACATCAAATTTAGAAAGCAAAGCACAGAGTTATAGAAGTTTTAAATACACATAACAGAAACTGGAAGTGACATCAAAATGGGAACGCCAACTGAGTCACTCATGCCTTCATTTAACAAGTATTTCTGAGCACCAGCTGTGGCCTCCGCCCGCAGTTCTCGAACTTTTTGATCTCCGGATCCCTTTATTCTCCCCCAAAATTGTTCAGAACCACAAAGAACTTTTGTTTACTTTGGTTCTATCCACTGATATTGACCATATCAAAACTAAAATTGATCATTTCAGAAGTATTTATTCATTAATTCCTTTCTTGAAGAAATAATAAATCCACAACACTCCAATACAAAGAGCACATATAGAGAGGGATATTGTTTTACATTTTTGTCAATCTCTGTAAGTCCCGCTTAATGGAAGACAGCTGCGTTCTCCTGTTGGCCTCTGTATTCCGTGCGTTGTGATATCACCTCCACGAGGACGCTGGAAAATTCCAGCATATAGTCACGACAGAATGGACACGAGAGAGGCCAACAACATCGCAGTTGTTCTGAAACGAGTTTTGGCCCACCGTTAAGGAAATAGTGTTAACCTCACAGACCCTGGGAGGGTCGCAGAAATCCCGGGAGATCACACTTTGAGGGCCACTGATCTGAGCGTTTTTCTGAGTTTTAACTGAAAAAAAAAAAAATCACAAAACAAACAAAAGCAAGTTCCTGCTCTCATAGTCTTATTTTCTGTTAGGAGGAGAAAGAAAACAGCGCTTCAGCGGCAGGTGGGCAGTGCTGGGCAGAGTGGACTGAGGGTCAGGGAGGCCGCCAGCCACCAGGAGGATAGCCCTCTGCGTGGCAGCTTTGGGATCTTTCTGCTTTCCTCCATTGTTAGCATTTTCTATAAGGAACAGTCTGACTTTACAGCTTTTCAAATCGTTTTCTAAACACAGGCCCATTTCAAGGAGGCATTCATCAGTGCAACATCTCGAAGCGGAAATGCAGCCCTGTGTGGTCCAGCAGCAGTGCGTCCATCAGACGCCCGCCAGCCATGCTCTGCTGCTTCCACCGTCCCTCCAGAAGGGTCTGGGCACACACACATGCTTGGAGCCAGTGCCCCCAGCCCACCATCTTCTTTGGGAGAAAAGCATGCAGACAGAATTAAAATGCCCATCGTTACTCTTGTTGATATTAATTTGTTTCTGGGCCTCACCTGAGGGATTTCTAGTCCCCTGGGCTCCAGCTCCCTGAACAGAGAATGTAGCCTGACCTCAGACGGGGTCCGCTTTCCCCATGGACCCTTCAGCTCCATCACCTGCGAGGACTTCTGCTCTCTTTCCAGGCCTGATCACAGCTCTCTCCACTGCCCGCCCACGGCCGTGACACCCATGGAAACTACGCCACGCTTGGTGGGAATGACACCACAAGAGTTCCTGTGTATGACTGATAAGGTTCAATTTGTGAACAAATCAAGGAGAATGATGCTTATTTGTCTTCCCACGTGCTTCAGCTCGGAAGAAAAGAGGATCTTGAGCTTGAAGGACTGGAACTACCGTTGTACTTAGGGCCCCGGGGCCTTAGGAGCTGTATTCATTTTTGTGACTCCTACAACCAAGTCCCGTGAACTGGGGGGCTGACACCACGTAAATTCATTCTCTCACAGTCTGCAGGCCTCAAGTCCAAAATCAAGGCGTTGGTGGGACCATGTTCCATCTGAAGCCTCAAGGGGAAGATCCTTCTTGCGTCTTCCAGCTTCTGGTGGCTCCTGGCACTCCCTGAATCTGGGCAGCATCCCGGGAAATTCTGCGTCCGTGGTCACCTGGCCTCCTCCTCTGAGTGTTGTCTGTGTCTTCTCTCACAAGGACATCAATCACAGCAGGTCTCTCCGGTATTACCCCATCTTAGCTCAAGTACATCTGCAAAGATCCTTTTTCCAAATAAGGACACATTCACAGGTCCGAGAGTTAGAACTTTGGGAGGGACACAATTCCCCCCGTAACAGGCCAAACCGAGGGAGGGGAAACCAGAGCTGAGTGCAGTCATCGAAGCCAAGAGGACCAGCTTGCAGGTCAAGGCTGCAGCCAGGGCATTAGACGCGCTACCCAGGAGGCCTCTGCAGCGCCCGACGTGAGCATCGCCAGGGAGGCGAGTGACTGGTTAGAGTCAGGGCTGCAAGGGGTGGTTTGCGTCTGGAGCTTAAACAATGCAGACAGGACTCGTGTTCTGTCAAGAAGCTCGGTATAAAGGGAAGAAGTAAGATAATGCGCCTGTTTGAGGGGGACCCCAGATTGAGGAAAGAATTTCATTTAGGAGTGGTTTCCTTTTGTTCGCTGTGGGGAGTGGGCAGCCAGGCTTGGCTCTACTTCCCTCCATACGAGTATAAGTTTTCCAGCTAGTCCCTGCCACTGAACCTTCTTCTTCTTCTTCTTCTTCTTCTTCTTCTTCTTCTTCTTCTTCTTCTTCTTTTTTTTACATCTTTATTATTTTTTTTTACTTTTCTTACATTTTTATTTTTTTATTTACATCTTTATTCTTTACACAGTGACTGCACTGTAAGTGCCACAAAATTTAGATTTAAAAAGGTGAGCTGCTACGAGGTAATCATTGTGAGTCATTTGGTATCTATGTCTCGAGATTATATGTATGTGGACGGACAGAGTGATACATAGTTTAGATAAATGAGACACTTGGCACAATGTTTTCATAAGTTGCTTTTTCATTGAACAGCACACTGCGAACGTTTCTTAGATCAAACACACACTAACAGCGTGGATGTATACATACACACAGGCTCGCGTGTTATTTTAAATCACTGCACGTTTTCCACTCTGTGGCTGTATCATAATTTAATGAACCAATTCTCTACTCCTGGGCTTCAATTTTTGCCAGGCATCCTTTTTCTTTACAAATTAGTCTGATTAAGTTTTAAGATGCATTGCTGGATCAAACAGTATCACAATTCTGGTTCCTTCTCAAGTACACATGCCCTTTCCTAAAATTAGACATATCTTCTTCATAAACACTACCAGCTTTGTCTGAAATTTGGGAAACCCTGCAGAGGCAGGAAGGTGTCACTGGAGAGCAGCCTCGGCACAACCTCACCCCTGCGTGGAGAGGGAAGCTGCGTGCACGGGGTACAATCTTTTTAAATGATGCTTTTATTTGTCTGGTTCTTTCCCAAATAAAAAATTAACATGAGGGATTTTTTTTTCAATGAGGACTGATTCAATACATAGTGATGCATTATGCAAAATCCATTTTGCTGTGGAAGAGAAAAAGGAAGCAGAAAAGTACCCCTCCTAAGATACGATATTGCAGAGCATGTGGGACTGGTCAGAAAACAGTAGGAAAATGTAAAGCCAGCCCCATCCTTGCCATGCTGTCCTTGCATTAATTCATGAAACTGTTCAACAAACATTGACTGGCAACACCTGCGAGGCGAGATTAGACAGGCAGATGACAGATCCTTCCTGGGATGAGGGGCACAGAGTGTGGGACATCTGGAGGTGAGGGCCCCAGGTCAGAGAGGGCAGGCAGTAAGACAGCCAGCCACCAGAAGACCCCAGGCTCACCAGGAGCCAGGGAAGGAGCTGTGGAAGAAGTCACAGGCCAGTCACGACTCTTGTTTGCACAGGTCATTTTGGCAAAGTCTTTAAAGGCTAAGACCTCTGGGCTGACGGCAATTTAGGGGTCAGGAAATCGCAGCTGTCCTGGGTAGGACTCACACTGGAAACCACGTCAGGATGGCTTGGAACACCCAGCCAAGTGCTGACGGGGGTTGCAATCCCGCTTTGCCCCACAGAGACAGTCCCACGAGCACCACGTGTCTGTGGACAATGTAGACATCGGCCTCTGTGTTGCCCCAAGATAATGAAAGATCAGAAACCATCTAACTGACCAACCGCAGCGTGTTCTGCCGTGTGAGCAAGGAGGGCCCTGTGTGTGTGTGTGGAAAGAGCATCAAGCAAGTTGAATTAAGGGGGTCTACTTGGGCGGATGGGAGCACGTGCCCACGCGTGTGGAGATGCATCTGCATGGATTCAGCCAGAAAGTCTGAAAGGCAGCATCGAGCTGTTCACAGCCGTTTCCTCTGGGGAGCAAAGGGGGTGACGGTCTTCACACTGCTCCACAGGGGCCCGTGTTTTACAAGCGAGGACGTTTGACTTTCATTTAGTTCAAAACAATCACTTGAACAGGAAAAGACGGGGAGCCTGCCCGCACTGCCCCAACAGGCCAAACAAGCATTCCCGGGGCAACAGGGAAGGCCCCGGGGTGGGTTAGTCACCGCCGGTTGGTAGCAGACAAGAGCTTGTAACCCGGGACTTGATCACAGGGTCACTCTCGGCGACCAGCACATCAAGGTGCGGTTTTGACCCTGGAAAGAGTAGGGTCTTCTGAGACTATGGACTATGGCCCTTTTGTAATGTGAGATCTGAAATCTGGGCTAGAAGGTGCTCAAACACACCCAGACCCCTGCGGCAAGTACTGATTGTATATCCTGGGCTCTTCCCTCTCCCGCTGGGACCCCTGAGTCTGGGGAGGTCGAGCGACTTGTCCAAGGTGATCTGTAGAATGTCATGGGGCAGAGTACCAGGTTTGCCTCTGGGCTGGAGTGCAGGGATACACAGATGGGGCCCACAGAGGACAGAAGCCTTGAGACTCAGAGGGAAGGTGGGAGCAGTTCCAGTCTGTCCACACCCCCTTGTGCCTAAAGAAACTGAATCCATGGTATGCAGAGACTTCAAAACAACACGTGTTGCAATGCATTCATCCTTTTACGAAGTTCTAGAATCTTCTTGGAGTGCACACGTTATATCCCGAGCGCGTGTACTGAATACCGGTATAATGCGTTCAGCCATCATCACAATCCTGCTCCTGTACGCGCGAGTCGTCTTCTGCGCCTCGGGAGCTCTGTACTGCCGCTGTTCCGGGGCCTCGGCCACTTCTGATGCCTTGATGCCGAAGGTCCAGGGCACACGTGTGCCAAAGGGGACGCCTGTTCATCTCCAGGGATGACCCTGGCCCAGGTCATGACCTGCTTCCCAACACCAGTGTCCAATCCTGGTTCCACGGCCGTGAGTGCCCGATAGCTCTTCATTTAAGGAAATTTGGCAAAAGTTTTAAAAAAATTAAAAATGCATAAAGCATCCTACTGTCTTGCATAAAAATGGAATCCGGCAAGCTAGGTGGGGGCTCTTGCCAGCTGCGACGTCTTAAAACCATCGATGGTCCAGGGAAAAACGTGTGAGAGAGCTGGCCAGGCTCTTCGGAGGCTGCTGACGTCTCTCCCCCTTGCCGGAGAGCGTCCAGGCTCCTGAGCTGTCCCTGCCCCGTGTCCGAGCTCAAGAGGCTCGCGCGCAGCCCCGACGCTGAGTTCTGGCCTCTGTTTGCAAACACTGCCTAGGGCCCTGCTTCTCACCGCACAACTCTACGAGCCTGCGAACATTTGGAAAATCGCATCGATGCCGATGCTCAGTTTTCTTACTCCGTCCATGATGTTCCCCAACACTTTAAATCCCTTTATATGATCCGGTTCTGACGACGCGGAGGTCGCTGCCGCTCTGGGTAAAGGTCAAGCTCTCCTCCCAGGCCCCTGGTGTGAACACGAGCACGCGCCCCTCTGCTGCTCGGTGCTTCAGGCCCCCGACTGCCGCCAGACTTGCCAGGGCACCTCCAGCCCCCGAGCCCTCGGCGGGAGCAGAGCCAGCCCACGGGCCACATCACAGATGATAGGCGGACGGCAGGATCCGCTCCCCGACGTCGTGCACCAAAGAGGTCAGCCTCGCAGTGTCCTCAAGACTGCACTGTCCTCCCTGGGGTGGCTTCAGAGTTAATGATCACTCATCTTCTCAGCAGATTTTACGTGGAGAGGTCTACCGCCACCGGACAGGACCCTTCTTTGAGGCTGATACGTGTATTTTCAGAAGCCATTATGATCTCTAATTTAGACATAGTGCTCATCAAAGTGAATGTCTCAAGTTTTCAAGCGATTTGCTTTTCCCATAAAAATCATGCCCTTGTTACTGAAATTAAGTCCTTACGATGTATGTAAAAAATTTATTTCCGAATTGTGTCTACTTTTATGAGCAAAAATAATCAGGAAAAGCCACTGGCTACAAGAACTGCAAACAAAATGAACCTTTAAAAAGCTAATGACTTAAGGGTGGTTGTAGAGACATATAAAGTATGTTGGGGGCTTACACTATTTGTCATTAACACACAGTCTGAAAGCTTGGCTAATATAATGTGACACAAAATTAGTCAAACACAATTCATGCAATATTGTTTAATTTTACTCCTCATTTAACTTGGTTTTAAGCAAAATCATTATGTCACATGATAACGTTCCCTTGAACAAGAAATATTTCATAATGGTCGCTGCCTTTAGAAATGACTTATTAGGGGCTCCATGCTGAACACATTCTTAACTATGAAAACGATAAAGCTAATAGCTTAATCATATTTTGACACCATCTACATACTTTATGCATTATTTACAAGAAAGATATAAAAATGAAACCACTGAATATCTCGCACAATACTTCACAGTCATAGTTAACTGGTTAAAAATATAACACATTTATCTTCCGGGGGCTTTATATTTGCATATAGATATTTGCATACCATGTTGCAATGTGCTGTTAATGTAAAATTTAACCTTTGTTCTTTCTCTCTGATGTGCAAGGTATACTCATTAAGTTAAAAATAATGGCAAAAATAAGTCTTCTGGTGATATACATTTCATAAATTATTCCCCAGGGCAGTGAGGAAAGGTAAAATGTGGGTGGGAAAATGTTTAATTGAATTAATTCCTCATTTTCTGTATTTTTATTTTACAACTCAGAGACAGAGCAATTTGACTACTATATGTCAACCCTACGAATTGCAAAGGACCTCCTCTCCATTATTCAAGGTGTCAACCTCTTAATCCTATATTAAAACAATTCCGCATTCCAGGACTGAGATGAATGCGTAGCACCATTTTGCACCCCTGTTCGGTAGACGGCCTTTTATTCAACAGAGGGAATGCACAACAGATATGCATAAAACGTATGGCAAGATCATTAGACATTGGGGTGAAACTGAGCAACTCTGGGGCTTGCATAAGGTCATAACACACAACGTCAGTTTCTTATTAAGCCCCATATGCATACGAGCTTTTGCAGAAATGAGAAAAATACTTTGAAATCTCGTAAGAGATTGTTTCTTGAATATCTAAATTCCGGTTTCTCTTTCCTTCTTGATATATCCCAAGTCGAAAATGCCTCGTTGGATGAGACTCAACATTTTAAGTCATATGAAGGCCAGGCACAGCCCCGGTACTGCTCATGGAAGAGAAGGAAAAGAAGAAACAGCAGGACCATCCACGTAGAGCCGCTGTTGCAGTCCTGGGATGGGGGCTGCAGAGCGGATGGCCTCTGCCCGGAGGGGTCCAGCTCGGGGAGGCAGTGGTGTACCGTGAGGCACTCCACGTCCCAGGGCAACAGAGGCCATGAGGCCACGCAGCCCCACGGTGAGCAGGCAGAGGTGGCAAGACAGGTGGGCTGCAAGGATGCGGGCTTCAGAAGAGACGCAGGAACACATTACGGAAGCAGCTCCAGCCAGAGATCTGCAAGGGGCAGACCTAGCTGTCCCAGGGCCTGGAACCCCGAGACAGGATTGCTCCCCACACTTCTTTATTCCCACCGAACCCCAGAGCTGGCAACTCAGAGACAGGACACGCCTATGAAATCTGGCAACTGGCAAGGCAGGGACAGACCTGAGGTCACACAGCCCTCAGTGGCCAGTGGAGCCTGGACCAAGGGCTCTTGCCCCCCAGGCTGATGCCTTGTTCCACCTTGAACCGTAGAGATGGCCCTGGGGTTCCCCTAGATTTCCAGGGAGCCCAGGACTGGTGGCTTTGTTCTGCTGCTTCTCTCCAGGGCAAGCCAGAAAGCTCGGCACTTCCTGAGACAACCCACCCACGACTTCTGTGTGGACCTACCTCCACGGACGGCCTCTTTAGGGGAAGGACTCCATCTCCATGGCAGGTGTCCTGGGTACAGTCAAAACTCTGCTGCTGGACGCTGACGACTGTCTTGGCAGCATTGCCCCCGTGACCGCAGGCCGTGTTCATCTGCTTGGGCTCACCCACCTGGCCACTGCCGCAGTCCCGGGGTGCATGGCCTCCCCTACTCCCCCGCTCCCCACGGGGCGTCTCTCTGCTCCTTGGATGAACACATGATTTATAAGTCAGCGTGACACATAGCTAAGCTGTGGGGACATATTTGTTTAAGCATACTTAGTCCAATGTTCTGGAGACTTGTGCTTCCTCCTTCTGGAGCCGCTGAAAAGATAAATGCACTGTGATTAGACCTCATTTTCTGGGCAAAAAGGAAAGAATGACCCTGAAATGCTAAGTGCTTTTTGAACAAGCAGCAGCCGCATTGGCTCCTTAACGAAAACGCCCGAGCCCCCTCGAAACGGAGGCAGATCCATCCTGCGGAAACATGGTATTGAACTTTTACTTATTTGCAGTGTTTTCTGGACTCCGATGTGTACGTGATTGTTCTTGTAAAGGTTCTTACCGAGGTAAATAAAATCATAGAGGCTTGGAAACACACTATTATTACCGCGCGGCGCGAAGGTGTACAGAACGGGGAATAACTCTCCGAGGAATAAATTACATGTGATGAGGGCTAAAAGGATCCAGCTCCTGTTCGCGGGAGTCTCCGGGCGGACGCGGAGACCGGGCCATTTCAGCGCCTTTCAAGACAATGCACGCGCACCAAAATCATCGTTCTTCACAGAGCGCCCCAGAGGCCGCGGCGGTCACGTGGACGCCCTGGTTATTCCATTCCCTCCAATTCAACACAGATCTTCTTTATTAATTTTAATTTGTCATCAATAACCTGACAGGCACTCTTTCGGCAAGAAATACTGCATTAACTGTTTCACTCACCGTGGCAGCTATTAAAACGGGGATGGTGATTAGCAGGAATGAGGTCAAACTGAATAATGTGGGTATAAGTCGCTACCAGCAAAATGTATAACACGAGAGGATTTATGATGTTCACTTGCTGAAATGTAATTTAAAAACAGGATATCACCACCTGCTACGCTGGCTCGTCGTGTTACTCAGATCATTTAAACATTTCCTGCTAATATGTTTATTTGCTTCTGGCATATATTGCCATTTACTGTATTTCTAATAACTACAGTTAAAATAAACTTAATTGTTGCTATCTACTTCATGTAAACATAGCAGGTAAATAAATCATCCCATGATTAGCTCAGACAATGCAAATTAGGGTGATTTAATCATCAATATTGGCAACAGAAAAATTAGTATTTGTGACCTCCTTGCAAAGAACGGAATTCGGTTCTCTTACTGAAGAGTCTGCGTGCTAAGTAAGGATGTCACAGGGATGCTGGAAGACTGCACTAGCTGGAAACAATGTGACACACCGTCGAGACGGCTGAGAACGCCGTCGAATGTTTACGGATGCTCAGCGTTCACACGTAAACTCTACATGTGCTCTTCTTGAAAAATCGGACACCCAGGAACATTGACGGGAGTCACTGCTGATCTGGAAATTGTGACCCACAGCCTTTGGCTGCACTTTCTAGGGAATTCAGATCAATGCAGACTTCCCTATAACGGTTTAAGACTTTTTCTTTTTTTTTAATGGATGGTGGAAGAATTCTGCTAAAAATAGAGAATATGTATTTTAAACGTGCAGCATATTTTAAATACAAAGGTTATTTGTAGGATTGCGTGTCCATGAGACAAAACAGCTCTCAAGAATCTTTCTCAGAGTGCACAAGTTCAGTCAGTCTGGCCTGGTATTTAATCCTTAAACCAAATAGCATATAAACCACTCAATTTAAGATCTCTGAGACTCGGGCTACACTGTGGACGGCAGCACAGGGCCAAAGCAGCAGAGCCACGGAAAGCCCTCCGATGACTGCGGGTGACGCGGTTCTGTGGCCCCGCCTACGGCCCCACGTCTTCCACCCCAACTCTCGGTTAAGGGCCGAGCCTGGGGTGACACGGTTTCCCCACAACTTTCACGCCTGCACATTTGTGCAAAAAAGTGAAATTTTAACTTAGCCATTCTGGAGTGGGGCGGCAAACCTCGTGGCTTGGCACGAAATTTCAGAAAATCATGCTTTGATTTTAAGAAATATCAAGAACTGTGTCGAGAAATAATGTGTCAAATTCTTCTCTGGGCGGCCCGTGCATCCTGGGAAACAAGCTACGCCTCATGCGGGAGAGCCCCCACCCATCGTCGGGACTGGCTTTATCACGGGCCAGCCTCCATGAGCGCCCCCACATGTCTTTCTGTGCATCTGAGAAAAAAAGCCAGTAGATATGGCTCTGTCTGCACACTGCCAGGGAGGCGCGGGTGCGCTGTATGAGCGCAGAGCAAACACGCCGAGAAAAAGCCACAGCTAAGGAGGCCTTTGCCTCTTCTCCTCCTCGGAGCCGTCTCTCGCCTAAATCAAGCAACGCTCCAGGAGCCAATTCCAGGGGCGGCCTCTCCAGGACCAGAGCTGTCACATTAGCAATCAGAGAACTTTTAGAAGAAAAGCAATGAATGCTAAACACCATGCAGTCCTGCGGGCAGGGCCCGGGCACCCACCTCCCCCATGGAAAATGAGCAGCCTGGGTCCCGGCTCGGGAAAGGCACTTCTTCCCGCCTGCCCCGCCCGCCGTGCGGGAGGGCTGCTCAAAGCCCCCCTGCTCTCCGGCGGCGAGTACAAGGCTTTACGTATCAGCCCCATTTGAATCGATGATGGGAGCGATGTTTGTAATTCGACATCAAGCAGCCCCGGCGTCTGGCGTTTATTTGTTCTGTTGTTTTGGCAGGTAATCCGAGGGCCTCTCTCATCCGACATGTCAAGTCTACAATCAAACAAAGAGGACTGGCGAATTCACTTTTACAGTGAGGCGAGCTGAATGCTATTACCCGCGTGTTTGTCACCGACCTGTGATCCCAGCCTCTCATCTGCCATCCGGATGGAGGCTACAAAGTGAAGCATCGGGGACAGGCGTTTCCCAGTAACTACCTGCTGCCAGCTATTATTTTAAGGATCCTGTGATTTTCTTTTATTTTGAGTAGAAAAAACAAGGCAGCTGCGGTAATAAAAAGGCGTATCAACTAGTCACTTCCTGGCAGATTTGTCACTGGTGTGGATACAGTGGAGCCTTTTTTGTTGTTGTTGCTAGAAAATGTATACACTCGAATATAATACTGTAAATCTGGAGTATATGCTTCCAATAAAACCCGTTTTAGTACCTTGCATACTGGTAAACAAAATAAAAATGTATGCATCTTATAAAGAACTGCCGATACCATGTACACATGCGAGATGCCACCCACAAATCATGGGCTGACGGGAGATATTTTATGTTATATGATATGGGGTGAAAGTTATTATTTTTTTATTCCTAAATCACATTAACATAGCTACACAGCCATACATTATCACAGCTCTCCAGTAATGTTCTTAAGTATTTCCTAATGATGGATTGCATTTTAGGGAGTCCTAGGGCCCAAGTTTAACTATACAATTCCAAGTTGTGAATTAAATTGCAAAAAAAAAAAAAAAAAAAAAATAGAAACAAAAAACAAAACAAAACAGAAGAACAACTGCCAGAGCTTCTGGTAAGTGTTTTACTCCTGCACAATGCGCAGTCACCACAATCTTCTCCCCAGTTCCACACCTAAGAAATCCCCCAAAATCATCAGCCACCAACAAAACCTTAGTGGTTCAGCGCATGTTTTGAAATTAATTGATGCAGCTCTTCCGTAGTGACTGGTCCTTTGGTGACACCTGGAAAATCGCCGCTAGGTGTTTGTCAAACCAGAGAATTACAGGCAGAGCTTGCGTTTGCACCACTTGTATTTTGGAAGCTATACGTGGCTTCTGCCTCCGGCTCAGAGTCACCAGCGAGTCAAGGGCTGCGGCCCCCCGCTCACCGGCCCCCCAGTCCCCAGGTGTGTCCACAGGACTCGCGACCGGAACAAAGAACCCGACGCCTGGGCTCCCATCCGGAGCCAGAGTCGGACAATTCCGCACAATAACACGAGGCCCAAACAAAGAGTGATTAATGACTCGTGGGTCTGCCGCGCCATGTCGACCAGATAGGCTCAGAGTGGGCCTTTGAAGGAGAAAGGAAAAGAGTTTCGGGCTTTAAATATTTACTATTTCATTCATCAATGGAGCATGTAAAAGCAGAAACAAATATTCACACATCATTTTCCCCAGACTCCAACCCCCTCATCCTGCTCGCATGTAATGCTGATTTGCGCCAATCACCGTAATGGAAGGCACGGGAGGAACCAGGTTACCAAGGCACAGGCAACGGTTTGGAGGGGGCCTCGGGCTCTCCTCCTGAATTTTGTTTGTCACAGGAGTTTCCGGAATGTTCCACAGTCCCTGTAACCCATCCAGTGTTCAGGCTCAGAGTTCGAGTCTGATTTGACGGTTTCCACGCAGTAGAGTACTCCAAAAGTTGTCTCTGTGTGGAAAGGAACCCTTTTGTTATCACCGGAAAAGGAAACCAGTGGGAAAAGTCCCCGCAAGTCAAACATCCTGCCCTTCAGAATAGGTCTAAAACGTGACCGTCCTTACAACAGCTGTGAGGTATGACTTCACAATGGTCCACTGGTCACGTCCGTCTTTGTTGTGTGTCTGGAGAGGTGGCCCACATGGTGTCCATGCTGGGGAGACCAAGGGGGACAAAAACAACTCTGACCCGGCCCCTCCCACACAGGGATGCTCCTGCAGCCTCTGCTGTTTCCATCTGAAACCTGGGGCTCGCACCCCACACAGACCTGTGCCATCTGCCTGCATACCCCAGGGTCTCCGGCTGGGCTGGGCTGGGCCTCCCTGGCCTTGCTCAGTGCAGGGCCCTTGTTCCCTCGTCCTTGGACAGCTACAGATCTGATTCCCTGGCCAGGAGCACAATTACCCTTTCTGGGCCTAGTTTCAGCATTTAGCTCAAATGCCGCTTCCTCTAGGAAGCCGTCCATGCAGACCCTCCAGGTCACATGACCTCTCGCACCCCTCACTGCACCCAGCAATCTCTTTCCAATGCTTACACAGTCCGAATTCCAGAGTCACTCCCTCACAAGGAAGCAGCTTCCCCCGTCAGCCCCAGTATGCAGCCTGACGTGCAGTAAGTGCCGGGACAATTATTTGAATGATGAATGAATGAAGGTCATTTGCTTGGTCTTTACCAGCAGGCAAACAGAGAACTCAGCCCGCAAGGTGTACCAGCATTTCATTTTCAATCTGCATCATTTAAATCGTTTTGTCTATCAGTCTAAATTCTCATAGTACTCAAGGCTATGTGACCTCAACATTGAGATCCAGAAAAAGCCGTTTATGCAAAAAGCAGCATTCACACACCAGCACGTAGGCATAGGCACTGATGTGGGCACACACATTGCGTGTTACATTTAGAAAAGAAACCAGCAAGCACAGGCTTCGTGACCCTTCAGTGAAGATATTCCCACTTTGCACTTGTAAATTCCAGTCTCCACTTTGGCTGTGACTTAAGAAATTCTGTTGGACTGAATTTCAGGGATTTCATGATAGGGAGAGTGTCTCCTCTATTACTGAGCATTCCACAGAAGAACCTGTGTGTGTGTGTGTGTGTGTGTGTGTGTGTGTGTGGTGTGCATGCATGTGTGCATGTACTAGGGAAAGAGAGAAGGAGGAGATTGTTGTAGCTGTTGCGATTTTATATATGTATGCTTCAACAGACCTGCTGATTTCTCTCAGCATTGCCTTTCTGGGAGAAAGGCCAATTTTCTTCATTTTTAAAATATCATAACATTTGTGTTAGCGAAAACTACTATAAATGCCATCAGCTCCAGAATTCCAGTTTAATTTCTATTTTGACTTTATCAAAATTTGAGAAAAATATCTTTGGGGAATACAATTATCTGTGCTTAGCCTCAGCCCAGAGATAAACACAAACCAACTGTTCCTACAGCAGGGAGTGATTCAGGGAAGTCCCTGCTAAGTGTAGACACCACGGCCAAGGCAAGAGCTGGAACCGGACCCCACAGTATAATCTAAACAACATAATTCCGATCCCAGGGACTGCACCGTGTGGTCTCGCATATTGAATTTGTAAAAATCACATTAGAAAGGTACACAATATTTATAAAATACAAATACTGTTTTCTCACATTGTTTCTTACCTGAACACGGGTCAACTGCTTGTCTGGTTCCTTCTGATAGCTTAATTAAACAAACAAGAACGTTTTTGAAAAATGTCAGACCCTGATGTAAGAAATCACAGCATTTTAATATTTTAATATCTGAGAGCTGCCTAATGCTTCAGTAACGGCTAAACCTAGTTAAATTCCCATTGATGGTACTGATTATTCTAGGATCTGATTTTCTCCTCTGGCTTCATTTAAAATTGTAATCTTTCTCAACAGCTATCCACTATTGTTATTAGAATCTTACTTCTTGGATATTAATGACTCTTGAGAGTTTCCAAAACCGTACTGGAGTGTTTTCACAAGTCATTCCAAAAATACACTAGGTAAACTAATGAAACCTGGGATGCATTTTACATTATTCACCTGGAATACCAATACTCATTCATACTACTAAAATCACAGGCTGACTTGATGTGCATTTGCCGTCAAGAGGGATAATTGGCAGCCCCACCTTCCCAAGCAAATGCGGTGCCCAGGACAAGACGTGCGCGTGCCGAGCAGTCCCTGGCTCCCCAGTTGTTAATTATCGCTCTTGGCTGACACCCTCCCAGCAGGAGAAGGAAACTGATACATTTTAAGTGTATCAGCGAACACCGGGCAAGTGATACAAGTCGTGCAAGTTATTGTCAGATTGTCTCAGTTTCTCATGAAATCCTCACCATCAGTATCAGCCATTCTGAGCCTCTTTCATTTGACAGATAAACAAATTGAGTCAAAGAACTTAAGTAACTTGCCCCAAGATATGGGCCAGGAGGAGCAGGAGCCACACTCGAACCCTGTCCTGCTCACCCTCGTACAATGAAAGAGAAGCAACGAACGTCTGACTCTAAATTGTCATTAAAACACATTACCCAGGGGGTGCTGGGGGCACAGCTGGTTAAGCGTCCGACCTGGTTTCGGCTCAGGTCGGGATCTCAGGGTAGTGAGACTGAGCCCTGAGTCGGGCTCCGTGATCAGTGCAGCGTCTGCTTGAGGTTCTCTCTCTCCCTCTCCCTGTGCCCCGCCCCCATCTTTACCTCTCTCTCTAAAATCAATCCATCAATCTTTAAATTTATGTGTGTGGTGGGGGGGGGGACCCAAGCCCCATCCATTTCACCTTGACGCATAAATAAGTAGCGGACGGGCTACCCTGTTATGCGGGTATCAGTGACTCGGGTATCAGTGACATGGTTGGGTAGGGACCCCCTCACTGGACACAGAGAATGCGACAGGTCCTGAACCAGAGTCGCATCTTTTCATCTCATCTTCGTGTCACTGCCACTTTGGATGCAACAAGTTCCCTTTCTCTTATTCCTCCTCGTCCCCTTGAACTTCATGTGGTTGAGTCCCTTGTCCCACCGGGTTAGGATTTCCAGATTCAGTCAAAATCCTTTGAAGGTCCCCATTTTATTTGTCTTTTCTCGGGGCTCTTTCCTATGACTGAGCATTTTGCTTTTGCTTCCTTCCGACCTGCAGGGTTCCTGGACGCCTTCACAGCTTGTGTCATCCCAGGAGCCATTTTCCTTCTGATCCTTCTTGGATCCTTTGGCAGAAAAGGTGTGGTTCTAAGAGTCGTGTGTGCAATGCTGACGAGGCAGTCCATGAAAAAAAATGCCAAGTGTTTTTTAGAACTCCCGGGGCGGGAAGAACCTTCCCCACCCAAACACACTCTGCTCTTCCGAGGTGAAGGATGCTCCGGAGATGCCCTCAGGGTCCCTCAGACAGTGGGTGACGTGACCAGGGCCAGGGCGGGACGCTGGGGCTCTTCACCTCGCATCCCAGCCACAGCTGCTAAGGACAGTTCCCCGGTGCAGGCATCACCTGGCATCTGCAGGGGGAGCCGCGCTTCTCCGACGAGGGGATCACATACACGGTACCATCTACAGCACAAAAGGAAGCCACAGTTGCTCCTGGAATTTGACGAGTTATACACCCAAAATATCGAACTCTAGGCACGTGGCACAAGAGGTACAATTTGCCAGGGTCCAGCGCTTGCTGCAGGCTCCTAAGAAAACAACCCAGCTCTAAACCTGTCATCTCTCCTGCCGCAGAGACCAACAACCGCCCCGGGAAGGAGCGCCAGCATCGGACGCTGATCAAGCGATATCAGTGGTGCAAGTTATTGGTGAATTGCCTCAGTTTCTCAAGAAATCCTCACAGTCGATACCAATGGGTATTATCCTTTCTCATTTTGCAGATAAAGAAATCGCGAATCAAAGAGTTTAAGTAACTTTCCCCAAGAAATGAGCCAGGAGCGGGTGAGCTGGACTGGAACCCACTTCTGCCCACCCTGGATCCCCATCGCCTGACTCGACGTGAACGCCCCCCACGGCGGGAAGCAGCATCGCCGTGATGACGACATTCTCTCATTCTGCCGGAAGACGTGGAGGCCGACCTGCGCCCGCTGTGAGAACACACAGCCTGGAAGCCCGGGTCCTCCCCTTTGGACTTGCCTGGGAGGACTGTGGGCTTGACAGTTTATGTCTTCTGCTGTTGTTACTTCTTATCAGTCTTTACACACCAGCGTAAGGAAGGAGAAAACCTTCGTGCTAAATGAGCAGAGAACACGGAGGACAGAAAGGGTCTTAGGCAAGCGCGGATCATTTACCACGGAGAAAGTCTGCTAGTGGATTAAAGCATATTGCCTGGGCCTTTAAAGGTATCTATTAGCAATTTACAGAAATTAAAATAGCTAAAGGCCTGTTGTTTTCCGAATTCAGAGCTGAGCCTATGGCCTCACACCAGATGATGCTGAAAACCAGCCTCCCTGGGAATTCACATCAAACTCTGGTTCATAATTTATGGAGTGACATAGACTTGGACACTGATTAGCTACCTATCCGTTCTATAATAAAGGTGGCATAACCCCTAGTTTATCATTCATTTATCTGAAGTCATTTTGAATAATATCAGAAGATAGTAATGTAATCATTATGCTGTATAGCAGTCCTGGGCCGGCACACAGGGCCAGCGGGGTCAGACCCCTGGCAGGGTTCACGCCGCTTAATTTACTCACTTCTTACACATTTATAGAATTGGAGTCAACAGTGTAGTATCGAAGTTGGACCCGTGAGCAGATGCTTACACAAATTGATACTAAGATGTTCAACAGGAAACTCAAGAAGACTTAATAACTGTAATAATAATCTTTTCTGAGAGTCAGGCTTGCACTCGAGTTTGAAACAAGTCATTCAGTGCTCAATGACTAGCGCGGATTTCCTTTGACTCTGCCCGACCTGAAGGGTTTATCGACAACCACTTTGCTGCTATGAAACGCTCTATTAGGAAAACTGTGTCTTCGGGCCACAGGGAGGAGGCCGGCAGGAGGGTCGATTCCTCCGGAGAAGGGTTCGCTGGGAAGACTCTGCCAGCGCAGCCACAGCGGGGGAAGAGGGAGTCCAGAGAAGCCAGTGGCTCACAGAGATGCTAGAAAAATCCGCTTGGGAGGGGCCGAGGGGCTAGGGGAGCAGGAGGGAAAGGGGCAGGAGGCAGGAGCCCTTCTCCAGCCCAGGTGAGGAGGGCCAAGGGGATGGAACCAAAGGAATGGGGCTTCTGTTGAAGGGGGACATGGTCGTTTATCTTTGCCGTTTACCCGTGAAGCCGCATTCACTTCCAAAGGTGTCAGCCAAGCCCGGGGTTCCCTTGTGAGGTCAGTTTGCAATTTCCTCCAGGGCCGTGGCCCATCCACTGTCCTCTAGGAACCGTGCTGGGTATGTGCAGGCCGCAGGGTTCCGTGATGCTCTCGGGGGGCCTCTCAGCCCCTAAAATGTAAAAAAGCAGAGGAGAAACTGTGACGGGAAATTAAGAAGACAGTTTCTGAAATGACTCCCGAAGACACTGCTGGGCGACGTCCTCACCTCCTTGTACTCAGGGTGTGTGCCCAGACCTGAGAGGAATGGCGCGGGCCCTTCCTGCCACAGGTCCCAGCACAAGGCCTGAACACTGCAGTGAGGGACAAAAAGACCCGTTGGATAACAAACACAGTGGAACCACATGACAGTCACAAAAATTCTGCAGCAGCGAGTTCCCAAAGAGTATCTCCGTTTAAGTAGAGCCCAATACGGAAAAAGGAAATCAGTGTTCCAGCCAAGTCAGTTCTCCTTCCAGAATGGGCTTGTTTCCATCAAGCATCCCAAACTTCTATTCAGACTTTAGTTTGGCCAACCCTACAGGCGGCCCCGCACATCTTGGAGGCATCGACAAAGGATGAGTGTCCACCACGTACCTGTCAAGGATCTCTTCTGCCTGCCCCACCCCCAGTGGCCTTTTCAGTCATGGTCCAGAGAGGAGGGGTGTCTACAAAGGGCAGGAAAACCCAGTAGAGCTGCAGCAGGAGGAACAGCAGAGAATAACTCAGCAAAGGGGCACAGGGCACGGGAGAACCCACCAGGTCCAGGAGGAGAGGCAGGTGGCCCAGTAGACAGGAGGGTGAACAAAAGCATCAGACAGACCAGTCACTTCCTACAACTGACCTTGGACAAGGTACTTGACCCTGAAGAGTCTGTTTCAGATTTGTAAGAAGGGCTAATATTGGCATAGACTAGGTGGGGTTCCTATGAGAGACGATGCATGTACATTCTTACCGAAGAGCTTGGTGCTGTTAAGACCTCAAAATTGCTCTATTCCTGATAGTTGCTACTGCAAATGCAGCTACTTTGAACTCGAGAAAGCAATGCATCTTCTGGTGAAATTTCCTCCATATCAGGGTTCCTAGCCTGGGGTTTTTCCTGATTTTCAGACACCCCTGAAACTATATTCTCAGTGTGTATGTGTGTGTGTGTGTGTGTGTGTGTGCGTGCATGTGTGTGTGTGTACATGCATTTGTATGGTTATGTGTGTATCACACATGCACATACACACACACACACACACACATAATCACATACGTACAGACAAATGTGTGTTATCTATACATATATAAAATATACGTTTCACGTTTTCCTGGGGGGATAATCACAAAATTGTATCAGACTTACAACAGGGTCTGCTAAACAAAACAGGGAAAGAACAAAGCCCAAGAGTTACTTAGTAACAGCACAGGATGTGGTTGGTTTCCTCAACATGAGCTAATCATCGTATTGTATCTCGCCCACCGTTCAAACTAAACCTAATAATTTCCTAGAAAGTCAGCCTTGTTGGCTGAAAAATGTTTATAGATAGCCATGGGGAGAAAGGAGAGCAGGGAGCTCCTTGCTATTTGCAGAGGTCTGAGGAGGCAGATTTTCTAGACAGGCTACAATTTTATGGATGCCATCCTGAAGCAAAGGCAGCTGTAGGATAGGTTTTTTCCCCCAAGGGAAATAGATTCCAGTGGACTCACCACCAAAGGGAAATCCATCAAAGACACGTTACTGGAAGGTGACAATGAAGCAGAAGGGGGGTTCTCACCATCCGCTAGAACCAGGAAGGTGCGGAGATACCAGTCAGGGGGACCTGCAGGGAAGGGCAGAAACAGAAGGCCACGTGGGGATGCCATATTCTCAGGGGACATGCGAGTGATGAACTCCCACCCCAGAGGAAACAATGACCTTCAAAATGACTGTAGGTCAGTGTTCACATGGTAAACACACACACTGAATCCTTAATGGAAATGATCACTGAAATTTGAAGGAATCCGGCCAGAGTAAACATGATCAGGGCTTTGCTTCTCAATTGTTCCAGAGAAACAGTGGAGCACGCAAACAAAGATGGGACCCACAAACCCTGACCTTCCAGCTCCTCCCCATCTCCTACAGCGCTAGAATCTTCCAAGTCTCCTGTCCACCGTTCACTCTTCAATGAAGGCTCTGCACCGACAGATGCAGCTAGTATGTTCTGCCCAGAGACCTAAGCTCTCCATATCACGTTCATCTCTTTCAGAGCACAGAAACATAAAATACAATGATTTAGCTTTTCTTCTGTTTTCAAGGTAAAGGAATGAATCAACGACCAAAGGAAGGGAAGGCTGGTCCTCACTTTCACTGGGAGAATTGAGATATTAAGACTAGGTAAGATGGGTGCCTGGGTGGCTCAGTCGATTAAGTGTCTGACTCTTGGTTTTGGCTCAGGTCATGATCACATGGTCATGGGATTGAGCCCCACATTAGACTCTGTGTTCAGTGGGGAGTCTGCTTGAGATTCTCTCTCTTCCTCTGCCCCTTACCCCCCTCTAAAACAAACAAACGGAAAAAAAAAAAAAAAACAATAACCACAATGGAAGACTTGTCTGAACAGATGTCAAAATACACTCTGAAGCTACACACATTAAAACGTAGTGATACTCTCCCAGGAGGGACAATGGACACGGTTCAGAAATGTGACATGTATCACATGTGAACTTCTGTCATGTTATAAAGTGGTACTTTACATCAGTGGGAAAAGGTACATCCCTTCATAAATGCTATGGGGAAACTTGGCTCTTCACTCAAACAAAAAACACGTAGATAGAGTCTTCATCCAACTCATCAAATTTAATTCCTAATTTTAAAGATTGAAACATTTAAAAATATTTTTAAAAATGGACAGATATTATCACATTGTGGGGTTGGGAAAAGCTTTTGTAAACTTGGAAAAAAAGAAGACAAAGGTTGGCAAACTTAATAGACAAAGAGATTAGGAGCCAGCTTATGTAAAGAAGACCAACAAATCAATAAGAAAAAGACAAACAATTCAATAGACAAATGGGCAAAATACTTAAAAGGGCTCTCCACAAATGAGAAAAATCAAAAATCCAATTAAACATTAGAAAAATGGCTCATTTGCATTAATACTGCAGGAAATAAAGATTAAAACCAAAATGAGAGATGACATCCTCCAGATTAGCAAAAAAATATAGAAGTCTAACAATATCAAATATTGGCCAAAATTTGGAAAGTGGGATATCACAGACCCCCTGGTGCGAATATCATTGTTACGGCCACTTAGAAAAGCAAGGGCAGTGGTTCCCAGAAGAAGCAAGGACACACATTTCCTACAACTCACAAATTTCATATGCAAGTCTTTGCCCAGAGAAACTTGTGCAAAAGCCTATCCCATCATTATTTGCAATAGTTACAACTGGGGAAAACCCAAATATTCATCAATACAGGAGCCTTAAAAATAAACTATGTATATTTATGTATCAACATGGATACATTTCAAAACAATGCTGAGTTTAAATAGCGAGTTAACAAATAAAACCATGATAGTATTTCTGAATTTTTAATGCACACAGAACAGTACCAGACAGTATCTACATCTCTGAGTAAAATATCTTTTTATGACCTCAAGATTATGCAAAATTCACTGTAGTAATTTATACATAGGAAGAGAGAAAAACGGGCCTGGACACAGGTGACAAAGAGATCAATGTCGTCTGTACCTTTTTATTGTACGTAAAACATTTAAGACTTGGGGAAGATATATTAAAATGTATATTTTATGCATCTCAGTCAGGACCCCATTGGTGTAGAAGAAAACAATATTCTTGGCTCACATGTCTAAGACCAGGGCCAGGCAGCTTCCTGCATAAGCTTCATCAAGGGGTCAGCTCTATCTTTCTGTCATTCTCCTAGCTCTGCCTCCTGTGTTAGACTGCTTTGTCCCTTGTCTGGTTTGTCTCATGGCAGCAAAATGGCTGCAAAGGATCCAGGCTTCTCATCTTGGGGAAAAGGGGGACTCTTGAGAAGGGGAAGGAAGACATCCACCAAGAGTTAACAAAAGATGAAAGCTACTTGGGCCTTCAAATTATTTATACTCCAATTTCAAATAAATTCTTATGACTTTACAAATTGTAATAGGTATCAAAGGGACAAGAGGTTGACACTGTTTTCCAGAGACTCTGAGGCCAAGGTATTGGTTTACCAAAGAATGCGTTGAAGGCCCTCAGAGGGAGGCCCCCGGCCACTGGGAGGAGTCAGAGTCAGGTCCTGGTGAAGACTGGCCTTGAGCTCTGGCCCTACAAGTCCCAGAAACCCCTACCCTTCCCTTTAGAGTGAAAGGGCCAGTTAGGTCTCCAGAAGTCTCATTCTGTCCTTGTCAATACAGATGAAAAGACCGTGAGAATTCCTCTACTCTCAGAAGCGACACCTTACACACAAGGTAATTAGATCCCAGTGTTGACTCATCAAGAAGGAAAAACTGTGACCATTAACATCTAATTTAAATTGCTTTATAACGAACAAAAACTTTCCGATTTGTAAAATGAGTGCACAGAGTGAAAACTGAATAGAATGTAGTCAAATCTAAAGCTCGTTTTAAGTAGAGCACATCTTTAAAAAAAATTTTTTTCCCACACTTTGGAAAAAAAAAAAAAATGAGCCACTTGAAAACTCTTCTCTAGGACCTGCCCCTATTGCAATTTCATGTCATTCTCCGTGTTCCATGCTCCTCTTGATAACCTGGCCATGAATAAAATATTAATTACTTTTTTAATTAAAAAGGCCATGAATGGGCTGGCAAGACAAAGGTAAAGGTGCTGCGCAGAAGTCCCGTCAAGCTGAGCAAGGAGAAGGCACAGAACATTGAAGAACCAAGACTTGGGGAAGGACAGGTATGCAAAGCTCTCCATCCCTGAGCATGGGGACAGGCAGGTGACACTTTCCTGCAGCGTGGCATGCCTTGGATAAAGCACCCCGAGGTGCACAGTTCCTTCTGGCACACTCAGCAGGCACCGACTGCGCGGTTTCCTTTGCTGGATACAGAGAAATTGATTTGCCATATGACTGCGGCTTAAACCTTTAAAGAGAAATCGTTATTTTAAATCACCATTTTTTTTCACCTGGACAAGAAAGGCTCTAGAAAAATTTGAATGTTTCCTAACGAGGCAGGGCTCATCTATTCTGGGACTACCTAGTACACAGCTTCAAGACTGCCTTTGAGTTTTGTCTCCCTCGCCCTGTGTCAGCCGCCAGCCGTCACTTCTGTTGTCATGGTGCTACCTTCTGAAAGTCCTCTCGGGTTCCTTCCAGCCCGAAGCTTCCAGCAGACCAGGAGCTGGGAAAGCGAGATCATTATGAACTGAATGTGAAAAAAGGGTCAATGACAGTGAGCTCGGCTTCCCTGCTGGCCTCTGGCATGGTTATTTCAAGGTTTCAGAAGTGGCCCCCCTTCCTTCTAAGGGGCGGGGCGCGCATCACAGCCCCAAACCCAGGCGTCTCCCTGACTGACTGGGCGACCCGCAACCCTGCTCACTTCAACTCTCAGGGCCTGGATGCTCATCTGTCAAATGCGGGGAACACTGGTACCTACCCCACAGACAGTCTTGCAGCCCGTGGAGTGCTTGCACTGGCTGCTGTCACTGGGACATTAGGGCTGGGTGTGGTGCGGGTTGGGCAGTGAGGCAGGGGATGGGGAGGAGGTAGGTACAGAGGTAAGAAACAAGTTTCAGCTACTTAAAAACCGTCCTCTTCATTAACAGAACATCTCAAAAAAAAAAAAAAAAAAGATTTGTGACATTTTACTTGATTGAAGCATCTGACCCTTGGTTTCCGCTCAGGACACGATCTCGGGGTCATGGGATCGAGCCCCTCGTCAGGCGCCACACGCAGCATGGAGTCTGCTTGAGATTCTCTCTCTCTCCCTCAGCCCCTTCCCCTGCTTTGTGCTATAAGTAAATAAATAAATAAAACCTTACCCCAAAAATGAATAAATAAAGTGATTTCTAAAGACCACTATAAACCCTGTGCCTCTCCCTGTTCTCAGTTTACTGCCCCAGCTGTTTAGAGCGCTTTTCCTTCCTTCGACACTATCTGCTGAATACCGACCACGTGCTGGGTCCTGTACCAGGCACCAGAGCTCAGAGCCAGCCCCTGCCTCATGGAGGCTAAGGTCTGGGAAGCAGACAGATAGGGCCGAGCAATTTTGTGTACAGCAAGCACAGCAAAAGGTGGTGCCCGTGCACTGGGCAGAGTATGTCTGGGGCCTTACCTCCTCCATTCATTTTTTTTGCAGCCTCAGATACGAGATGACCTTGGTTAGACTGAGGTGGCAGGAAGTGTTGTGGCAAGGCAGGGGCGAGTGCACTGAAGGAGAAGACCTGGGGTGCAGGAGCCTCAAAGGGGGAGTGAGCATGGCCAGGGCTGTTGCGGGAGGAGGAGTAAGGTGTGGTGACGATGGTGGAGAGGCGGGCGTTGGCCGGCGTCACGTGGGGTGCCTTGGGGGTTTAGCCCTTTACGCTAAATATCTTTGGAAACTATGAAAAATGAAAACACACATACTTGATATTTCACCCAGTTTTATTTATTTACCTAAGACTTTGGGAAAACCAGAGATGTTTGCTTTACCAAGTTCAAGGCGAGGAAGTTTTCAAGGAAATAATACAGAATCAAAAGCCACTGAGTAGTATATCTCCTTGGACATCTCTAAATCCGATGGGTATCATTTTCCTAAGTTCATTTTCTACCTTCAAGGATAACAATGCAGAAGCCCAGCCAGACTGCATTCATGGTTCAGAGAACTCTTTAAGCCCATTTGTATGGGGGGAGATCTTGAAATCTTTCCAAAAACATGAGTGTATAAATCACAGTTGCAGAAGACATGCGTCTCCTGGTGAGATGCTCTCGTGTGAGAGACCCTGTCTACTGCCCTCGACGCTGGCTGCTCTGCTCTTTTTGATCAACCTTCTTCCTTACTCCTATTTTTCCTGCAGATATCCTGTCCTTGGACTTTAATGGCACCTGTGCACTCTCCTGCTGACTCAAAACAGCTAAATAAGAAAAGAATTGTCTTGTGTCACGTCAAAACAGCTGAATAAGAAAAGAATCGTCTTGTGTCGCGTCCTGAAATCTCTGTTCCCTGGGAATAAATGTTGCCGCATCTGATTACAGGTTAGGTCCCAGCTAGGACATCCGCACAGCTCGGGGTCTCTCAAAAACCCCTCAATCTCTGAAAAGCACTAATTTCATCTTCCCCCCCTCTCCAGGATGAGTGTTTTTCTTTTGCAAAGTAAGAAAGGATAAGACCAAGAAGCTTTGCAATACTCCTCATGAAAAAAAGGAAGAAAAAAAGATGGGAGATTGATCCCAGGGTTTATGCAGCTCTCCTGCAGCACCTGCCTCCCGCCTCCCACCACAGTCCCCGGGAAGCCGTGGAGTGGGCTGGGCTTTCCTCTCCGCTTATGCCAATTCTCTTCAACTTAAAGTAAAACAAAATAAATTGATTTAAAGATGTCCTACTTTCCAAGATGTACAGACTGTCTGCAGAACATTAAGGGAAATTGGCTATCGGCCAAAAGTTCCTCCAAACCACCTCTTAAATATTTTCTGGCCAGAACAATGTATAAGCCCACACTGTCATCTCAGAGGAGGAAAGGCGGATGCTCTCCTGTTGCTCAGAGCCTCTGTGTGGCCCCAAAGCCCCCAGGTACTGTTAAGTTTTATTGTGATCCAATACCCATCTGCCAGACGGGAGCCTTGGGGTGCTTTCAATGCCAAATTTATACAGGCTGATATTTGCATGCAAATATGTAGCTAGAAATGAATACTATAATTAGCATCCATAGAATTTGCAGGTCTCTGTTCTTTAAGCCTCCTGCACAATTTGGGTAGACACACAAGTTGTGGATTGAAGTGTAGGTTTTTCTCATTCGATCAAACACCATCGCAGCCTTGCTTTGAGGACAGTAACAGCCAGATTTGATCCTAAATGTGAAGACATAGACATTCAGAGATTTCATGTTTATTTAGGGAAATTTCATTCAGTCTGAGAGTCTGGAAGGTCAGACTTATAAATAAGTAGTAACAAAAACGGAGAAATAGTCTGCTCCGAAAAGCCCTGGAGACAATAAACGAATATAATCAAAGGAAACCCATCGTTTTCTATCACCTGTGTCAGGTCTTAAATCTGGGTCACAGTCCAGTAATTAGGTGAAACAATTAAAACCTGGATGTTTTTGTAAAGGAAACCAGCAAGAATTAATTCAAACTTAATTGAAGTGAGGCAGCCGCTCTCTTGGATGAGTTGAGTAGAGAGCGGGCAGGGGCTTTGCTCCGCTCGAGAAGTGGGAGGGGTTCAGGTAACTCCGGAGAGAGCCCCTCACCCCACGCCAGCTTTCGTGGGGAGGAGGTCCTTTCTGGCATGAAATGAATGAGTGAATGAATGAATGAGTGAATGAGCGAGTGAGAGAACATGAACATGGCAAAGCCTTGCCCGACTCCCTGCTTGTTTCTGGATTGGGATGTTAAGTAGATTGACTGCACAGATGAACCAGATCTATGGCCCGAAGCCCATTTTAATACACACAAGACAAGGTGTGTAGAGCGTTGCTGTAAACGGAAGCACGTCGCCGTGTGATTGTGGAGGGCTGGCGGCTTCAGGCAGGGACCCCGATTACATCCTGCTTGTCAGCCTCACCCCACAGTGCCTGGCCCAGAGCACAAGGCTCACGCCAACTTCTTGGTAAAACCATTCGGTCTTCCTTTTGTAAGCTCCTCCTCAGATATCACCTTGGGTCCTTATGAAACCCTGGGACTTGCGGGCTGGCCAGCAAATCAATGAGCGGGGCGCTATGCTGTGGGGAAACAAAGGGAAAGCTTAGGAAAATCACGTTGAAATAAAAATCAAAAGTAGTAGTTCTTTGTTCAAGCCTGGGTTCAAAATCTGCCTGGGTCCTTTCCTCTAGGTTGGCTTCCTCGCTTGTTCTCTAGATCAGCAGCATCTCTGCTGAACGTGGGGTACACATGCCCGACCCGCGGAGCAGCACCTGGGAGAGCGCTCTCTGAGACAGCACGAGGATGCGCCCAAGGAAATGGTCCACTATGGGTATAGACACTGTCTGGACTCCCTCGAAAAACTTTCAAAGCCTTGTTAAAGAAACCGTTACGGGATGAATGTCTGTGTGCCCCCACCCACCCACCCACAAGTCCTATGGTGAAGCCTAATGCCCAGCATGGTGGTGCTAGGAGCTGGGGGCTTTGGGAGGTGATGTGACCTGAGGGCGGAGGCCTCGTGAATGGGTTGAATGGCCTCACAGGAAAGAGAAAGGAGAGGGTGCTTGCTCTCTGCTGTCCACCATGAGAGGACACAGCAAGAAGACGGCCATGTGCAAGCCAGGAAGAGGGCTCTCACCGGATGGGCTCTGGAGGCTCCTGATTCTTGCATTTTCCCACCTCCGGAACGGAAGGAAATGACTGTTGCCATTTAAGTCCCCAGGTCAGTGGTAATTTGTTCTCACAGCCAGAGGAGTGAAGGCAGAGCCCGGCCGCAGCACCGTGGAAGGTGGAGAGCCGGGCAGCAGACAAACCAGAGCCTCCTGGTTTGGGAGGCAAGGGGAGCCTCTTCACGTGTCGTCTGGTTAACGTGTTTTCAACACTGACGCCTCCGAAAGCAATTGGAAAACCCAGTACCAAGAGCCCCCGTCGAAGGCACTAGACTTCCCCGGCCATCTGCCCTGTCCAGCATGAGGCGGGTTTCCTCTGTGCCAATGACAACGAGGCCGTGTGCACTCTGAACTTCATTACTGTCCCCAGGAACTCGTTCGGCATGAAGGACAACAGTCCCAAGCCCTGAGGGCGCTGAGATCCTGGCGTCTCAAGAGTAAGAACTTTCCCCCTTTGGCTGGTCCTGGTCACTAGAGGCAGGACAGTCTCTCCTAGGGGGAAAGGACCCGTTGCTAACTGTCCCGCACAGCTGTCGTAGCCTTTGTCAACAGCCCTAAGAAGATGGGGGGCTGGGGGCACGGTCTGGAGGGGAGAGGGGCTGGCAGCTGAGAAGCAGGCTCGGTGCGGGGAGAGCGTGGGGGACACTCATCAGAACTGGGCTCCCTCTGCCAGATCGCACCGTCCTCACCCGGCTTACTGAATGGAAGACTTGGTTATTTTCATTCTGAAGTCACACGGGATGACACATCCTTGTCTCTCTACATGTCTCAGTCACCATGCCACTGTGGTGACACGCACGCAGCGGGGTCCACGTAGCACGCCCTCCAGCACCCACACTCCAGACAGCAGCACCCTTCCAGCCCCCCGCACAGTGGGCTACACGGTCCCCTGGACGTCGGTGGGACTTTTCGCCAGGAGCGTCGCCCGCTGGCGAAGACAGAGGGGCGCTCCTTCCCTCTGACAGGGAAATGTAGGAGTCCGGCCTAGGGATTTCTTCCCGCTCCCGCCCCCTCCCCTCCTTAAGTGATAGGAACAACTAGAACAAGACTCTGGGGTGTCATGCTGTCAAAAAAATTCTTAATGAAATTAAAACCCTCACACTCCAGCTAATGCTATTTCTGGCTGTGGAGCTGGATGCTCTCGCCACCCGTCTGTCGCCGGTGGATCCACGTCAGGGGAGCTGCTGCATGTCAGCGGCTCGCCCCAGGGAATACGGGTGGAACACTTTATACCTGAAGTGGCCTTATTTTCAGGCAGTGGCATACCATGAAACGCAACTCCACTGCGTGTGCAAGAAGAAATGCTCTTGAGAAACAAGGCCGGGACATGGTGGGGAGGGAGCTCCCAGGAAGATGTCCTTGGAATAGAAAAGCGGGTCCAATAATCTCCATTTCTAATTCCGAAATTTTGGAGGAGCCTCTTTGCACACTGCAGTCTCTCTCGCTCCCTTCGGCAGCCCTTTGTCGATCTGATGGGAGGACCTGCTTCCAGGTCAGTCCCTAACATCCTCCCGAAAACCGAAAACCGTATTTTCAGTTGGAGGGAGTGACAAATGCACGGGGCTTTGTGGCTGTCTCTCAACACCCCACCCCCGTATTAAAAAAAAAAAAAAAAAAAAAGCCCATTTAAAATAAAAATTGACAAAACGATGCTTTCTTCAAATTTCTTCTAATTCTTATATATTTATTTCTAAACTTCTCGATTTTGGGGGGAGGTTGAACTTTGCTAGTTTATTTTAAATGAGAATTCTCTCTCCACCAAAAGCAAATGATCCAGAATAAATAAAGAGTCAACTCCCCCCATAAACTAGAGCCTTCTTTATGCATAAGGCTCACCAAACGCCTTACTCCGCCCGTAACACTAATGTCAAGTCCGGTTCGTTTAAAATGAAAATTCTTCCAGTGGAACCTACTTTATCGGTTCGCTCTTCCTGCTCATGTCCCCAAATAGTATTAAAATGCCTTATGCAGAGGAGGCACATGTCACTTTTCGAACCATTCCTTTTATTTTCTGCTTAAGTGTTTTTGTTAAATGCCACAGAGGTGAGAGTGTTTGCTGCTGGAGTTCATGAACACTCTGAAATGTCTTATTAATTCTTCATAATGCATTGACAGGCAGTGCTTAAAAACAAAGCCCGGACGAGCGAGCCGCGGTGAGTCACCCCCGGGGGCCGTGCGCAGCCCGGCCCTGCCACAGCGTGGGGAAGCTCACTTCTAAACAGGAAAGTCATTTTTAACCCTGTTTTTTTTTTTTATTTCGGCATTCAGCTATCTGACTCACGTCCCTGGTGCTTGACACTTCGTTTTAATTGAACACATACTATTAAACCCGGACTAAAATTCTGAGTCTCTCAATTACCTGCAATTTTTGTCTTTAAAAGGAAAAAAAAAAAAATTAAGGCCAGGGAGTCACCACTGCCCATATTCATTGGGAACCATCTGTTACGCCTCTAATTAAAACCTACTTGTAATGAGCTTGTTAGTGCACAAAATGTGTCAGGTTTAGAATATTATTCATGAAGCAGTTGTTTGGGTGGCTGAATGATTTCTTAAAATCCTATTAGTTTAACAAAGTAATGTATTAGTATTTTGACCCAGTGTACAAGAGACTTCAGAATGACCTGGCACTCTGCTCTAATATTTTTTTTCTCAAATATGTTGCTATCTCTACCTAATATATAGTCAGATGGCCTCTTATAATTGCAGTATCAAATCTTTGCCTCAATTTTCAACTGCAGGTGATTTCAAATGATTAAAGATGCACAACAGGGAATAAACAAAAATGCTTACATGCAATTATTTTTAATTAGTATTTGGCTATAAAGTGTACGCCTTCATAGAAAAGTCTGTTATTCACATAAACATCTGTTACCATACACACAAGGAAACACTGTAAGTCTGTCATCACATCACCAAAACAGAAACACGGAGGGAGGCTGGGCAGGAAAGCCAGCGCTCCGAGTCTTTAAACAAAAGATACAAGTGTAACCGCCAAAGCAGAGGCAGAGCCACACCTTTAATTACCGTCACTCACAATCAAAGGAAGAGCCCTTACCAATGGAATTGCACTTGAAAATGTTAAAATAGATGGAATTATTCTTTGAAAACAATAGAATCTCTGTGCACAAGACAATTTCGAATTCTTTTCCTAATTTTGCCCCCGTGCACATAATCAAGCGGCTTCCTGTTTGCACGCTCTCCGCTGGCCGCTCGTTTTCCAGCCTCTCTGCTCTCTTTATTTCTGTTCATTAACACATCCAAACTTCGCGAGACGCAGCAGCCGCAGTCCCCAATGCCAAATATTGGCCTTGTTTCACCAAAGCCTCCAGCGAGGGGGAAAAGACCTGTATTTTCAGTGAGTGTGCCCCCACCAAGCACGGGGAGAGAGATACCAGGAGATGAACGAACGCCGCCGGACCCGCCATCACTGATCGGTGCAGATCAGGCTGCTCGGTGGGACACGGGAGGCAAACGGAGGGGAGGTGTGAGGATACCTTGCCCGTGAATTACCGAGTCGGTGGGAATTACCGGGCTCCGGGGGGCTGGAGCACTTGGAAACGCACCGCTCCAAGACCACCTCCGCGACCCGAGTTAACACATTCCACGCACAGTCCAAAAATCTGCAGCTTTTATTAAACGCACAATTCACGTGCCAAAAGAACTTATCTTCATTTGCATGAAAATGCAAACAATAATTTAATGGAATCACACAAGTCTGCGGCTATACTGTGGCAAGGCTCGGTTGTCTGGGCTCGAGTTAGGCAAGAATCATGACCCCTGGCTGTGCTCCCTTAGGGGACCACAAGCAGTTGTTACGGTAACGCCCCCTGCCCGGAGCACCCGCTTGGCCCTTGCAAGGTGATGGTCCCAGGCCTCACCTGGGCATGGTACCCCAGAGGGACGTTTTGTTGGAGTCTCTTACAGGGGGCTGTCTCGTTAATGTCAGAAGGCACGCAGCCAAGGGAAAATGGACAGAAGGACCTTGGCATCTTGCCCTCAGCAATTCTAACCGTCCCAACTCAACTCGACAGCAAGGACAGAGTTGGAGCACCCCAGAGCGAGGACAGATCCCCAGTGTCGTCACACACCTCCAGGCTACCCACCCTTCCCACCGGCTGGCCTCTTCCGTCCTCGCCCGTGGAGAAGCCAAGCCCAGGAATGGGCCCGTCGGGGAGGCGGGTATTAACCGCCGTGGCGAAGCCTCAGAGCCTGGCCGCCCGCAGCCCGAGACCGCATTCACTCAGGCAAGCTCGCAATCATTAGCAGCCCCGCGTAATTTTAAAATATAACCAAGAACAAGTGAAAGGAAGAAATATACGTGGGACTAAATCTATTGACCAAGAGCCCCCCAAAGACAGGCCATAAATAAACCGGCACAAAGACCAGAAACGGCAGATTTTACATTAAGAAGCAGCAAATTCATGGCTGGGCTGAGCCGGGAGCCGGGCCCGAGTGCACACACTCCCTTTCAGGCAGGAAGGTAAAAGATGGCCCCATTCCTCACGGGGACACACACTGGGCGAGAGCCAGGCTGCCCTTTTGCAAAGCAGCCATTTCTCATGCGGGAAACCCTCATTTTTCAACGGTGCCCCCACGCCGGCCGGCCCCTGACGTCACTCCCTCGGCCTCGGCACTCCCTGCCAGAGAGACGGTTGAGCCACTCGCCGCCCCACCGCGGGCCTCCCTCCTGCTCTGCCGCTGGAAGCTGAAGGATGCCTGGGTCCCAGCGCGCAGGGGGCCTGGAGCACTCCCGGGGCCGCCTCCCCCTGATGGAGGGACAGCAGAGCGCCCTGGACCTCTCTGCCTCTTGCTGACCTCATGGGGAGAAGCAAAACTTTCTAAGACGAGAGACTAAAACCAGACCTGTGTTTTGAATGCAGAGGTTTTTCTATCCCTAAGTAGACTGTGTTGAAAATGGAGCGACGAATAATAGGGACACTCAGGCTGAGTCAGATCCCCGCGCGATAGCAGCTGCCTGGCCGGAAGAACCTTTGCTACGGGTCTAGAAAATTCCTGCTAGTATAACCAGCCAGGCTGGAACCACAGTCGGGAGAATAAAATCCTCACCTTGGGCACAAATTTGAGAGGAAGCCAAAGGATTCCATAATTGGTACATAATGGCTTTTGGTTTTGTTTTTGTTTTTTTAAGAATTGATGCAAACTACTCAACAATAGGGCTGTGTCAAGGACGCCTGGGCGGCTCAGTCGGCTAAGCGACCTCCTCCAGCTCAGGTCGTGATCCTGGAGTCCCGGGATCGAGTCCCACATTGGGCTCCTGGCTTGCTCTCTCTCTCTCTCTCTCTCTCTCTCTCAAATAAATACATAAAATCTTTAAAAACAAAATAGTGATATGCCAAACCATACTGAAGTCCAAGCAAGAAGAAACGTCCTCCACAGAAAATTTTGGTATTTGATTCATATTGGATTTTCTGCATCCATTTTGATTTTTTAAATATTGCATTAATGTCTTTGAAGTCTCCATTCTTTAGTTTCTGGAACCTGTTCAATTTTGTGCTCAAAGCAAGTGGCTCACCATCGCAGTCTGGCCAAGCACCGATGCACGGTCTGGAGGAAGCCCCACCTTGCCTCGTGCACTTCGACCAATGTGCAGGGACTCGCTGTCATTCCTGGGATCAGCCGCCACCCACCGGTGCCGCCATAGCGAGCTTCGTTTGCATTCTTCTGCATGCACCTTATACTTCTGAAGGCTGTGCAAGATTTTACCAACTACAAGACCACTACCAACATATTCCAAGCCTTTCCTGGCTTTACAGAGAGCAGGATGTGTTCTCTTTGTGGAGAACTTTGGTGTCTTTGGTTCTAGTGCAAGCTCTTCTGTCCCAGTTATTTTCTGATATTTGTACTCACGCTGTTAATTTCTGATACGCACGCATCACTCGAGAGAATATTGCCAGTACGAAATTAATCAGCGTTAAGATGTCTGTTGACGTGCCGTGTTTTAACGGGTAAGTCCTCTGATTTTATGGCCATTTATTTTGTTGTCAGCAGGGATTGGCTGTGTGGTGTGGAGGCAAAGCCCCTGGCCAGCCTTGGTTCCTGGTCCCCGTTCAGTCTCCTACTAGTGAACTCTGGGCCATGCGTTCAACCTGTCCATATCTGCCTCCCCACTGTGCACCTGTGTAGGTCCGCCCAGCCCTGGCTTCCTCTAGCCGCTGTAGCACTCAGTTGTGGGCGGGCTCTGACCCCCTGTGGTCCTCTGTGACGACAGCATTGCCATCCTCTGGCGAAATTTGTCTTTCTCCATATTTCTCTTTGAATACCTGCACAGCACCTACAATAATACCTGATCATACTTCCTACTCAATAAATATTGCCTGGATTAATGAATTAAGTATCATGCTTAGCGAAATAAGTCAAGCAGAGAAAGACAACTATCATATGATCTCCCTGATATGAGGAAGTGGTGATGCAACATGGAGGCTTAAGTGGGTAGAAGAATAAATGAAACAAGATGGGATTGGGAGGGAGACAAACCATAAGTGACTCTTAATCTCACAAAACAAACTGAGGGTTGCCGAGGGGAGGGGGTTGGGGAGAAGGGGGTGGGATTATGGACATTGGGGAGGGTATGTGATTTGGTGAGTGCTGTGAAGTGTGTAAACCTGGTGATTCACAGACCTGGGGATAAAAATATATGTATATAAAAAATATATGTTTATAAAAAATAAAAAATTAAAAAAAAAAAAAAAAAAAAATCCATTCACCCATTGACACTTAGGTTGTTTCCTTAGCTGTTGTGAGTAATGCAATGAACATGAGAGTTCAGATATCTCTTCAAGATAGTGATTTTATTTCTTTTGGGTGTATACCCAGAAGTGAGGTTGCTGGATGAGGTGGTAGTTCTATTTTTAATTTTTGAGGCACCTCCCATGTGTTATCCATAATGGGTGCATCAATTTATATTCTCATGAATGGTGTACAACAGTTCCCTTTTCTTCACACCCTTGTCAACAGTTCTTATCTCGTGTTTTTGATAGTAAGCCGTCCTGATAGGTGTGAGGTGATATCTCATTGTGATTTCGATGTCCTGTCCAGATTGGTGACATTGAGGATTTTTTTTTTTTTGAGGATTTTTTTGAGGATTTTTTTCATGTACCTATTGGTCCTTAGTATGTCTTCTTTGGAAAAATATCAGTTCAGATACTTTGCCCACTTTTTAATTAGGTAATTTGTTTCTTTGCTATTGAATTACATGAGTTCCTTTATATTTTACATATTAACTCCTTATTAGATAATATGGTTTGCAAATATTTTTTCTGTTCCATAGATTCCCTTTTCATTTTATTGGTTGCTTCCTTTGCTGTGTAGAAGTTTTTAAAGTAAGATAATGTCCCACTTGTTTCTTTTTGCTTTTGTCAGCTGTGCTCTTGGTGTCTGTCATACTAAAAAAAAAAAAAAAATTGCCAAGACCAATATTTTCTTCTAGGAATTTTATAGTTTTAGATATTATATTTAAATCTAACTTTGGGGCATTTGACTGGCTCAGTTGGTTAAGTGTCTGCCTTCGCCAGGGTCCTGGGATTGAACCCCACATCACGCTCACTGCTCTATGGGGAGCCTGCTTCTCCCTTTCCCTCTACCTCCTGCTGTGCCTACTTGTATTCTCTGTGTGTGTGTCAAATAAATAAATAAAATTTTCTAAAAAATAAAAAAAAAAAAAAAAAAAAAAAAAAATTCCAGAAGTACCAAAAAATTGCTAGAACTGATACATGAGTTCAGCAACATTGTAGGATATAAAATCAATTTGCAGAAATCTGTTCCTTTTCTATACACTAATAACAATAGCAAGAGAAAAAGAAACCGAGGAATTGATCTCATTAACAACTGCATCAAAAATAATAAGATAACCAGGAAAAAAACCTAACAAAAGAGCTAAAAGACTTGAACTCTAAAAATTATAAAATATTTATGAAAGCAATTGAAAAGGAAACAAAGAAATGGAAAAACATTCCATGATCATGGATTGGAAGAACAAACATTGTTAAAATGTCTATACTACCCAAAGCAACCTACACATTTAATGCAATCCTTATCAAAATATCACCCGCATTTCCTACAGTGCCAATACAATCAACCTTAAAGTTGGTATGAAACCACAGAAGACCTCAAATAGCTACAGCAATCCTGGAAAAGAAAAGGCTGGACTTCACACTCTAATACAAAGCTGTCGTCATCAAGAGAGTGTGATACTGGCATAAAAACAGACACATAGATCAATGCAACAGAAGAGAAACCCACAAATGGACCCACAGCTATATGGTGAATTAGCCTTCAACAAAGCAGGAAAGAATATCCAGTGGTGGAGAAAAAAAATGTCTCCTCAACAAATGGTGTTGGGAAATTGGACAGCCACATGCAGAAGAATGAAACTAGACCACTTTCTTACACCACACACAAAAATAAATTCCAAGTAGATGAAAGATCTAAGTGTGAGACAGGAAACCATCAAAATCCTACAGGAAAACACAGGCAGCCACCTCTTCTACCTGGGCCTGAGCAACTTCTTTTTTTTTTTTTTTTTTCTTTTTTTTTTTTTTAAAGATTTTATTTATTTACTTGACAGATCACAAGTAGGCAGAGAGGCAGGCAGAGAGAGAGAGAGAGGAGAAAGCAGGCTTCCTGGTGAGCAGAAAGCCCCATGCGGGGCTCGATCCCAGGACCCCGGGATCAAGACCTTCTGCCAAAGGCAGAAGCTTTAACCCACTGAGCCCCCCAGGCGTCCCTGAGCAACTTCTTATTAGACACGTCCCAGGAGGCAGGGGAAACTATAGCAAAAATAAACTATTGGGACTTCATGAAGACAAAAACTTCTGCACAGGAAAGGAAACAACAGTAACACTAAAAGGCAGCCCGTGGAACAGGAGAAGATCTCTGCAGATGGCATATCCGATGAAGGGTTCATATGCAAAATCTAGAAAGAACTTACCAAACTCAATACCCAAAAAACAAATAACCCAGGTCAGAAATGGGCAGAAGACATGAATAGACACTTCTCCAAAGAAGACATGCAGACGGCCGACAGACACATGACAAGATGCTCAACATCACTCCCCATCAGGGAGATGCAAATCATATCAAAACCGCAATGAGGTACCACCTCACACCGGCCAGAACGGCTAGAATTAACAACACAGGAAACAAGAGATGTCGGTGAGGATGTGGAGACAGGGGAACCTCCTGCACTGTGGGTGGGAGTGCAAGCTGGTGCAGCCTCTGTGGAAACAGTACAGAGGTTCCTCAAGAAAAGTAAAAATAGAGCTCCCCTATGACGCCGTGACTGTACTACTAGGAATCTATTCAAAAGATACGAACATACGGATTCAAAGGAGTGCGTGCCTCCCGGTGTTTACAGCAGCGCTCTCGACGACAGCCCGACTGTGGAAAGAGTCCACATGCCCACCAGCTGACAAATGGATAAAGAAGATGAGGTATGGGGGCACCTGGGTGACTCAGTCGGTTATGTGTTGGCCGTCGGCTCGGGGCATGATCTTGGGGTCCTGGATCAAGCTCTGCTTTGGGCTCCCTGTTTGGCGGGGAGCCTGCATCTCCCTGCCCCTCTTCTTCCTGGCTCGTTCTCTCTCTCTCTCTCAAATAAATAAAGAAAGAGAGAAGAAGATGCGGTGTCTATCTGTATCTCTATCCATCTGTGCAAGGGCGCGTTACTGCACCATCGCAGAGAATGAGACCTTGCCATTTGCAAGACGTGGGCGGAGCTAGAGAGTAGGATGCCAAGGGGAGTCCGTCCGTCGGAGAGAGCAGATACTCAATGATCTCACTCATGTGTGGGATTTTAAAAAGAAAACAGAGGAACATATATGAAGGGGGAAAAGAAAAAGAAGCAGCGTGGGGAACTAGCCGTAAGTGACTCCGAACGATAGAGAACCAACGCAGGCTTGCCGGAGAGAGGAGAGTGGGGGTGGGCCAGCTGGGGGATGGGTCAGGCGGGCACCTGATGGACTGAGCACTGGGTGTTGTATGAGAGTGATGAATCACGGAATTCTACTCCCCAAATCCATATCGCACTTTATGCTGAGTAGAATTTAAATTTTAAAAAATAATTTAAAAATTGTTATGATAAAAATTAAAATTCTGGAAAGCAATATTTTGAGTCAAGGACTAGGACCATATGCCTATGAATTAATAAATTAATATGAATAGTAGAAACTCTTGTACTAAAATATGGCTATAAATTGAAATATAATATTTACTAAATCTTTTCTGGAGCATATAGTAAGAAAATTAATGAAATCTTCAAAGTGTTTTGGACAGTTTCATTTAGAGAACAGAATACGTTTGCATCCGAGTTATTTGAATAACTCTTGAAATATGGTAGTCCCCCACTTTATCCACAGGGTACGCATTCCAAGTCCCCCAGCAGACGCCTGAAATCGCAAACAGTACCCAACACTCTATATACTGTTTTCTTCCCAGCCCCCAGGCTCAGGCACAGACACGGTTCACAAAGAGGTCAGTGAACGGCTCCCCCAGGCTCTGGTCTACGGATGCTGAGACCAACCCCCTCATCTTCTGGCAGGAATCTGCCAAGCTCCATCCACGGAAGTCAGCTGCCCTGGTGTTTGAGCAAACTTTCTGTAGCCTGGGGCCAAGCTCCGCCAGCACCCTGCAGGAGAGAGTCAGAGGAAGAGAGAGCACAAGAGGATGTGAAAACTTAAAATATTTTTTGACTCTGAGCCCAGCTGTGCCAGATCTGGGGTCCTCAATGTCGTGAACCACCTAATTTCCTCGGACGTTAGCTAACCCTCACTTGCCACGAAGGCGTCCAACTAACACACTGGTTTCCAAGAAGAATTTACTGCCCGAGGTTTATGTCATGAGAGACCACAGCCTAAGTTAAGTTATATGGAATTTGACCTTATAATTGCTGTTATAAACATATATCAGAGCTTCCTAATGCTAAATATTTTGTGTGTATGTTTGTGTGTGACTTTTTCTTGCGTCTTATCAAATAGCACCTTTCTTCTGCTTCCAGTGTACACAACTGCTTTCTACTTAGGAACTCCTGGAGAGAAAGATTTAACGTTGTACTGATATTGAGTATAGATTTGTTTTCATTTCAAAGTTCTTTGGGATAAAAAGTACACCCTGTGACTAAGTCTAAGGGAAGCCTCATCATTGAACATGAAACTCTAGCAGAAGCTCTTCCTTAATGGTCTAAAGAAACAAATGAAAAATGAATTCTCACACGCAGTAGCTGCAAATTCTTTTTGCTTCAAAATTTTAAGAAACAAAACCTGAAGCACACACGGCCCATCTTGATGAGCACTGATTGATTTCAATAGAAACAAAGATGCCTTCTGGGCCTGAGCACCGTTAAAGCAAGCTTCTGGAACCCTAAGGTTGCATCTTTATTCCTATCCAACATACTAAAAAGGGAAGAGAAACGCATGAATTATAATGCTCTTATTTGTTCAACCAGAATTATCCGTGGTCATTTATATGCCATTGCCACCTAGAAGTCGCACATACAGTGGGGGAAAACTGACCCGCTCCCCTGTCTTCATGAAACCTCTGATCTGGGGGAGAACAGAGACAAGGAGAGACAGACAGACAAACACAATTTATAAACTATGCCGAGTACAATGCGGGGGGTGAAGCCAGAGCGCTCTGAGAGAAGCAGGGACACCTAGTTTCCATCGGTTGGGTTCAGGTTTTCTGTCCTGTTATTGCTTCCCTAGGAGCAACATTCTTTCTCTTAATATCTGTCCTTCCAAAAATGAGGATATATAAAACTGAACTATAAACACAGCCAGGTTTGAATACAAATAGACACACGGTGGGATATTACGAGCCCTCCCGGTCCATCATGAATTTGTTATTAGAGGTTGCAAACAAGACATTCTCCCAGGTGGGGGAGAGCGCTGAAACCAATACGGCGTATATCTGGACCATTCTTCGAATCCCAGGACTGTCATTTACTGTTTGTGTGGCCTTCGACAAGCGATCTAACCTGCGTTTTCTCGTCTGCAAAACGGGGTTTGTAATAGGATCGCATATCTGATAGGGCTGTTACGGGATTAAAGGAGGTAACTCATGAACGGGGCTTAGCCAGTGCCTGGGCTGGTTCAGCTCTGCGGGGAGGGAGCCTCCTCGGGAGGACCGGACTGCAGAAGGCGTGCTGACCCGGCCGGCTCTGCACAACAGTGCTAGGGCACCCCGCGTGCCCAGCTGCAGGGAGCTTCCAAAGAGGAAGAATGGTTTTGCACAACCTGGAATATTTAGCCCCATGGCTCCCGGAAATCTGTCTTCCCAAAGAGCTGGTGGAGGGGAGAAGCACAGTCCCAGCGTCCCGCCAGCAGCTGCGTTCCTGTCCCAAACTCTCAGCACTTACTGGCTAGGAAGAGACTTACCTGCCCCGCTCTTTGGGTTGAGAGAGATCAGGCCTCAGTAATGCTCAGGAAGTAGAGACCCTGAAGAGAAGCCTCTCCATTCTGCCACCGCAACTGGGGTTGCGGTGGGGACCGGAAGCACCCAAGGTCTCGAGAGGCAAGCAGCCCCGGGGAGGGAAGGTGGTCACCTGAGGTCCCGATGTTAGATTAGGGGAAAGCCAACGCTGTGGGAGACTGACCTCTGGAGTGAGATGGGCCCTGCAGGGAGTGTCAGGTGCGTGTGTACACAATGACAGCCATGAACCTGTATTAACTTGTACTTTGTGTTATGGTGACTTACGGCCTCTCTCCATTTCCTCCAAATCCTCAACAGAACCTGCTGCGCACAGCAGTCTTGGGTGGGCTGGGAGAACTCTGGGGGTGAGGGAGAGAGAGCCGGCAGAGGTGAAGGCGGTGGCAATGGATGAGTCAAGAATTCAGAGGGGGGAGGGGGGCAGGGGAAGTAGCCTGAGATACGTGAGTGGTCAAGCATCCCTAGGAGCAAGGAGTGACGAGTTTCTCAGCGTCCTTCAGACAGGAGATCTAGTCATGTCTATTGTAAACACTAAAGGACAGAATCACGCAGGAATGTGGAATACTGGTGATTCTCCAAGGACAGTTACGTAAGTTACACACACCCGCCCACTCCTTCCATTTTCTGACATGTCTATGATGAAAGGAAATCAGTCATGTCTTACATTAACTTTGTTGTGTTTTGTGGGAAGTCCGTTCCATGTGCCTTTCCATGTATCAGAGTGACTGGGAAGTTATCTATAATATTTTGGAAATATGGCAAACATTAAGAATGTATCGTTTTCCAAAAAAAGAAAGAATAAGGAAAAAAGTATACTTTTCTTTCCTTTCTTCTTCTGCGCAGTCCTTTTGGTGCTTCAGTGCATTAAGCCGCCTCCCCAGTGTGGAGAGCAGCCCCCACCTCCTTGCACAAAGGACTCCCGAAGGAAGAATGACTTCCTGGTTTGCCCAGTGATTAAGCCATGCGATTTATAGAGAAATAATTCTTCCCCTGGTGAGAAGGAGTCGGAATGAGGCTTGACCCACTTTTGGAAAGATAGTTTCACTTGCTACCAGTTTACCAAAAAAGAATTTGATTTTGAAGCACCTGATATTTATGTCCTACCTAGGAAGAACCCTCATTCACATCTAGGGGGCAGATCTTTGTGGAAGAGTATGGACGGTCAGCTCTGCCTTAGAAAAATAGAACAAAGTAAATCTGAGATGGTGTATCTCAGACTATGGCGGCCAAGGAGAGGTGTCTATTGCTTGAGTGAAAGCATAATTTCCAGGGTGGTAAGAGCGGCTGGTAGAACAGGCTGTTGAGGACCACCTGCTTCTCCAGAAGGAGAATGTCATACCTTCCAGGAAGCCTTTTCCACACACAAATGTGAGAACATTTAAGGACCCTGAGCATTTATCTCTACTTGATCATTTGAACAATGACAATAGTTCAAAATGTTGCAAGAAAACATTTGCATACTCTGCAAGTTTTCCAAGACTACAAAATAAAGAATGATCTAAACCCATGAGAGCATTTGGCCCTAACCACATTACCGGTCCTAAAAAGAAAATGTGAAATAAAACAGCTTAGGTCAGAGTTACAAGTAAATGAATCTGTTCTTTAGAAATTCAGTCTTGATGATCAAGGGCCATCTGGATACAATAACAGAAAACGAATCCAAATGAGGACAGGTGGAAAGACCGCTTTATCAAAGGAAACACCAATAGACAAATAGGAATTTCTTGCTATGATCAGCGATGCTGGAACATGATGATCTCTTGATCACTAGAACCTTGTTTCTATTAGCTGCAGTAGAAAGGAAAATGGACAAAATCAGAATCGAACCTCATCATAGCCTCTCTCTGTCCTGCCAAAATAGTTAACTTATTTCCAGAATAATTTCAGTTTATCTCCATCATTTTTCACCACAAAAAATAATTGTTTTTTAATAAAAGTAAAAAATGCACATTCAGTTAAGTACGGCAGACTGAACTCACTGTTTATCTCCATCCCTTCCTGAAATATCACTAAAATGGCAGTAATGAAATTATAAAAAGTCATGAACTCATAAGGACAAAGAAAACAGGATAGGGGTTGACAGCAAACAAGAAAAGGTACCAAGTTTGGGGTGATAGAAAGCAGATGGATGAGTATAAACATTTAGAATGGTTCAAATTGCTAAAGCCTATTTACTTAATAAAAACCAAGCCAATTTATGCTGCAGAACTCCAGAAAGGCTCAGGTTTGGAGGCATCTGGTACCTCTGAAGGCATAAGTACAGATAGTGACGGGAAGAACAGAAGTGACTGAAAGGTTTTATAAAGAGCGCTTAGACCCCAAGCACTTCTGCCCCAACCCAGACTGCCTGGACTCTTCCCCTCCTCCACACCGGCAGAAGACGGGGAAGGTTGCCTTCTGGACAGGGTGAGCCCAAGTCTGTCTGAACTTGAAGACACCAGGCCAAAAGGGTAAAGGTGAGGCACAGTATCAAAGACAGAAAATTAAAGGACAGTCTCTGTGCCAAATGCTTCAGGCAGTTTGCTTCTCCTTCCAGCTCCTAGAACTTACAGCCTCCAGATAGTAGTTTGGGAGATTTTTGACGAAGGAAGTTGGCCCACTCTAACACTAGACTTGATGTCCCACCCCCATAGCTTGGCCAGTCCTTACCTGAATATTGATGGCAAGGCTGCTGGTCAAGAAGCCCCACTCACTGACAGTGTTTCCAATAAGCTCCGATAAGTACTTCACACCAGACAGCCAATAGTCCCCACATATTTGAAGAAAATCACTAATTTGAAAGATTGAGTCAACATAAGTGAATGATGAGACAACTCACAGGAAATAGAGTGTAGTGAGCAAAAGGAAACATCAAACATACAATTAACACTCTCAGAGATAAGAGACTTCCGCAGTCATAAAAAAAAAAAAAAAAAAAGTAGGACTCATTTTTTAAGAGGAACGTTCAGAAAAACAATAAAGAATCCTTGGAAACTAAAAATATAGTGTGAAATTTTTTTTTAACAACAATTCAAGATTTAGAAGATAAAATTAAAGAAACCTCCAAGAATGTTAGACAAATGTTAGAGATGGAAGATATGAGAGAAAAGATAAGAAGCTTAAGAAGGTTAATCGAGGAAGTCTAATATTTAAATAATAGGAGTGCTACAAAAAGGAAGCAAAACAAATGAGGGGGAGATTATTAAGAATTATTGTTTGGAGCTAATGGCCATTGGTCACTAGATTTAAGGCCACGAAGTGCAGAGTCCAAGAGAGATAACCCTACGTTAAGGTATATCGTCATGAAATTTTAGAACGTCAGAAATTAAGAAAAGATTCTAAAATTTTCCTGCAAAGATGAGGAGGATATAAATCACATTAAAAACAAACAAACAAGAATTAGGGTTCTTAACAGCAACACTGGCAACTAGGTAATAATGGAGTGATGTCTTCAAAATTTGAGATATGATTATTTAGAACCCAAAATTCTATGCATAGCCAAGTGATTATTTAAGTGTAAGGGTCATAGCAACATTTTCAATTATGCAGTTTTCCAAAAACTTACTTCACATGTGACTTTTCCTAGAATGTTCCTGGGAAACTAAAGCAGGAGAAGAGAGGATCTGGGAGCAATGTTTCCAACTAAAATATGGAACTGATTAATTACTTGGTATGTGACTGCATTAAGAGAATGTATGCTCCAGGCAAAGATTTGGGGTATGAAGTTAATAAATTTAGCAAGTAAAATGAAGTAAGTAAAAAAATGAGGCAACCATTAACTTCAGGAAAAACAAAAAGACTTACAACAAAGTAAATGTCTCTGAATATTTGAAAAGTCAAAACCATGTAAAAACTGAATATTACTCTAAGTTACTTCACCCACTCCCAAAGAAGTAATCTTCAAATAACCCTTACCTATAGAGGAAAAAAAAATTCCTACAAATTCTAGGAAAACAATTATTTGACCTGCAACTTATTCTCAAGGGGGACACAGTTTTCCTTTTAATGAAACCCTAAGTTTTGAGGGTTGAGCTGAGACAGCATAAATGTATTTTATTGGCTCTCAGGGGTCCTGGATTTGGAGTTCAGATTTCAGCTGTGGCTTGACTTGGTTTTTAGTTGTGGGTTTCTTACCTTGTCATTTCACTGGACATTTAGACTAGGTTTGCCTACCTTCCTCAATAATCAAATTGCATACTTTGTCCATTGTCTTTTCATTTATTAGGGATATGGCTTTGGCTGCTTTTTAGTAAAACAAAATAATAGCCCAAATAACAACTAGGTGGTATATAAATGGACTTAGGCTCCTTTGCTCTAGTGACCTTGTCATTTCTAGAGGCAGTATTGAGTAGCATTTAAGAGCATAGACTAAGACATGGTTGCCCAGATTAAAATCCTCATTCAGCCATTTACTGGTTGTGTTAGTTCTTTGTGTCTCGGTTCATTCATCTATAACATGGGCATGAGAGTAAAACCTATTCCATAAGGTTGTTGTGAGACAATAGATTTAAAGAACAGTGCTTGACTCATAGTAAGTGCTAAAGAAGAGACAATGCTCATCACTGATCCTGAAGTGTGCCCTCTTCACGTAAACACATTGCAACCAACATGGAGAGGACATCAAGGGAGGACAAGACTTAATATCTACTTTCACAGTCGCAGCCAGGAAATGGCCCACCTCCCATTGACCAGAGCTTAATCATGGGGCTCAACCAGTTGCAGGGGCACAGGAAGATGTAGCCTTCATCCTAGGCACTCAGGTGCCCCCTAAAAATGTCATCACTGACAAAGGGGACAATAAGTGTTAAAGGAAAGCCAACAGTCATAGCTGTCATTGTTAAGTTGAATGTGGGACCCAAGTGTCTACATTTTATAACTGTACATCCACAGATAAAAATTTCAAAGAATTGACCTGCCACTGTGTTCCTAATGTGTTCTGTATTAAAATGAGATTGTTTTATTTTGTTTGTTTTGCCTGGACCAAATAAGATAAGTGACAACCCCTATCTTGGAAATATGTAGAAAACATCAGTTATATTTTTCTTCAGTTTTATCACAGCAAGCACATTTTCTTCTTTTATTTTTAAAAGGTGAGCATTAGATTCTAGAAGACAAGCTGTCCTAGCTTTACCAGCATAACTATGGGATATTGGAACTACCAAAGCAAAAATCTCATATAGCAACCTTGTACATTCATTTGCCATGACTAACTTTTCTGTCTCGTCGAATTGAAAGTTATAAGAATGGTTTTCTTTAAAGCAATATAGAATTTTTTTTATTGCAAACAGCTAAATAAAGGCTGGCAAAAACAATAGGTTCATTTTTTACTGCAGATCTTCAAATTATAGGAAACTTGTCTCTTGGCCAATTTGGGCTGGCTTGGGTCCAAAATAGATGTCTCCATTCTCATCCTTACCCTCATACTTATTGTGGGTAAGATAAAAACCCTTAATTTTAAAAACTGGAGCCAAGAGTTGGGTAAGAGGCAGAGTGGCTCCCTAAACTCTACTGGTCATAGAAAAAAATCGTATTACTTTACACTGGCTCATTTTTTTCAGTTTCTAGAAATCGAATACTGAGAATATGAAACTTTTAAAAAAGGAAGTCTCAAATATTTTTGGTAATCTATTATAAATCAAGTTTTAATAACTAGAGGTAGACACAAGAACAATTCGTAAACAGGAATTAGCTATTTCGGAGCAATTGCTTTTCTCGAGGTGAGTCAGCCCTAAGAAAATCAGCAGGCATCTCAAAGCACTGAAGACAACTCCTCTGCTGTTAGCCATGTCGTCCCCCACCCTTTGTTAATTAACAAGATTTGAGATCATTTAGCAAATTGTAACCACAAAAGTGACTGTTGCGACTGGATGATGTTTTATCACTTGAAAAATAAATCTCGCGGCTTCTCTCCCTGTGTACTTCATAAACGTCACGCCCTCTTCTTATTTATCTTGCTTTCAAAATCCATTATGCGATTGTCATTTCACTGAAATCAAAAGCTGTCTCCTAATTACACGTGGTTGGATTATAAATCTAGTTACTTGTCTCTCTATATGTTCATTTTCTAATGATTACAGCTACAAGCCTATTTTTGTACACAAAAGACCAAAGTGGATTTTACTGCGTTAAAATTAAGACTTGCAAAATTATATAGCCTGGAAGACAAAACAAAGCATATATACATGTGTCTAGTTTACAATAATAATGTGATCTTGGGCTGATAGAATAATGCAAAACTTGTGAACTCGATGGCTTTGGAGAAGAGAATAGGAGCAGCAATCCTTCCGTCGAGTTAAATGTAGTCGGTCCAGCGTAAACCACGCTTCTGATAGGAGTTAGGACACATGGTAGTTGCTGCTGTTACAGAGACAACACACCCGTAGCCTAACTTGCAATAAATGGACTTTGATAAGACTGGAGTCGGCTGCATATCCTGGTAATTAATCATAAGAAGGCACCACCTCTTAAGTATTAAACACTCTCTAAATGGGGAAAAAATCGCTGTATTGCTAAGCACTAGGACTTGATTCATTTAGTATTAACTTTCAGCCTTTATTAAAGTGACTTTAATTTTATCTGTGTGATGTTAGTGCATTTCTGGGAAAATAAACATAGAGGGTTTTTTCCAGCTGATTGTACATGATATGCTTCTCATTCAAATTGCAAGCTGCGTGTCCTTTTGCAGATGAAATAAAGATTCCCATTTTTTAAAGTTTATTAAAAAAAAAAAAAAAAAACAGACCATGATGCTAAACTGTATTTCAATACCCTGTGAAGACAAGTGTATAGTGAGGGCAACGTTGTGGCAGATGCCGTGCTGGAGACGGACGAGCAGTGACGGCGCGCCTCCCAGGGCATTGGGCCCCGTTGCCCACAGTCTGTGTGGGAGGCAGGTGAGGACCAGGTAACTGATCCAGTGCAACTGAGGGGTATGAAAGCACAGTAGATAGGTTCATTTTACCTGGAAAAACCGAGGGTGGCTTCCCAGAGGAAATGGTATTTGAGCTTGGCCTTAAGGAGTTGAGCACTGGGGAAGTCAGGAGGGAGAAGCATCCTGAGCAGACAAAGCAAAGTCAGAGCTTGTGTTGAAAAAAAAGGGGGGGGGTGCCTTTTGGTCTAGGAGACACCGTCTCAAACATCCCCCTCATTCTGTAGAATTGAGAAGGGCATGGATGAATCCAGACCCCAGGGAAACCAGAAGGAGGGACCCCTTCAGACAGCGATCTAACATTCTAGCCACCCGCTGAGGGGCTGGCTCAGTGCCCAGAGCCCTCTCCTGCCACCTTGTAGAGTTTAGATTATGGATCTGGTCAGGCACAAGGGCACTAATGTTGGAAAATGGCTTCAGAAGGGACCCTTTCTCCAAAGGGACCCTTATCAGTGATTGGTGAACCAATCCTGAGTGAGCCATCTCCTGTAGCTCCTGTGCCCGGGTCCTCAGTGAGCATCTGCAGAACACGCACAGCGCTGGCGGATGGAGGGAGGTACGAGGCACTGGGTCCCTTGTTCTGAACCCCTCCGCACCCTACCTGCATTCCCATTCCATCTCAGCAGAGGCCCCCAGAACCTCAGGTTAGACCATAGTCCAGCAAGGACCAAAGGCACTCAGTGGTTGTTCTGGGGACCTTCCCTCCTCCTCGGTCAGCCAGAGCATTCCAGAGATGTCCACGGACCCCGACGTGGTGCCACGTTCAGGGACAGACACCAGGGCCACTGAGAGGAGCCGGCTGGTCTGGTGGGGAACCATATATGTAACGGTGATCTTTGGGTTTTAGTTCTAAACCCCTCCCTTCCTCATCCTCCCTGGGTGACCATAAATGTTAAAGCGTTATCTGTTGACGATTATAACCATACAAAGTCAGGACAGATGGGCTCCACTCCTCAGCTCTCAGCCATAAAGTTTACAAACTCTCCGTGGCCAGGGGATAAATCGCCATTGCTGATACCTGGCTCATTTACACAGAGCATTTTTCTTCAAGATGGCTATTTTTCCTTCCAGTCATCTGGCTAAATTAGTTTTCTGTTCGCCGACTTGATTTTCTGGAACATGCAGAATATTTCAGAATCTGAGAGCAGGTCAGAAACTGTCATCAATGATTAGGCACAGGGTATATTTTCGAACACTAAAGGGAAGCCCGATTTCTTCTCCTTCCTAATCCCATGGGGCGCCCGAGTAACTGTGCACTCCCGTCGGGTTGCTTGCGATGAGAAATGGGCCCCCAGTGGTTTATTTAAAAGTGTATTGTCGGAGGTAATGGCTTCAGATTAAGTTTTTAGGCTCCTTGATTTCTGCTATTGTTCCGTGGACTAATTGTGTCTACCTTAGACGCGCTAATGTAGGCCAATCAAGTTCGTCATAGGGGATGATATTTCTGGTTGTTTTGCTAGATTTTTCCTCCCACAATGGTACCAGAGGGTATTGTGTAACAGTACAGAAAAGGAATGATTAATTCAAAGTTCAGGTGCAAGACAGGGTCAGAAAAGAAATGTTCCTGGATAGAGTGAGCATTTCAAGATAAATTTGTGGCTTGAAACATCATTTTATGATGCATTTCCTATTTTGTTATCAGGGGAAGTCTGATGGCTGACACGCAAGTGATCGCAATGTTTTGGTGCCATGTTCTGTGATGGGCTTTTCATAAAAATTAGCTGACATTGTCATGAGTACACAAGGAAATTTATAGCTTTCATACTGGACTGCCATTCCCAGAGCAATTTCCAATCACTTGGGCTTTTTATTAAGTTTATTGTTCTTTTATTGTTCAGTGGAGTGTAAGCAGCGAGATTACAAATAAATGTAAGTTCCACTGGATATGAAGCCGAGCTTGTAGAATTAGGAGAGAAACGACTGAAGGAAGGCAAACATTAATTTGAATCACTGGTGATATGAAACACCAACGGACGTTTCTTGTCACCTGCTTATATACAGAAGTTGGAAAATTGACATTCCGTTCACATAAAAGTTTTCCCAGAAAACCCTCCAAGAAGAAGTCTTTGTGCTGAGCCGCGGCGTTGCTCATGCCTCTGCATCATGTTTGCCCGCCTTCCAAGTTCCTTTCCTGTGCATGCTTTTCCTGTCACCGCCTCACCTGCCAGGAGTGCCAGGCAATCCCGTGAAGGTCCCCTGGTGAGGGGAGCAAACTCTGGTAGGAGCATTTGAGAGGGCTGGAGGGACCAGCATGCCTGCAGAAGGACCCCACTCTGGGAGCAGCGGGAGGACACCCAGCTTTCCTCCGCCGCTTCGCTCTGGTGTCGCAGCCGCTGAACCACTTTGTCTCCCATTCTGTCTTCTCGTTTCCCCCAAGACATGGTCCTCCTAATCACGAATTTTCCATATTTTTTTTCAGGCATTGATGGAAAGTTGTTATTTAGCCTTGTTAGGATGAGAACAGAGGTGATTTAAAGCGGGGTGGAATGGGGGACTGTGTTCCTGTGAGGCCCTTCCCACGCCTCCGTTGTGTGTGAATCATTACCCTGCCCTTTGTTGATCCCTGTTGGGAAGCTGCCCTTTCGGCTTCAGCCGGTCTCCGTGTGCGCACATATGGTGGGTTGCCAAGCCCCCTCTTACCTGTTGACAGGCTCCAGCTTTTTTGTCGAGTTCCAGGTCATGGGTCGTGATAGGCCTAAGCCGGCCATTTCAATGTTCACCCCCACTTTCCCAGCCTCCCTGTGGCTAAATGCAGCCATGAAATCTAGTTCTGTCCAAAGAGACTTGAGCAAAAGTGTACTGTGGCTGGGAAAGGGGCTGTTCCTCCTTGCCCTTTTTTAGTAGAAAGAGACACTTCATTCCCCCCTTTGTTAGGGCCGATTTAATGTGAAAACCTGTTTAACTATTAGGGCCTGCTTAGCCAGAGCAACTCCATCTTGCCTAGGTAGCCGTATTGTAGTTTACACCCGCGGACATCATTCTGAGAATAAACGCCCCCATACTTCCTGGTATGGTTCTGGGTATCGATTCCGGGAGTAAACGCCTTAATGATAGAAGCCACGTACCTTGGGTCCGCGGCTATGCCCTATAAAACCAGCCTGTGAGATCAGGAGGGGGTCGCTCTCTTCGGAGGCAGCCCTGGCTGGTCAGCCTGACTTCTAATGCTTGACATAGAATAAAGCTTCACATAACTTTCACTTTGTCTCAGTCTCATTTGATAACAGACCCCCAACACCTTCCTCACTTTTCTGTCTTAAACCTGGACTCCGTCTGGAGCTGTGGCAGCCATCTTGGAACCATGAGGCAATGAGAGCTTCAGGAAATAACCTGGCAACCAAGAGCAGGGGATTGAAAGACAGAAGTGGCCTGGCCATGATGGTGTTGTTGGGTAGCAGGAATGACACTGGCCCTTGCCTTCCTACAGATTACTGCATGAAAACCAAAACCTTCATCATTTATGGCAGAACATCATTAGGTGGGCATTCTGTTCTTGTAGCAAATGTGTCCCTATGATACAGCGTCAGAGTTACATGGGATGTTTGCTAAAATGTCAGTGTCCAGGGCCACCTCTCCACAAATTCCCACTCACTACGTTTACAGCTGGGCCCAGAAGTCAGCATGTATAACGAGCATCCCAGATCCATTTTAGGCAAAACACCCTGAGAAGCACAAACTTCAATGATGGGGGAGGGGTGGGGGAGAGGGGTGGAGGGGAGCCCATCTGCCAGGGTGATGTGAGCCAACTGTGTGTCTCCCGGGATTTATTCCCCTGCCTGCCACTCTCAGGCCTTCCAGGTAATACGTATGGTTCTTGAGCCCCAGATTCAGAGGACAAGGATACTAGAAGAGCTTCTGTCCCGGACAAGGGGCCAGTCCAAGGAGCTCTCCCGTCCCTATCTGTCCTCCTTTTATTCCCCAGCCTTGACTCCATGAGGTCGTCCAGGGGACGATGAGGAGCCACTCCAGAAGACAGGATCCTCGCCACACCCCATCACACGCTGTAGTGAGACACCCTGCCCCCCGCTCTTGAGAAGGCCTGTCGGACCAGCAGTACCGTCAAGTTAGTTCCCATCAGAGCCTCTAGACACCACAGCCCAACACCCTCCCAGGCCTTGGAAAAGTAGGTTCTGAATTCTCTTGGTAGAGAATTAACATGGGGATGCCTCCGCTAGTCATGGAGGAGCAGGGCCTCCAGGACAGCTCTTGGAAGGGAAGAGAAGGAGTCCTGGGAGGGCCTCCAGGCCGGACCCACACTGAGCCCGCACTGGTCACAGACTGAGGCTGGAGGGAAGGAGCTGGACAAGCCCCAGCCCTGTAAAGAGAAGAGGCGGATTCTCGGTCGCACCCCACTGCACCCATGGGGCCAGGCTCCCTGGAGGTGGGGCCCAGGAAACTGCCTTCTTGGCAAGCTGTTGAGGTGACTCTGATGCCCGCCAAGGTTGGGCACCACCTTAGACACGGCTGGAATTTAATTGGGGCCCTTCCATCTTCACTTCCTGTGACATGGAGGTCAACCAGAGCTGCCTTGGGATTCCAGCTCTGACACATACTAAGCTCGTGGCCACGGGACATTCCCTAACCCTGGTCTGGCCAAAGAGGATAACCACAGGACTTGCTCTGCAGGGAGAGGTCAGTAGGGTCGCACGAGATGAACGTAAGCCCTTAGCACAACGCTTGAAAGACGCATGAGGAGCACTTGACCGGTATGGGTTCCTGATATCATTATCATATCATCCTTACACTGGTGCCACCGCTCCCAGGTGGTTCCCGCTGGTGCCCACGAGCCATCTAGGCTTCCAGATGATAAATAAACAAAGTCCTATACTCTCGGCTGGCCAGTTCAGGGAAAAGGGATCCAAGAACCAGCCTCTGGTTCAGATGCCGGTTGACTGGTGGCTCTTGCTATGTTTGAGACAGATGGGGTGCTGTTTCAGGTTAGAGCAGGGAGGGCCGATGCAGAAGATGGGGAGGCTGTTGTCAGGGACTGTGAAACCCACATCAAGCCCCCCACACCTTCCACGCTGGCTCGGGCGCCCTGGCCAGCAGCTCACGGCAGTGGAGGAAGGGAAGACGGATGCCAGGGAGGCGTTTCAAGGCAACCTTTCCTGAGTCCAGGGAGGACCCTGCTTGCTGAGTGCTGGGAAACCAGAGCGGATCTGATCGTGTCACCTGCGCAAGGCACCAGAAACAGTCTACAGTTCAACAACGAGGAGAATAATCAACAGAAAACAGGCCCACTTATCATTTGTCCTGAGTCTATAGATTTTGAAGAGTATCTACCCACATGTTGCTTTCTTTAAACCCCAACATTGACTTATAGTAAAAATCGATGTTCAGTTTATTTAAAATAAGTATATTCTTGGGACATATGCTAGTAAAAATCAACAAGATCTAACTAGAGTTAAATGGGTGTCCTGCTGGAGCATACAACAAGCTGACCTAAATGGCCCTAAAAAGCAAGAAGAGATACATGGTAGCTAAGTGTGATGGCCAGAAACCTTCCCTCCAGCTGTGGGGCCAGCAGCAAGGACTGAAGCCTGGCCATGAGCTGGGCAGCCTGCCTCCCTGGACCTCACCCCTGCTCCCTCCTGCAGCACCTACCAGCATGATTCCAGACTTTAAGGAAGCAGACACTCTGCATGAGAGGGGGGCATTTGGCTTCTTCACCACTTCAGCATCCAGAAGGGGCCAGGTGCCCCCAGGTTATTCTTGGTTGCGTGAGGGCACAGCAACATGCCATCTTTTAAACACTGAGCTTGTCTTTGCAGAGGTGTCTCCCCTCTTGAGCCCATCTGGCAGGGACTGGTTGGGGCAGAAGCATTGGGATGAATGCTGAGTATTTCGAAACAGCTGCTCGTAGAAAGCCAACCATGAAGACCATTCAGATTTCCATAAAATTTCTGAGCACAAGACTACAAGACTTTGTAGCAGCATCAAAATCCCTTCTTACCAACCCAAAACATCGAAGCACAGCGCTGAGGACATGAGAATTCTTTCCCCTTTTCCAAGATGGTGTCACCGTCCCTAAACCTGAGCTGTATGGAGGCCTGTGGCACCTGTGGTACTGAGATGCCTCCTGACAATGAGAACGATTCCCTTCTCTAGGATCAGGCAGCAGGTGCATCAGGTGGGGGAGGCGCAGGGTCCTTTGGGGGCTGAGGGCAGGGGCTTTTGTAGGAGGAGCTTGGCTTCCGTAGCTCCACACCCCACCCTAGTCCAGACCCAGAATGCTGATTCACACAGTAGGTGCTTAATGTCTACTTGTGATTGACTGATTGTAAGTCATCCTTAGATTAATATTTTCATAACTGAATAGTGTTTTGTTCATTTCCAAGGAGACACTGAATAACCACAAGTATGAAGGGAGATTAATTGTATTGTCTTGTCAAGTTTTTAACCATCTCGATAAAGCAACTCTTGTTGCATCTCGGTCCCTTATAAAGGTGACTCCCAGACCCACCTGTCATGCAAATCTTCTGCACCAGCACCTGAGACTCTACACCTAGGAATGAGCTGGGTGCTCCCCTCAGCCGTACTAGGGACTCACTCAGCATCTTGCCCACTGGCGGCCAGGGTCCATGTCCATCGTGGGGTGCCACTCCCACCAGCCCCTCATTACTTCTCACAGCCCAGGAGCCAGAGCCTTCCACCATCTCCCCCTCTCTTCTATGCCGCACTCCCCAGCACACCGTACAGTTCCTCCAGGGTGACCCCAATGTCCGCACACCCAAGACCCTTCCTCATCCCCCGACTGTTTCTAGTCTTTTCTAGTCTTTTCCTCCGTGTCTGCTCGACCTGAGTCTCGTGTACGATCAAACTGGGATGCTGTGTCCCGACTGGCATCCAGCCTCCCCCCACACACCATGTCCTTGGACAAGCAATGGCATCTTCCTAGAAAATGTCCTGCCCCTCTCCTTCAATCCGCATTGCCACAGCCTTCACAGGCTCTTTAAAATCTTCCCTCCCTGTCTCCTTCCCGATCTCCCCAACCAGAAAGAAGGTTCTCCCTCTTCTGCATCCCACAGGCAGCCACGTCTCTGGATGAGGGCCCTCCCTGCCTCCATCTCCTGCCAGCAAGCAGCTATCCCACACCACGCGTGATGAGTTGATCTGACTGGGTCGTGAGCCTCTGGAGGACAGAAAACTGCGACTTGTCCCTCACAATCCTTGCCCGTACCTGGCTCAGTGCCTGCTTACAGTAGATTTTCCAAAACTGTTTTCTGGATTAGAATTGAATTGAACACGAGAACAGTTATATTTAATAAGACAGCATTTGAACACATCGTGTTCATCAAAATAATTCTAATCGTTGTTTCCATTCTGTATTTCTGAGGTAGAGTCCCAAATGAAAGGGAAAGCCCTGGCCATTATTCCCTTTGGAGAAACCCAGGTTGTGAGGTGCCATTGCCGCCTGGTCGTCACCGCCTCCTGCCCTGGGCGGCGCCAGCCTCCAGCCCCCGGGGCTAACTTCTCTGCCACCGCAGGCAGTCTTTAGCCTCTGGGCCTGGGAAGCTGGGCTGAGGCCAGCCCTGCAGGCAGTGAGAGAAGCCCACCCATTTTGCATCTGTGCAAACCAAAGTGCTAGCAGCAATATTCATCTTAATTTTCTCTTTAAACCGTTGAGTTGCATTATAGCTTCCATTGTGCTGGTGACAGACAAATGCTTTGCAATAAATCAAAGTTAGGGTGACTGATACACTAAACACCTTTGCTTAATGATGTGATTGTTTCTTATCTGCAAAGTAATGTCACTTATGGCTTTGCTATTTATAGTCAATGTAGTGTTAGACCATTTTATGCCCCTGATGCCTCTGTGGCCAGCCCATTAGCTGTGATTATGGACCAAAGGGGATACAGCCACTGAAAGCTTGGAGAGGGAGGCGGCAGAGTGTTAAAGCCGCCCCTGCCCGTGGAAACCGGGCGCGCGATGGGCCTCCGCTCTCTCCCCGGGCGCCGGCGAGTAAGCAAGCCTCCGGTGGGCGCCTCCCGTCAGTGCGCCACCCGTGGTGGTACTGGGCGTCTTCAGGACAGCATGATGTGTATTAAATGTTAAAAACCAAACAAAAGGCAAGCGGCCGCCTCCCTCTGCGGCTCCGTCCCCAGCCCAGCAGGGCTCAGGCGGGAGCAGCAAAGAGCACGGAAGCACCGGGCACGGCCCGCTCGTCTCCCGTCGCCCTTCATTCATTATTTGCCAGGCGTTGTCCAAACTATTCTCTTTGAACAGGGTGTCGGTGGGGAGAACACAGTCCGCCTGGGTCTCCCTCCTCCGCTCCGTCCCTGCGGTGTGAGGGTTCCCTGCCAACTTCAAAGGCGGCCCCCAGGGTGCGACCAGGCCCGGCTCCTGGGCCACTGCCTGCTCCCCCCACACCGCGCTCCCAGCCCCTGCGGCTTCCCCACCGGCTGCCGGGTCCAGACAGTCTGAAGAGCGGACCCGGCCGTCCCGGGCTGCTTTGGAAAGAAGGGGCAGGAGAAGCCTGCAGCCTGCGAACAGCACTGAAGAAACCGTCCCTAAGTTGTTGGACAGCTCCGGAGGGCTGCGGCGCTCTATGCCATGTCAGGGCGGGGGGTGTCCGGTGCACCTGGGCGGCTCCGCAGCTAAGCAGCTGCCTTCGATTCAGCTCAGGATCCCAGGATCCTGGGATCCATTTCCTTTGGGTTCCTTGCTCCCTCCTCCCTCTGCCTCTGCCCCTTCCCCCCAGGCTGTGCTCTCTCTCTCTGTCTCTAATAAATAAATAGAATCTTAAAAAACAAAAAAATCCATGCTAGGTACTTTCCACAGCCCTTGGATCTCATTGATCTAGGAGTAGGGCGTTTGTGGGACAAGCAGTGACTATCATGGGTGTAACTCTGTCCTAGGAAAAACGGACCTTTAAGTCCTCACCCCGGCACCTGTGAACTTGACTTTACTTGCAGATAGGATCTTTGCTGGTGTAATCAAGTTGCAATGAGGTCCTTTGGGATTAGGGCGGGCCTGGATCCGACCCCTGTTGGCCCTCTAAGCAGAGGATGTGGGACGTGGCGACACGCTGACGCAGAAGGGAGGGCCCGCACCTGGTGTCGGAGCCAGAGCTTAGAGCGACATGTCCACAAGCCTGAGGACACTGGGTTTGCCAGAAGCCGGGACAGGCCTGGAGCAAGTCCTCCTTTTGAGCCCCTGAAGGGACCGACACTGCTGACACCTTGATTTTGGACTCTAGCCTCCAGAACTGTTGGGGGTACATTTCCATTTTGAGGAGCTCAGTTGGCGGGTTTTTGCTCTGCAAGGGAAATGAATCCAGGGGCCAAGTGCCTGCGCCGGGCACTGGGCGCACACCAGGGGAGGCCCTTTGCTGGGAGGACAGGTGATGCCCGTCTGCCCCCCGGGGATCCTGCTCAGAGGTGGAAGGACTCTGAGAATCTGGGCATCAGAACACAGGGGGTTAAAACGCAGTTCTCCGCACAGGAACCCCCCCATGCAGTGTGTGCTGCAAATGCGTTTTTATGTTGTTGTGTTTTATGCCTTTGTCCTCGACTCATGTGCACCAGACCATTAATTTTCCTTCGATGTTTTGAGAAGAATGAATTCTGCGTTTCTCTCTGCTCCACATTACCAGCCGCAAGCATCCAGCCCATTCCGTGGCACATTTTCGGAGCATGTGGGATTTGGCCATTGTCACCGCCTTCTTGCCCAAGGTCATGCAGGCTTCCAGCACCGCACTCGGAGGGCTGGTGGTCTCCACCACACCTTGCCCTGTGGAGCCTTCCACAGGTTCACTCCGCACCGAAGCCATCAGGACACACTGGGACCTAAGACTTAGGCTGGGTACCGCGTGCCTGATCGGTCCCCGGAAGGAAGCCAACGGAGAGCAGGTCTAGGAGGGGCTAAGTCAGGAGCTCTGTGACACGCACAAGGACCTGGGTCCTCCTGTCCTTCCACTCAGCCTCCTCAGACTGGGGACCCCAGCTTGGCTCCCAGCCACCCCAGGGTGGAGGGAGAGGAGGGAAAGAGGTAGACATGGAAGGTGCAGGAGGAGAAGGGCCGAGAAGAAATGCCTTTTAGGAAGCCGACCAGCCGAGACTACCACGGACAAATTCACTTTAAACTTACAGATCATCATTTCTCAAGAAGCACCAAATTACAGAATTTTAAATAAAATCAAAGCGGAGAATAATAACATTATCCATAATAATAGAATAATAATAACAATAAAACGGAACTCATATAGCAGATGCAGAAATCACTTATCGTGATTCAAATTCCCTTAAAAGCCCTCAATATGACTTCAGGTGTAGGACTCGGGGGCATCTTGTAAGCGACCGTGGGCCACGAGTCAGAGGGCACCTGAGCGCTGAACAGGGACCCAGGAAATGGGCAAAGTTGGCGGTGACAAGCGTTGGCCCAGACTCTCTGCACTGCTTAAACAAGAAACCTACTGCCCTTGTCCACCCTCTCTTACAAAAACCTCAATTGCTACAAATTGGTAAACCTGCAAGCCAAATGTGATGTTTCAGAGGTCTGGCACCAACGGGAACGTTTTAATTAAAAAGTAAGCTGGTGGGTAGACTTGTAAAACCCTGTGAAGCAAAAAAAGAGGTTTTAAACACACAGGGACCCTTTGAGGGCAGGAAGGAAAGGATTCTGCTGCAGTAATAGCTCTATTCCATTTTAATATTTTTGAACGTAGAGGTGTGTTTTAATCCCGTTCTGGAGAAAGCAAGATTTATTGCTGATTATGTGGCGGTAACAAATGGTATAGAAGTGCTGTAAACACTCCTCTAGCACGCATTTTATTTTTTGGTGCTGTCTTTCCGCTTCTGGTTGAAAATAGGAATAAATTAAATATGATTGCACGGGACTGCTTTATGCCTGCTCAAGAATGCTTGCGGTTGATGTCGATCTGGAACAAACATATTTTTCGAAGGGGGGGGTGCCAGGGGTGGGGCTCATTCTCCCAAGCACCCTCAGTGCTAAGCTGATCATTAGGGTACGTTTTGCAGTTCAGACCGAAATTAGCAAGTGTTATTATAGAGTTTCAGTGATTTGGCTAAGAAATGGCTCCCCTTAGAACAAATGCTCTTTCTTCAACCTTCCAAAGTCAGTTATCATTTTTAAAGCAGCTTGACCTGGAAGCATGCTGCTAAAATTGTGGGGACTGTTAATGACAGTTTTATTGGGCACTCTGCTTATGGTTCACATTTTGAGGTCTGTATGTAATTGATCTTTCTCCCCTACATGAGAAACACAGCAATAAGCTGGTTGCAGCAGCACATTATAGATATAGAGAAATAATAATGATGTCACCTTGAGATTCAAAGATCGTGGAATAGTAATAGTCTCCTAGCTCATTTCTCCCAACTGTGATGACCTCTCCAATACTAAATCTTAACAGTCTCAGCATTATTTTTGAATTATTCATGCTAGCCTTTTCCCTCACTACAAAATCAAGGAAAATGAATGCACCATGCTCTGTCAGCTCCACAGGTATTTTGGTAAAAATAAAAAAAAAAAAAATGTTATTTGGTATCACACACACACACAAAGGGTACCGTCGTTCGGGAGCGTGCTTACCTTGAACAGGAAATGACACAAACAAACAAACAGATTTCACTGGTGGGGGAAAAGAGTGAGCACCTCTTCCCATCAATTCTCAATCGATCACTGGCTAATCGTGTTTGGGTTACCTGGAGGCTTAGGGTCTCTGGCTTTAAATAACAGGTGCGTAGTAAGAGTGGGTTCTATCTGCAGTCCAGTGGCCAAATTACACTAAGGAGCAAGTAACATCAAGAAATTCGCGCGCCTCTACCCTGGCCGGTTCTCACCCATGTTCAACTTAAAGCATTTGCTTTTGAAATATCAAATCAGCATATATTTCTTATTTTAATTCAAATTGTGTAGAGATCGCAGCTTGACAGCTCTCCTAGTTGGTCCAGCCCGGAGATGATGGGAGCGCTACCGTTTTATTCCGGTGGCGGATCTCATAAAGACCGCGTGTGGGAATGAAATAAAATGCACGTAGCTGTGAAGTCGGGCAGGCACCTGATCCGTCTGTAGCTCTTGACCTTTAAGTTCATGATGAAAAACAAATGTTAAGCTTTCAGAAGACAGGAGTATCCCTGGCTTTGCTGGGCGGTGTGCTTCGGCTCACAGACTGTATTAATTTAGTGTGGCATCAATAACCTTGAAATCAGGATTTTGCACTAAAAACCCAGGTTTATGTTTATTCAGAAGCCAACGGGAGCGGGGGGAAGGCAACTTTATTTAAAGGCGCCCTCAGCAGCAAGTGGGCGAGCGCTGTTCACCACTCCGGAGTTCCGGAGCCCTTCGCTGGCTTCCATGGTAACCGATACTTAAGATGATGAGGACCCAGAGATGTTCCTTAAAGAGTCTTCTCATTTTGCATATAATTCTAATTATAGATGAGACTCGCTTGTTCGGCTACCTCGACCACACCTGGAGAGACAGTGCGGTCAGGGACTGCTCTGCCGCGGCCCCCACACTCCGCCTCCCTCAGGAAGGAGACAGAACCTTCTTTTGTTGTGCACCTTGGGCTTTTCTCTCATTAGCCAAATGTATTTCTTCTGCTGCTAAAGAAAGAAATAGAAATCACTCATTCACACCAGTGGACTCTAGACACGAGCCCGTTCAGGATGATGAATGGCCACGATTCCGCCGCGAGTCCTTCCTGCAGACCGGCTCTCCGCGGCTCCTGTCCCCAGTCCGCGGCGGGACAGGCGGCTGCCTCTTCCTGCCTGCCCTGCGAGCACGCTGACGGCAGGTCTGCCACAACCACACCGCACGTTCAGAGTCATCCGTGACTCAGTACGCTCAGCACAGAGTTCATGGTCAGTAAGTTCCATGATAGTCCAGTTCTCTAACAGTGTAATAGGGTCAGCTGTTGGCAAAAGCAACGGTATTTGGTATTTTCCATTGCTATCAATGTCTCCGTGAAAAAAAGAAAGAAAGAAAGAGAGAGAGAGAGAGAGAGAGAGAGAGAGAAGGAAGGGAGGAAGGAAGGGAGATGAAAAGAGGAAGAAAGAGGAAGAGAAAAAGAAAAAGACAGACAGACAGGGAGTGCACCGTTCGCCCTCTCTGCAGACCCGTAAGGCTGCTCTGGTATCAGGCTTCCCCGCCCAGGGAAACAGAAGATGCTCTCTTTGAGGTGACGGTGTTCCCTGAATTTGAACCCCGTACTCCCTCTGGCTGGACGAGCTCCGCAGTGGGGTCAGAGGCGCGACCCAAGGAGAGACGATGAAGGGGCTTCCGTCCCCTGGAGCTGAGGAGGTGCCGTGCCTAGAGGCCTGGGGGGAGGTGACCCTGCGCAGGCCGCAGACGGCCCCTGTCCCCTCGCTGTGGCCCGCAGGTAGGATTGCCAGATGAGTCGGGGTGTTCAGACCATTGTGCGTTTCAGATAAACTACACAGGCAGTATTTGGAACATATTTATACAAAACAACAACAACAACAACAAAAACCCTTTTTGCTGAACCTAGCAGGGCTCAGAGGCCACAGCAGGAGCCGAGATGGGGTGATCGCCTGGAGCTATGCCTGAGCACCTTGGCCTCACCCGAGCTGGGAGCAGAATGTCCTGGGCAAATCATCTCCCAGCTGCTAGTCTCCCGCTACTCCAGGTCGTCTGACAAGAAGTTCCAAAGTGTCTTCTTCCTCAGGCCGTCCCATTGCTCTGGGGCAGCAGCTCCTTGCCTCTCAGAGGCTAAAGCTGCCTTCTGGAGAATGGAGGCTCGTCGCCCTTCCAGAAAGACAGGACAAAATTGGGAGGGCAGCAGTCTGGCCAGACCAGAACCTACATAGGCTCTTTCTTGGCAACACACAGAGCCTAAGTTAAGACTCATCTGTTCTCCAGGTGGGCCGGTCTCTATTTGCCACGGAGGGGTCTATGCCCACTCAGGGCTTGGCAAACACCAGAGCCACAACACACTTGTGCCACCCTCTTTAGTAACCAGCCTAGCAATACTTGTGTCTCCTTATGAGATGGATTTCAAAATCTGTCCAAAGTTGGGCTTCTCCTGCACCCGGGGTTCTGCTGGAGGCCGCTGGACTAAGGGGTCTCTAGTTCCCCCTCAGCCCTGCCACATGCGTTGACCTCAAATCCCAGATGGAGAACATTTTTTTTTTTTTTTTTGCAGTTTTGCTCCTTCAGTAAATACTTGCTCAACATCAGCGTGTGCTAGCATACCCCAACGAATAACGCTGAAAACGCTTTTGCCCTCAAGGGGCTTCTCTTTAAGGGGGAAGGGTCAGCAAACCAGGCAATGACTCAGTCAGTTAGAGAGCACTTGGGCTCAGGAGAAGAATGAGAGCCGGTCTGGGAGGCTGGGTAGTCCGGGGAGGGGTGAAGGTAGTCCAAAGAGGAGCCGGGTCCTTAGGCAGGGCCTCCGTCAGCAGGTGGCATGGAGCTGGGACCTGAAGGAGGTGTGAGTGAGCGGGGTGTAGAAGGAGCCCTGTTCGGACAGAGGCGACAGCCAGGGCTGGGGTCCTGTGGCAGTCCCCAGGAGTCATGTGGAGGGAGATAAAGACGTGGCCATGGTGGCAGAAGGGTAGAGGCAGGGCCTGGAAGGGAAAGGAGAGGAGTGGCGCCAACCGAGGACACAGGGCAGGTGCCAAGCCCAGGAGCCACGTGTGCCGGCTGGGTGAAAGATCTGTTTGACGGCCCTGCCGCGAGAGGTCTGCAGGAAGGAGTCCAGGCCATGCGGCCCGTGCTAAGCCACCGAGTGACATGTGATGGCCGAGATGACAGACAATGTGGGCCAACAGGTGTAGTCACCATAGCAAATGAAGGGCATGAAACAGAGGACTCCAGGGGACCCCCAGCACATATGCAGTTGGAGGGCCCCAGACCGCAAGTCTGAATGTTAGGACATAAATCAAGCTAGCAACTATTAAATGTTCGCCGTCATCTTGCTTTCATGATGCTGCCATAGAAAAATAAGGGGAAAGCCATGGGTTTTTGTACGGTGGAAGGTGTGCAAAGTGTCAATGGCGGAATTTAATGCGACTGCCCGTGTTTGAGGGCTCCATTCATCGGCCAACAGTGTCTGAAAAAGGGGGAAAAAGCCATCTATAGCTAATAAATTAGTGTGTGCTTTGTCCATAAATTTACTTTTCTTGCCCCATTTCAGTATAATCCTTAATTAGGTTGTATGATCAAGATTTTTGTGTAGTGTGTCTACTAGCACCATTAGTGATATAAAGAGCCAAAAACTAAATTGCAGTCAAGTGTATGAAATTTGGATGTATTTTTGTCAAAAAGGTAAATCAAATGTAAAAAATAGTTGTTTTTCATGATTTCAAGAGTGATTTTGCATCTAAAACTCAAAATTAGCTCTTAAAGTTAAAAAAGCAATATATTTTAGTTATTGGATTAAATTTAGTTAAAGCTGAAATTTGTATTTAAATTTTTGAATGATGAATTAAAAATTATGAAATATTTTGATACAAAGAAACTCTCATGGCTTTGGGCATTGTTCCCCCAGTGGCCAATGTAAAGAAACAGTATCTCGGGTCCTAAGGTTCTATCCAGATGTACATGTATGCAGTTTTGAGACAATGAATTGTCTAATGTTGCAAAGCATGGCTCCTTAGCAACCAGGTATCGCTGTGATGAGTGCCACGCTCCTGTGCGAGTACCTTCTGAGTTACAAAGCAGCATAAGAAGACAAGCGAGAAAACGGGCACAGATCACTACTCGGAATGGTACCTCATTGCGCAATCCATTGCATTCCTGCTTAAAAGGAGGATTTAGTAAGTAATACATTGTCTTTGCTCTTACTAAAGCTCCTTGCTGTTCAAACCCTCCCTCCTCTCAGAACAATGTGTGTCTCCGACCCCAGCTGCACAAGCCTCCATGGCTCTCAGACGATGATGACTAGGACAGACATGGAGGGCCTGGGCCCCAAATGGCGTCAGACTTGAGAGACCAGTGCCAAACCCCAAATCACAGATGCTCTTGAGAAAGTGGTGAATAGGTGTGCGGTGTATAGGTTTCTCTCACACACAGTCTTGCTCATTGAGAGGGGCGCTCTAAGCAAGGAGCCCTCTGATGTGTCCCTGTGGCCCAGGTCCACGGGCAGTAGCACCCGGACAGCTGGACTTGCCGTCATCTGAGATGGGAAAGCTGTGGTTGAAGTAGTTTCAGATGGGGGTAGAGGGGGTAAAGATGGGAACTTGGGTTTGCAGATGTTGAGTTTGAGATGTCTTCTGGTTCTCCAGGGGAAAGTAGGGTGGCAGCAACATGAACGGTCTGTGCTTTGTAAGAGAGAAAATTTGGGGGAGCTGGACTTGGACATGCATTGGCAAGCCCTTGGCACAGGTATGTTCTGAAGTGCCCCAAGTCCTGGGGCAAGATGAAGAGTCCTGGAGATGGACGGTGTGATGGTGGCCAACAATGGGAACAGATTTAGTACTATTGAACTAGACACCGAAAAATGATCAAAGTGGTAAATTTTATGTTATGTATATTTAACCAAAATTTTAAGAACTAAAAACAAGAGAGAGAGAAATATTTTTTTTAAAAAGGGGGATTTGAGGGTTGCCTCAGTGGCTCAGTCAGTTAAGCGTCTGCCTTCGGCTCGAGTCATGATCCCAGGGCCTGGGGATTGAGCCGGCATCGGGCTCTCTGCTCAGCGGAAAGCCTGCTTCTCCCTCTGCCTTTTGCTCCCCCTGCTTGTGTGCTCTCTGTCTCTTTCTGACAAATATGTCTATGAATAAAATCTTTAAAGGGAAGTGAAGAAAGAAGGAGGAGGAGCTGGGGACAAGACGAAGAACCATGTCCAGGGCCTGGGAAGGAGGAAGACACGGTCTGCCTTTGGCTCAGGCTAGGCTCGTTCCCATGGGCTGGGGCTCCCCGAGGCAGGGCCAGCATCTATGCAGCCCAGAGTGTCTCCACAGGTGGCGTGATTCCCTGAATGCAATGATGTTTCCTCCCTGTTATTCTATGCTCGGCTCCTCTGTTGCTGGTCCCTGTCTTCCCTGAGGTGACTCCGCCACTTTGGCTCCCACGGCACAGTCTGTTGCCCCCATGACCTCTCCCTCAGCCCAGGCACACACACCTGGCCCAACCCTCCTCTCTACCTCACTCACCTGCTTTTTCAATACTTGTGCCCAAATGATTCTAAACCTCTTTCTCTCATTCATGAGGAATGAATGAATTGAAGGACCAGATGATAAACAGGAGAGTGTCTTCGTTTTTCTGACTCATCCCGAGTCTGCTTGCTTCTCACTGCGCCCGCAGTGGGTGCACAACCTATGGATGAAAAAGAGGAGGGAAGAAAGGAAGGACCAGGAAGAAGAGGGCAAGACTGCTGGTCAGGAGACGTGGGCTTCTCGCTAGACGTCAGAAGAAGCACAACAAGTATGTAAGTGGCTGATGCTCTACCCGTTTCAGTATCCCAACAGTAGCTCTTAATTGAAGGCTGTAGATGCAAGGAACGGGAACGTGTTCCTTAGTTCTCTTTAGAGAGTGTCAGTGAACATACCTCCAGCACCTACATACCCATGGACACCTCTTTAAGACAGATCCCAAGAAGGGGGGCCTGGGTGCCTCCGTCCGTGGAGCAGCCAACTCCTGATTTCAGCTGAAGTCATGATCTCGGGGCCCTGGGATCGGGTTCTGCACTGGGCTCCATGCTCCGTGGGGAATCTGCTTGAAGATTCTCTCTCTCCCTCTCCCTCTGCCTCTCTTCCACTCACGTACACGTTCTCTTTCTCTCAATCTCTCTCAAATAAATAAATAAATCTTTTTAAAAAGAGAGAGAGAAGGAAATAGCTCAGAACTAAGTTTCAACACAGGATCGCAGGTGGTGTGGTCTGAGTTACAGACGGTGCAGAAGTGAGTTAAAACACCAGCCCGTCGGTTAAATGACCCTGAATGTCTTTACATACCAGTTGACGGTGCATGTCAACTGGCCACAGATGCCCAGATGCTGAGTTAAATATTTTCCCCGGGTGTCAGTGAGGGTGTTTCTGGATGAGATAAGCATTTGAATCAGTACACTGAGTAACACTAATTGCCTTCCCCATTGTGGGTGGGATTCATCCAACTCAGTGAAGGCCTGAATAGAACAAAAAGGCACAGTAAGGGAAAATTAACTCAGCCTGACTGTCTTGGAGCTGGGACAATGGTCTCCTCCTGCTTTGGACTCAGACTCAGGCTAGGACTACACCGTTGGCTCTTCTGCCAAGTCCCCAGCTCGCCAACTACAGATTGTGGGACTCCTCGGCCTCTATGATCTCAGGAGCCAGCTGAATGTATAGATAGACGTGATGTGTGTGTGTGCATAGACAGACAGACAGACAGATCGATCGATCATACACAGCATAATTCACGGGAGTTTTATGTTACTGTTGACATTAACGTTCTAGTTATTACAGTGTTAGACTTGCATCGAGAAAAAGTGCATGGATGCTCCCGTGACCACATCGTGACATGTTTTAAGCTGAAGAGCTGCTGGCATCAACATTGCTTCCCATGTTTCCTGCCCAGGGACTTTTATCCACATGGTCAAGGGGGTGTCAGGCTGGCAGAGCAAAAGCATTGTTATTTGACTTTCAGCTGTGAAATTTTGCAGTAATAGTATGAGTTGCTCCCCTTAACAATTGTCTGCCTTGCAAACTCCCGGGAAGGTGAGAATGATTTAGAGTTTATGGGGAGTAGTGTAGGTTAATCATAAGAACGGGGCTGCTGTGCAGGCCAAGGGGCATTGACAGATTGTGTTCTCTTCTCCTGTTCTGATTTTCCTTATTTTCAGCCTGACATCTTTTTTTTTTTTTTTAAATAGATTTGCTTTGAGTTTTTGCACATCTACAAAATCCATTTGAAAACCTGATGGGCAGAGAAAGGAAACGATTTTATGGTTGGGAAAGATTGCACATAGATTTCTTTCTTTTTTTTTTTTAAGGCAGGGGATTCTAATTGTGCATTCAGAAAGGGCCATGGTCTTCATATTAATGAGCTTGTCCAGTTTATGAAGAATTAGATGAAGTCAAAACATTGGACCCAGAGGTGGAAAGCCTGTTTCTGTGACATTGTCAGCCGCTTAGAGAGGTCTTGCCAAGGAATTCTCTTCTGTAAATGCCAGCTTGTAATCAGCATTGGGGTTCCACACAGTGGAGTGAGAGCAGAGACCGGCCCCGGTGAAAATCCCCCCGTGGCATGGTGCGGGTGCCGTTTTCATGGGGAGTCCTGATTTCACACGCACATACGCACACACACAATTAAATAGAAAAATAAATTGAAAAGGGCCAATAAATACTGTATTATCATAACTTTTGCATATGTATCTTTCTCAAAGATTTGATAAGAAAAAAAAAAAAAAGACTTTAAAACCCTAGTTAGTATTTGAGGCCTTTTTCCTGGGGGTCTCCCTTGCTCACTGGCAGGAGTTGGCCACTGTGCCTGTCCCTTGTGCTTTGGAGAGCCAGTCATGTCCCAGGTGGAATATATGGGTGACCAGCGCTCCCAGCCAGAAACCCTAGGACTGACTGTCCACGACCTTCTCTGGCTAGAACCTGTGCAGGCTCCCTCTGGCTGCTGCACCCAGTCCAACACTCCCTGAATTCCCGGTGCCCACAGACACCTGAGCAACCCCACTTTCATCCTAGACCAATTTTCCCCTCTCTACTCCTCCCTGAGGCCCAGCCTCATTCCCCTGTCCACTCTTTTGGGTCCCGACTCTGTACTGAGGCTTTTCTGGCTTCTTAACCCATGGAGTTTGGCCTATAGCATTAGCTCTTAACTTGTCTCATGGGTTCATTTGTTCATTTGTGTGTTTGTTGGTTCATCAAGGGCTTTTTAAGCCCCTCATGTGTCAGACACTGTGCTGGGTGCTGAGGAGACACGGGAGGGACACACACTATCATGGCCATGCTTCGGGGTTTGGCTGGAACCCTGAGCTCTGCAGGGGGGCCTGGGAGGTAAACTTGCAGAAGAAGAGTAGGGCGAGGTTGGGCAGGGCCTGGGTCGCCTGCTTGACCTTAGGCACATGCAACCTGGTCCATAAAGGAGACCCGGAGGGCAGAGACGAGGTACAGTCTCTTGAAATTACCCAGCTTGGAAGTGGTATAGGCTTCAATGAAAGCCCCAGTGGAAGGACAGGAGCAAAAAAACAGACCGAGTACTCCTTCTTAGTGTGTGTGTTTAGGACGAAACCACTAGTGGCATCAGAAAGTGGATTTCCCCCAGAGTTACTATTTCAGTTTTGTCTAACTCTTTTTGTTCTTTTATGCAATTAATTCATTCTGGCCGTTAAAGCCACCGAGTACATGCCTGGGCTAGAGACCCAGACAGCAACAGGACCAGTACTGCCGCCAGTGAGCTTACAGTCCAGCTGTAGAGGAATCGCTGCCAGTGGGCCAAGGAGGGAACCGCGTGCAGCCGGGCGGCTGCTGGGGGCTTTCCGCGAAGAGCCGAGCGCCGATGCAAGCGAGTGTCGCTGAGACACACAAGAGGCCCCTGGGGGCCAGGGTTGGAGTCAGGAGCGAGGTGACAACTGGCTCTTGAAGTTTCTGTGAGAAGAACCGATGATGGATGTGAAGGCATCTGAAGGTTGATAAAGTCCCTATGTTTTATGTGTCACAAGGTTCTAGAAGCGTCTCCGTGCAATCCTTTCTGATTCCAGCCCCTGCCGCGGTCAGGGGGTGACCGTAGCAGGCATTTCCACTCACTTGGTCCCACATGCTGGCAAACCTTCAGTGACTTGACTGTCTTCATTTCACAGACAGTAAGACCGAGGTTTTGTGCAGTTGGGGAACGAACAGGGGGCAAGAGAGCCAAGGTACCCTGTGCTGGGATGAACGGCCACGTCAGCAGGCTTCCCCGCCCTGAAGTTCGTCCTGGATTACGATGCTGCCGCTTTTGCCTCCTTGTGACACCAGAACAAATGAAGGCATTTAATTATTTAAAGGTCGTTTTTGGCTCTGTAACAAACACAAGGTAGAAATCTCTGTTGGCAGAGTTGGGCTCACAGGGAGTGAAAATTCATCAGTTGTCACCACCGGACGAAGAGTTCAGGGACGCCTTGAAAACACTAGGTGTAGCCATTGACCCTCGGGGGGAGGAGGCGGGAATACACCTAGACAATGTGGCATTTAGTTGCTATTCAAAAAAATAATAATCTTATCACTATCTTTTGAATTAGACATTCCAATAATTTTTACCTCCTGCTTAAGGATCATTTTGCTTAAGAACAAAATAAAATGTGGATGCACGAACGTTTTACGAAAGCATAATCATTACACAGCATCAGATTATGTGCCAATTATTTTCATTTCTAGGTTATTAAAAGTTTAGGGATGACATAAAAAAAGAGAATTTAAAATAAACTCCTAACCCTTCAGTTTCCAAAATGAGATTTATAAGTCTGATGTTGGTAAATGTGAACTTTGCTGTGTTTATTAGATCATCCTGATTTCTGGGGACATCACTTAGAAGCATTTGTCGAAACTACGAGTCTGAACACCTTTGTGGACTGAGGAGTCCCTCATTCTTCTTCATTTTCCCTGCTTTCTTGTCCGTGCGTCGAGTTTTCATCAGACCCAGTGGGACAGGAGCCCAGAGCCCATTTCTGTTGTTCTCGGGGCATTTTCCGCGCCCCTCGGAGGGCCCGCGCTCCTCTGCGCCAGTGATGTCATCTGTCAAAATTCTAACCGGCTTCTTTCTTTGTCTTCAAACGCTGAACCCTGGTGCCTTGTTGTGTTCACAGCAATACCAGTTCCAGAGAACAATTGAGGATGCCAGCTTCCTCCCCGCAGTTCCCAACTATTTTCTCTTGCTGAGAATCTTTGAGGAAGGCCTCGGAAAAGTGCACACACGGACCTTTTCTCGATGAGCCGCAGAACCAGAATGGGCCTTTTGATAAATGCTTTCTGGTAGTTGTCTTTAAGGAGCTAATTTTTCAAGCTGAGGGGGAGAGAAAGAGAGACAGGAAGCAAAGGAGGTTTCTAATTTTTCGGGAACCTAATGACTTAACGGAGGAAAACCGATAATTTCACGAGCGTATTTTGGCACGTATGAAACCATGTCTGCTTGGTTCTGGGATAAAGTCAATGTCCCTTGGTTCGTAGCAGAGGTATTTTCGTTGGGAGAATTAGATTATTTTTGAATTCTACTTATTATACTAAATTGAATACCATATTATCAAATCCATTTCAACTTTTATGGACATCCCTGCCTCCTCTAGGGGCTTCTCCAGGCATTTGGTTTATTGGGGAAAGAGTCATTTATTCCCTGCAACGATGCCCATGGTGCTGGCACATTACAGCAAAGAAAATAAGCCACAAAATTCAAGTTCTTATTGCAGAATAGTCTCAACTTACATGATTTTCTTAAAATAATGGAAAACGTTAGAATATGACATCCCAGGGAAGGGGAGAGGATCCTTGCATATCTAATCAAAATGTTGTCACCCCAGAAACATATTTGTAATATGACCTTTGTCAGCTGCTTCACAGTGAAGAAATCCTTTCAAAAAGGCAAAGTTTCTGACGAAGCATCACAGGCTGGAAGAAATTCTCCGAAAAGAAATTGCATTTTCAACAAGAGAGCCTCCCTGGCCGTGGCTGCGTGCGGGAGATCACCAGGGCCCTCGTGCCGTTGTCTTAAACTGTCAAAGTTTGGCTCCTTTTGGATTTTTGAACAATTCAAAAAAGATACTTTCATATACAGTTTCATAAATGACAGCCTATCTAATTCCTTGGCTTTTGAACACGGAGCTGAGTACAGCGCAGGGAGCCGACTGAGAATTTCTCCTGAAGCCATAAAGCAATCTGGGAGGTAAGTTGCCAAGCTGTTGACACAGAGAGCGGAGATGGAAATTCTCTAGCAGCACGCAAGACCCTCCTTCTGCATCCGCTCGGCCTGACGCTCGCTGATTGGCGCAGTATATCTTGATGTTAGTTTCCCATTTCAGAAATGTTCTGACATTATCTATTTGGAAGTTTGAAAAATAGTATAAAACTCCCAATGCATCTGAGCACACATTTCAACAGCGTAATCACAATACCCATCTCCACTGATGCAAGATGCAGGCTCCAGCCCAATCCCAACAGCTTCATTTCTAAATCGATGGGAATCTGAAAATCTTGCTGTGCGTAAGAAGATTCGGAGAGGCCGGCTCCTTCCTGCCATCAGCCCCCACCCTGGTCATCAACCACCTCCCGGGGCTCAGCAAGCACAGGGCGTTGCCTGTAGAACATGTGGGAAGCAAGGAACAATCAGGAACGATGGGTTGGAAAAAAGTTTTGATGGCCGAACTGAAAGCAAAGGAGACAGTGGGGGTAGGAATGGGACAGGAGGCAGGTGGGACCACACGCGGGTCGCTCAGCGTGGATAGAAAACCGCAATGAAATGCTGCCACTGGTGCACTTTTTTACTTGTTTGTTTGTTTTTAAGATGTTATTTATTCGAGAGAGCAAGAGAATGAGCACAAACAGGAGGAGGAGCAGAGGGAGAGGCAGAAGCAGACTCCCCAGTGAGCAGAAAGCCAGATGCGGGGCTCGATCCCAGGACCCCAGGCTCATGACCTGAGCTGAAGGCAGATGCTTAACTGATCGAGCCACCCAGGCGCCCCCATTTCTGCATTTCTTACAAGATTCAGGTTCGGGTCACAAACATCAAGGCACGTTGAATCAAAAGTGGGCTTCTGCACCACGAGCCTCCGGAGAGTCTATTAACCTAGGCGCTGGTTGTACTCCAGAATTAGCCTTCGGACAGCCTAGCAGGGGGCGGCCAGCAAACCCACAGGACGAATGAGTCCACCATCCCCTTTAATTTCATACTTAGACTTCTTCCCATTTGTTCTTACCACGCAAGCATGGGTAGATACCAAAGCAAATGCTCAGTTACAATTTCTAGCTTGTTAATAACCAAGGTATAATTTCCCAATCACCAGTGCTCTCATGTGTTCCAAATGGAAATCAGATTTGCAAAGGGGAGATGCATGCAGGCATTTCCCCTGTTTCCTCCTCAGACCAAGAAAGACAAGTTTTTAATCAGCAGTCAACTCTAGAGTCTTCAGAGTTGGTTTAAACTAAGTCAGCAACTCTGATTCTTTTATTTGAAGAACAAATAGCAGGATAAAATTCCTAAGCCCTGGAAATACACCATCGTAACTTGCCACCAAAAGATTTTAAATTCCTCGATTCAAAAATGCTAACACAGTCGAGTCTCTGTTTCTCTCTCGCTCGCTCGGTCGCTCCCTTCTTCCCTCGCACTCTCTCTCTCCTCTGTGCTTCTCCCCCGGGCCTGCCCCAATCCTATATGCTGAGGAAGTGGGAATGTTCTCAGGAATATTGGCCCTTGGGGACCAATAAGTCCAGGCAGGTGAGTGCTGCTCTGCTATTTCGCAGCCGGACAAGTAACTTGTTCTTTCAACCTCCCTTTACTTACCTACAAAATGGGTGTCCTGACCCCCACCTCACACACTTGCGAGTTTTTAAAAGGATAATGCATGTAAAATCAAGAAGCACGGTGTTCAGGGGACACTCGCGGTGCTCGAGATTCTTGGTAACAAATGGCAGGAACCCCTCAATCTTGTTTACTCAAACAAAAGATTTCATTTTCACACAAGTATAAGAAGTTCCGAGGTGGCTGCCTTCAGATCTGGCTGGATCCAGAGGCTCAACAGTGAAGTCTGGGCGGTTCTCTCCACTCTGTGGGATTCCCTCCCAGCAAAGATGGTGACGATGCAGACTGCAGAACTCTGCGGGGTGACTCGGCAGGAAGTAACTGACCGTGTGTAGGCAAGAGCCTGACTGGCCCAGCACAGTGACCCCCGGAAGATTCCCATACACAAAGGAGGGAGTAGAGCTTGTGGGCCAGAGACACAAATGTCCTCCTGAGTCTCAGGAAGAGCAGTTCACTTTCCGGTGCCTTCTACGAGTCAGACACAGTAAACCTATGTAAACATTCTCACTCTCGTTGCTGTGTGACCTTCCCAAGTTACTCAACCACTCTGTTTCCTCATTTGTAAAACTGTGATAATGATCTTCCCTACCTCATATACTGCGGTGAAAATTCCGAAAGCCAATGAACATCGCACGTTAAGCCTAGGGCCTGCCACAGCAATGGAAAATTTTTGGCTATTTTTATTACTAATTTGTAGAAGCCTTATCTTTCCAGTGCCTCAGTAACTTAGTGAACTTCCAATAAATATCCTAGTTAAGATTAATCCCTAGGACAAAGAAGCAACGTGCAGATCTGACAATGCTTTGCTTGGCCTTGGAGGGGCGGGTGTCTGGAGCTGCTACTGAGCTGTATCCTTGAGCCAGCCCCAGGAAACAAGTCCTGTGTCCACAGACTTCGTGAAAGTCACCACTGCTCACAGCCACATCCACCTGGACACTTACTTAATGGCAGTCAGTCCCACCGTCTCTACTGCTGTGGGGAAGACGGGGCAGCCAGCAGCAGAGTCCTGCCCTCCTGCCAGCCCCGCCGCCCCCGCCGCGCGCTGGTGGTGAATCACCAGTGAAGCCTGAGGACACAGCACGTGAGTAGAGGGCACGGAGCCTGAGTCCGGCACACGGCAGGTGATCCGTCCCCGTGAGTAGGTGTGGTACCATGCGGTGACCCCATACCTTACTGTCACCCTGCCCTAACCACCCCCCTTCTTTCCCTTATCATGCCTGTGCTCCTGGCCACTTGGGTACATGTGACTGGCTAGATGGCCCTTCATTCCGTGGGCCACTGTGACTGGTCCAGAGTCCAGCATAGTCACCTGTATGGGCCAATCAGAGCCCTTCCCTGGGATATTTTGCCAGGGGAAGCTAGAGATAGAGTTTGTTTCGACTCTGGGGACACGCTGCTAAAAGGATGTGTGCTGAGGTCACGGGGAGAAATGTGGGTCGTGCCTAGGTCCGAAGAAGAGAGGAGAGCTGGCCCCCGTCTCTGATGTCCTGGGGCCTCCTTCCTTTCCTACCCTGACCCAGACCAGCCCACTTCCTAAAAAAGGCCGGGCTTTGGGCTGGCTTCCTTCCTGGGCAGCAGGAAGAGCCCATCCCGCAGGGCTGCTCCCTGGGGAGTGGCCACACTCAGGTGCCCAGGACTCTTCTCCCTCCCCACCAGGAATGAGGGCTCTGTGATGCTCCTTTCCAGAGGCCTCGTAGACCAAGGTAGGCTGCTAATGTGACAGTGGAGGGACACTCCCCAGACCTCACTCTGTAGTTCCTGACTCTCCAGACAGAAGTGGGTTATCTCTGGGAACAGACAGACGACTGAATGGTCAGACAGACAGCCACCACACCACCCTCACCACCAATTTTGGCTTCTGTGATGACCTTTCTTTTCACTTTGCCTCATCTTCTTTTAAATCAATGGTTCAGTGCACATGGGCTGGAGTGAAGAAGTGTCCCCCGGGGGGATCACAACCGCTTTTTCTTTTTCAGATTAATATTTTTGGAGGTTGAGACAGAACGTCTGGCATGTGGCTGGTTTTCCTGCCTTGATTTTCATTTGTAGATGCCCAGGTAGAGGCGAACGAGGAAAAAATCACAATCTCAGCATCCCAATCCCCACATCTCTTGATTTAATTTCCAAGTCACAAAAATGCACGCACTTCTGGCTCATCCCAGAAGGGCAGAGGAGGGGGAGACCCCCTTCCTCCTGGCGGCCCAGGTGCACACTCCCCAGCACTTCACACCACTTAAAGGATTCTGCCCAAACTGCCAACAATGTGTTACAAACAAAACCCTGCCCGAAAATGGATCAAAAACACTTTGTAATAAGTGTAGGAGCGGCTTTCCAAAGGGCCAACGTCTGACAAAATCCCCGGTCCTGAATGATCAACACTCAAAGAGCCCAGCACAGTTTGGGAAGGCCTCCCCCAGCTTCTGCATTTGAAGAAGTAGCTCTCTGTGCCAGTCTACACACACACACACACACACACACACACACACCAATTGTCTTTGGTTCACTGGTTTGTATGTATTATATACATTCCCCAGGTAGTTTATCTGGTCACCGTATTTCCAAAGGAAGAGCTGTATAAGATTTGGGATCATCTTTGCCCAACAACTACTGGATAATGGATCCCAATGCCACAAATGCCAGTGGTCCTATACCTGATGGCTGTTTCTCCTAAAAGAAAGCAGGTGCTATTCATTTTCTCTTTCAGGACTTTCCTCACATCACCCCTTCAGCACCAGCAGATCTCCTGACCGCTCAGTGTGAGGCCATCCGTAGCACAAAGCTAGGCGCACAGCAGCTTTCAGCAAGGGCTTGTTGAAAGGGTCCTGAATTTGCACCCCCACAATCCCTAGGACATCTTCCAGGCAGATGCTCACCAACCTTGATTGCAAAACCCATTTCCTTTTCTGTCTATATCACCCAACTGTGGGGACCTTTGGCCCTCATGCCCCCCACCTCCATTCCTCCAGAATGCACCCCCCCCCCACCACAACGGCAATCGCTGATTGGCTGAACTACCCAGATCCTAGGTGCCAGCCCTTGGCTCCAACCCTTATAGGAATACTAGGGGTGGGAAAATCAATTGTGTTAATCGGCAAAACTCTCCACTGGAGATGCTGTCCTAAAAGAAAACCACATGTAAAACACGTAAAGAGGGGAACTCTGTAATATGTTTCTTTTGTTATACGACCCTCGCACGTCTGTCCGGAGTTTGGGGCTTTCAAACCACACAAGGTTTTATGTGATCATTATAAAATCCCTTCTTTTCCCAAAGGCAGGGTAGTAAGGATTAAGTTTGACTACTGAAGACAGCTTTGTTGTAAATGGTCTCTAATGTCACTAAAGTAGCTTGGAAAGAAAGGCTTATTAAACAAATTTCTTGGGTTACAAATCATTGGAAGCAATCACATGTCATGTTCATTTGTTTAACCTGAAAGGTATCCATTTGGATGTTTAAAGAAACGATGCAAATTAACATTGTTCCCAGTGCCCGCAAGAAAGCTGGCTGGTCTTAAAGGACATTCAGAGAGGCTCCTTGAAGAAGTCAGACTGACATTGAGCATACACTCCTGTGTTTTTACACCTCTTTTGCAAAAAAAGTCATTCATGGAAATCTGAAGAAGAATGGGATATGATTTATGAGTCCACCAATGGGAAACCCCAAAGGAACCTTGTCCACCTAGTCCAATGCTGTCATCCTACAAACAGAGAAATCAGGTATTTATACAGTGAGAGGCTGGCAGGACAGCATCCCAAATCTGACCGTGTGCTCCTTACACGCCAGGCCATCTCCCAGATTTGGGGCTATCCTTGTGTTGCTTTAACAATAGAAAGTGCTTGTAGGTGAGTGTGCTCGTATAATGGAACAAGGGAATGAGGCATACAGGAGCTTTTGAGAAATGCTTTGAGTTTTCAAACATTAACATCAAGAGGAGAAGAATTTGCCAGCATGTGCAGGGAGTGAGGATTTTAGTGCTGTTCACTGGAGAGTCTGAGTTCAGACTTTGGGAGGGCCAGGCCTTGACAGGAGAGGTGGCTTTCTCCACGCCCCCTTGGCTCTAAGGCCCCGATTTGGCTCCTGACCCTGAATCCCCTTGTGAAGGCAGTTACAGCATCCCCAGCCTCCCCAGCAAGGTCGACTGGGTCCTGCCCACAGATCCAGGTACTTGTATTGCCCGTGGGTGCCGTACTCTGTCTCTCTTGCCTATCTCTCCCCAAGGCCACACAATCTCCTTAAAGGGCCTTAGGATCACCACGATGAACTTTCTTTCCCGGGATGGCAATCAAAGATGTTAACACCAGCTAAAGTCTTTCTACTAATAACTTGGGAAATCATATTCAAATACTATTCAGAAAAAAAGCAAAGTAGGATTTAGTTATTTTTTATAAAATTATATCACAGTACACTTGCTAAGATACTAGAAGGCACCCTAATTCAATTTTGGTGTTATTTTTCCTTTTCAGTTCTGTTCGGATCACAGTTCTGAGTCTGTAGATTATAACAGACCATAAGAAGACAGGCTTCTCTGGTGCAACCACTCTGGAAAACAGCGTGGAGGTTCCTCAAAATGTTGAAAATAGAACTACCCTATGACCCAGCAATTGCACTACTGGGTATTTACCCTAAAGATACAAACATAGTGATCCAAAGGGGCACGTGCACCCGAATGTTTATAGCAGCGATGTCCACAATAGCCAAACTATGGAAAGAACCTAGATGTCCATCAACAGATGAGTGGATCAAGAAGATGTGGTATATATACACAATGGAATACTATGCAGCCATCAAAAGAAATGAAATTTTGCCATTTGCAACGACGTGGATGGAACTAGAGTGTATCATGCTTAGCGAAATAAGTCCATCAGAGAAAGACAACTATCATATGATGTCCCTGATATGAGGAAGTGGTGATGCAACATGGGGGGTTAAGGGGGTAGGAGAAGAATGAATGAAACAAGATGGGATTGGGAGGGAGACAAACCATAAGTGACTCTCAATCTCACAAAACAAACTGAGGGTTGCTGGGGGGAGGGGGGTTGGGAGAAGGAGGGTGGGGTTATGGACTTTGGGGAGGGTATGTACTATGGTGAGTGCTGTGAAGTGTGTAAACCTGACGATTCACAGACCTGTACCTCTGGGGATAAAAATATATGTTTATAAAAAATAAAAAATTAAAAAAAAGAAGACAGGCTTCTTGTCGCTGATGTTTCTTACTCCTCTACTTGCATGCCTTGCACAGAGCAGATCGTCTTTAAAAATCCTTTACATTGAGGATTAGAGAATTTGAAGAAGTTTCCTGAAGTTTCACAGAGAGCCAATAGAAGAGGCCAGAACCAATGGCAAAGATGTTGATTTCTCTTGCCTTCTTAGCTGAAGTGCTTATGGCTACCTGGAGCCGCGTTGAGGATTCTGAGGCGTGTCAGTCTCACTGGAGAAAAAGTACCTTGATTTGATCACCAGTGTGTACCCGGGCCCACTTTCCAGAAGCAGCCATCCTGAACATGTCCCGGCCAAGCTGTGGTCCTGGGTGAGGGGGTTAAGAAGATCCATGACACACCCAGAAAGTCACTGGGGCGTATCACAAAGCAACCCTGTGTTGGTTCTTTGAACAGATTTTTATTAACAATGTTAATATGTTGAGCTTTGCAAGTAAAAATGTCCCAATAGAGGAATTGTACACACGGGTTGTTTAAGATTTCTTTCCCACTAAGAAAAGAGAACCCAGGAACCCCATAGATGGTTTAAAGCACGTAGTCCTGTGATGGGACCAATGAGTGTGTGACCTCCCTTAAGCTTTGGGAGATACTCCCAGAGGTCCTTATGCCCATCAAGCTAGATACAATGTGTCTATGGTATTTCCTGGGGTTGCCATAAAAGGTGCTACAAAATGGGTGTCCAGAAATTAGACACGCGTACTGTCTCATAGCTCTGGAGCCCTGGAGTCTGGTGTGGAGAGGGCCTTGCTCCCACCGAAGGTTCTAGGGACGGATGCTGGGCACGCCTCTCTTATCCCAGGCTCCCCTCGGGGGGATGCATCGCTTGGCACCCTTCATCTCAGAATTCTCCCTGTGTCCGCCTTCACCTGGCCTTCTGCTTACGAGGACACCAGTCGTACTGGGTTTAGGGGCCCAGCCTAATGACTCATGGTTATTTGTTACCTCTGTAAAGATCCTGTCTCCAAATAAGGTCACTTTCTGAATACTGGGGGTTAGGACTCCAACACATCTTTCTGCGGGAGCACAATTCAACCATAATAGCGTCCACACAGCCCCAAGCAGGGCCTGGCACTGTGTGCTCGCTCAACAGCATCTGAGACTGGCCTGGCTGCCAGGGCCCGGGAATCTGGGTGTGTCCTGGTGATCCCCAGGACCTGAAGGGCCCTGCACGGCCGCCTCTGACCGCAGGCACTGGAGACTAACCCCAGGCCCCTCTGCTGGAGCATCACCAGGACGGTGCCTGGAGTCCTGTCGGGCCCTGCCCTCTGGGAGGCCCCGGCAGGCAGTCCGCGCTCCGGACCGCGGCCCCGCAGGGCAGAACCAGCAACAGGATTAGTGGGCGCACCCCGCGCGGCGCCCCCCACGCCCCACCGCCCGCCGCAAGACCGCGACAGGGCGGCGCCACGCGGCCAGCGAGGCTGCGCGGATCAGGGTCCGCCCGGGCGCCGCCGCACTGGGCATGCTCCGGCCCCGGGGAACGCTCGCGGGCCCAGCCCCACCCCGCCCTTTCGGCCCCGCCTCCGCCTCGGCCCCGCCTCCGCCTCGGTCCCGCCTAGGCCCCGCCTCCGCCCCGGCCCCGCCTCCGCCCCCGCCCCGCCTTCGCCCCGGTCCCGCTTCCCGCACTTCCTGGCCACGCCCCATCTGGGCCCCGCCCCTGCGCGCTTCGGCTTCCCGCGCCCCGGCCGCGCTTCCGTCCCGCCCAGGCCACGCCCACCGAGGCCACGCCCCCAGAGCGTCCCGGCCCCGCCCCCGGCCGTGCCGGCCCCGCCCCCGCGCCCCGGACGTGCCCAGGCGCGCGCGGGCTCCTGTGGCGCTTGGATTTTCCGCGCTCTCAGCTCCTCGGGGTCTGCGGCCTGGGCGACGCGGTGAGTGTCTGGGTTGCCGCCCTCCCGCAGAAGTCGGGCCTTTCCGAGGATGGGCCGTCCTCTGAAGCCGGTGGTTCCGTGGGCAGCGCCGTAGCTGTGGGGCCGGCCCCCCGCCTGCGCGCTCCGCCCAGGCCCCACGTGCGCCCAGGTGCGCCCAGGTGCGCCCAGGCTGGGCCCGCCTACCCCTGGCCTGGGGCCCCTGGACCACGTTGCGCGGCGGTGACCGCGGCCCACTGCGGGCTGCTGGCCGCCGCACCGCACCTCGGGTTGGCCCACGCCTTCGACCTTGTCCCTGCGCAAGGCTCTGCCCTGCCGACCAGCGCCTGGGGCCGCCCTCTGCCTTCTGTTCGCAGGAAGCTTCCCGAGGGCCTCCGCCGGCCCTTCCTTGCAGTAACCAGCCTTTCGCCTACTTCTGGTGCAGAAATCCACCCGTCCTGCCCGTGCTTAAGGCAGCGCCGGAGGAGGACCCCATTCTGGGGCCTCATTATCATGGCTGGTGTTTGTGTTCGTTTCGCCCTGATTGCCTCTGTAAACACTTAGGGTGAACAAGTGGGAGTCTGAGAGCCATTTACTGCGCTGGGCGCCATAATCCCCACGTGTGGATCCTACAGCAGAGCAGTGTTCGAAACCGCACATCGCTCCCTCCCGGCCCGGCCTCTGCATTTCCCGAGACCTCGGAATGGTCTTGGCTCCCAAGACCTCTGCTCGGTACTTGGCTTTGTGCCTGGAGGCCCATTTTGTAGATGCGAGCATAGCGGTTGGTTCGGTGGGCAGCCATCATGCAGAAGGAGGCTGCTTTGTCCAGGAGGGGTCACCTCTGTTGTGGCCGAACAAGACACTGTTGCACATAAGGAACGGAGAATTGGACTATTTAAATAGGAGTCTGGAGAGTGTCCAAGGCAGGCCGTCCTCTCCATCTCCGAAAGACACATGATGAAGAGATAGCTTTGTTGTTTCCAAGTCCTTCGATGGGTAAAACACAGAGGTGCAGAAGACACAGAGACAAAAGCATGCAGGGGGCAACACAACTTTAAGGAAACAGTGTCAGAGCTCTCCTCCCCAGCCCTGCCACCCCCAGCAGCAGTGAGTTCAGACTGTTAGCTCAGACACATCGTCCTAAAGGCAGGTCACACCATGTCCACACTTGGGGAGGTCCAGAGTCGGCTGGTAGCAAAGGAGACTTGGCCTTGTTCTGGCAAGTGTTGCATTTCCTCCTGGGTTCTTGTCTTGAGCTGGGATTTGAGTAGTAGAGTCCGGTAGGGTATGCGGGTGGGGTCAGCTGGGCCTCCAGTACAGAGCTGTAGAGTACGGCAGCTTTTCCACGTGAATGCACGTCTCATTAAAGCAAACCTGTACTGTCACAGCCAGATTCTGAAGCTACGAGACCCTGCTCTAAGACGCCTCCCCTGCCGGCGAGGGAGGTTTAGAGAGCAAAGCGCTAGATGTGGACACGCTAGGACCATCTCACTCTTGTTCAGTGGAGATTCTCAGACCTTTCTTGTCCTCTGGTTTGGGGTCTCACTTGGACCCTTCACCTGGGCCTTCTGTCCCCACAGTCTCCTTTGCCGGGGTATGGACGCGGGCCTCGTCTGTCCGTGCGGGAAGAGAGGGTGGTGGGGCCCGAGGGAGAAGGGGGCCTCCCCGGCGTTCTGCAGTTTCCTCTCTCCTCCGCTCCTCCCGTCTCAGGACCCCGACAGTGTGCTGCTCAGTAAACTTCCCCAGCTGCCTTGAGTTTTCTCGTTTTGCCGAGGACACCTGGAAGCCACGGATTCAGACCACCAATGTGGTTCTATTCCAACTCCCTGTTTTCAGCCTCAAGGCTCTTTTCAGTTTGTAGTACAGTCTCCTTAATAGAAAAAACATGGAAGCAAAACAGTATTTTCTGAATGCTCATTTGCTGTAGTCACGTGTTAAGGTTATTGTCAGGTTTGTTTTTATACTCCACTCGGACCTTACCGAACTACTTAACTATCAAATTCCTCTTGTAGGTCAACTTACCCTGAGGGTTTTGACTTCCTAGCATGTCTCTGGTCCCTGCAGACATGTAGGTTGGGGTCCCAGTCTCTGAAAGGCCCTGAGCTCATTTGGCTACTGTGCTAGTCCTTCCTGATAGGTTTCTTGTTCCTGGGGTAGGTAGCTTCTGGTGCAGATGCTTTCTGAAAGAGCTTGGGATTTATCTCAGAATGTCACCCCAAACCTGAAGCTGTAAAAATTGGGAACATGTAAATTATAACATTCCCACTGGGCGTGAGTGGGTTCCCTGTCAACCTTCTCATTTATGCAGACGAGCGAGCACACGCAACGGCACCCCATTCCCGGTTTAAAGTGGAAGTATGTGTGCTCGTCTGCATGGGAGCAGGGGTTTGAGCTGTGCAGGAGAGCTGGTTTTCCTGTGGGTCCCAGGATGCATTTTTCCCTTCTGTTAGCTCTGGAGGCCTGTCTTGGGCAAAGGTAGATGGAAGGTTGAGACCCAGTGTTGCAGACAAAGTACCGCCAGGTGTGTGTTCTGTGGCCTTTGGGTGACCAGTGCATATTTGCTGGTCAGTGCAAGAGTCATTTCCTTTTGATATAAAAAAGTTTCATAATAAAGAGCTTAGATGGGGGCAGGGGGTAGGGTGCAAGGTTTGGGGAAAACCATAGAGTGAATATAGCAGTGTAGTGAATGACTTATTCCTGTGTGTAGCTATTAAAATGAATCATCCAAGAAGAAGAATAAATCATTTTGTGACCTTTTGTAACCTTTGAAGGAATCCGAGTGGTTTTGGCAGATGGGGCTTCCATGTAAATTGGTCACAGTGTCTCGCCAAGGTGCTCAGACTCTCCCTGGCAGCGAGGCCCATGTGGGGCAGCCGTGCGCCTGACGTCTGCCTTAGTGAGCTAACTAAATAAGGAGGCAGCCCCAGGGGCCACTGACACAGCAGTGACACTACTGGCTACGCTTTAAATGCTGAAACTCATTCTCGATACAAGTTGTTTTCATGTTCTCCAGGGAGGCAGGCCTCCTGTCCATGTCCCCCGCTCCTGGAGTAAACTTAGGCTTGTGATACAGCGGTAGTAAAACCAGTTAAAAGTTCCACAGAAACATTTCCTTACAGACGCTAAACTTGTTGTCCGTGTCTGTGCAGCACCATGAAAGGGATTGAGAGAGAGTTATAAATGCCTCGTATGTTCACTCTGCTACTTCGAAGATTGTCTTGTTAGAATAATTTCCTACCGGCAGCACTTGTGAAGTCAGCAGGGGATCCGGGCCGAGCTCTCTGGCCCGTTCCCAGAAGTCTGGGGGTGACACTGAACGCGCAGTCCGCCAATGGCACCACTCGTAAAAGCAGGCACTTGTTAAATCTATTTGTTTTTATTATAGACATCGATCTGCCAGTCGCAATAATGCATTTATGGACATTTTTCTGCAAGCACAGCGCTGGTGGCAGTTTTTACTGACAAATTGAGTCATATGGAGAGTAGTTTAGAAAACTCTTACCTTACTGACAGACGGGGCAACTCCAGCCCTGCGTGGTGAGAGGTACCAGGATGAGTGAGGAGAGAGAATTGAATCATGGCAGAACACGGGATGGGACGGAGAAATGTTGGAATTTAATAAGTAACTGGTGGTTAATTCTTGTTTGTTTTAAATTGCTAGCCACTACAGTTTACTCCCCTGTCAAAAGGGCTAAAAGTTGGGACCAAAGGTGTTACCTTCAGATTTTGACCCGCTTGTTTGGGGTCATTATTAGGAGCCGCCACTGGAGTGTGGGATCCGTTGCTGTCCTTGGAGCGGGCTCTGCATGGGCCGTAGCAGATCAGCTTTCTCTGACAGTGGTCTGAGCCCTGCTGCTCTCAGAATTACTGAAGGTGCTGGTTAAAAACGGCAGATTATGGGACACCTGGGTGGCTCAGTTGGTTGGGCAGCTGCCTTCGGCTCAGGTCATGGTCCCAAAGTCCTGGGATCGAGTTCCACGTCGGGCTCCTTGCTTGGCAGGGAGCCTGCTTCTCCCTCTGCCTCTGCCTGCCATTCTGTCTGCCTGTGCTCGCTCTCTCCCTCTCTCTCTCTTTCTGACAAATAATAATAATATATATATAAGGGAAGATTACAGGGCTCCTTGTCAGACCTATGGGGTCAGAACCTGCGGACCTGTGTATTTGCAAGCTTCCCAGGGTATTCTAGGGACCCTAATGTTTGAGCATCTCTTGAGAAATCTTTGGGATGGCTGAGGATAATGATGCTCTAGCCCAGGTGAGCTCCGGAGCTCTCTTTCCAGAAGGATCCGTTTGCGGCAACGTTGTTCTCCGTCGCCTGTGCTTATGGATCTGTGTACGGCTTTGTAACTCCTGAGGGACATGTGAATCTCTTCAGATTGCAAACCTAACATGTTATCGTAGCGTACAGTTTTCGGTCTTGTGGTTATGACAGAAGATACAGATGTTACCAAAACTTTGGCATTACTTTTAACAAACAAACGTTAAGCATGGACGGCCATATTATATTTCACTCCCATCTTTCCTTCTGACTGGCTGGTGTTGCTTTTCTCCCTGTGTGGGTAGAAGCATTTTCACGGTTTCAGCTGAGGGTTCATTTTCAAATACACAACTGAGTGTGTTTCTGTGGAACTGAGTTGAGTTTTATTTCAACGGGGCCTGAGTGGTGTCAGAATAAGGGGAGGGACTTGGGTGGTTCCGTTTGCCAGTTAGGCGACTTTATTTTTTGTTTGTTTGTTTGTTTTGGGGTTTTATAGAGCAAGAGAGAGAGAGAGAGAAACAGAGAGCAGGGGAGAGAGGGAGAGAGGGAGAAACTCAAGCAGGCTCTGTGCCCAGTGCGGAGCCCAAAGCAGGGCTCGATCTCATCACCCTGAGAGCATGAAGAGTCAAGTGCTTAACTCACCCAGCCACCCCGGTGCTCCACCGAGTTGGGGGACTTAAAGCAAAGGTTAAACCCCAAGCTGCCTCCCCATCGGGCTGATGGCAGTATCACGCCTAGACTGTCTACCTGGTGAGTATAAGCGCATGAATCAAAAATCGTGAAGCACTGCCTGGGGAGGAGTCTTAGTCTGAACCACAGTCCCATGTGGGAATGAGATTGTACTTGGAAGAGGGGGAGGAAGGAGCCAAACAGAAGTCCTGGTTTCCCTCCAGCCCAGCCGGCATCCTTGTTTTCTAGATGCACAGATGACCCTGGCTCCCCTGTGGGGCAGCACGCACAGGGGTAAGCGTGCCGCCTCCAGTAACAAGACGGCCTCTTTGGACGTGGTTATATGACCTTGAGTAAACTTACTCTATTTTTCTGAATCGCGGTCTCCCCTCAGATAGGGAAAAGGATGCTGCCATCCATAGGGCCGCTATCGCCTGTTCGGAGGGAGTCCTGTCTGCAGACCACACCGGGCCCTGGTGAGCCCCGAATGACAGCGACAGTTGACGTCTGTTTGCTCGGAGCCACCAGCTGGTTTTCGGAGGAGGCAGGGCTGGTGCCGGAGTCTTGGCTGCAGGGTTCCACCTCCACGTGTCTGTGATTCCAGGGGCTCGTGGCCTTCTGTCTGGTCTGGAGCGGGATGCGGCCCAGAGCTCATCAGCTAGGTTTCTCCAATTCTCGTCGTCTCTAGGAGGTGGTTCCCTCTGCGGCCACTTTCCATTTTCTCCCCGCTGACACTGTGCGAGCTATGGAGGTGGCTGATGTCGAGGCGTTTCCCACTCAGTTGGCAGCACTGTGGGCTTCCGTGTGCCATGCCCACGGCAGGCTTGTGCCACGTGCGCTGAGAGCAGGCTGGTGGGCTCGGCAGGTGTGTGCCTGGTGGGCTTGCCAGGCTCCCGCGGCCCCGGAGTCATCTGTCAATCTGTAAGAATGTGCTGAAGGACGACACATCAAGTCTGACACTGGCAGGGCTCAGGACCCAGTAGGGACACCAGCACAGGACAGCATTTTCCCGTGTGTGACTGTTTCAACCACAGTAGCAGGGGGTGGGGCAATCCTGAGGTCAGCTCTGTCAAAAATAGAAAATCCACAGTAATTTGTGTGCATGTCTCTTTACCCTCTTCTGGTTTAGCCCGGTAGAGTTAGGTAGTCAAGTTCCAGAAGGTTCCCACCAGCACGGTAATGCTGTTGCTGACGCCAGCGCTTCCTGAGGGCTTACTGAGCCGGCGGCTTAGCACAGATGGACTTCTCCGTCCTCAGGCTCCCAGGATGACAGAGACACCGTCAGTTTGTTTTGTGTATGAGGAGACGGGCTCTGGGGGAGGCTGAGTGGCCTGCCGAGGGCTTGCAGGCTAGGAGCGGAGCTCCGTATTAGCCCCACGCTGTGCCGTGCTGCCTTTGCAGGGGTGAGGCGGAGGAATGGCACAAGTCCTTCTGGGGGCGAGATGTGGCATAAATCCGTGCATACCCATGTGTCCAAACTTACATGTTCTGAACCTCCCAGTACGCACACCCCTAGTACAGGGCTGAACACAGCACACGGCGAGACCACGTCGAAGGCTGTACGTTGTTTGAGAGCGGGAGCACAGTCGTGTGGGTGCCAGAGAAGGGAGGCGAGCTCCCTGAGGGCCAGGCTGTGTTCCGGACTTCAGCCACGTGCCTCCCCCAGTCCCGACGGGCCGTGGACTTGCTCCCGATTCCAGCGTTTGTACAGAGACTCCTAAGGTCTGTCCAAGTGGCCCATGGGCGGGACTTTGCGGGCTGAGCCGTAGGAGCGTGGCTCCGGGATGAAGGCGGGCCTGTGAGCGGCTCGGCAGGAGGAGGGGTGGGAGTCGGGGCTAGAGAGGAGACCCAGAGTGAGCAGGAGGCCCGCCAGGAAGGGGACTGTTTTCTCTGAGCCTCGGGACCTTTGTGAGTGGGGGCCACTGAGTCCTCTGCTGGGGAGGAAGGAATGACCGGCAGGAGGGGGGAAAGGTCGGGGTGGCGAAGTGCAGTCACGGGCATCATGTCCGAGGTGGCGTGAGGACCGTTTGGGGAAGCCTAGGGGTCCTGTAGGGCTTTCTGACGGAGCGCCCTGCGGTGAGGGAGGAGGTCCTGGAAGATGACTGTTGAGAATGAACTGTTTAGTGAGAAAGGAAAAACGTGTGGTGTGTATGCTTCTTACTCACAGACTCTAACATCTCGGGGACGTTAGAGAAAACGATCTGGCCTTGGAAGGGTAAATAAACCCTCTCTGTCGTGCTGGCATTTGGGTTCTGGAGTGGGGGCTGCCTTCTGTAACCTCGCCCGGGCAGAAATGTCAGCGGGGCGCGGGGGGCTCATTCACGGCACAGCCGCCCCGGCCCGTTCTCCGCGGGGGGACCGATACGTGCCCGCAAGTGCTGGTGGGAGCTTGAAGCCACCTGTCGGGTCCGGGTGGGCAGTCACTCCAGGATGCGGACCGAGGGGACAGCGTGCGCCTGGTCTTCGGTAAAGACCCCACAGCCTTCTGCCTGCCGGTGTCCTCAGGGTGTGCCCCCGTCTGAGCCCCCGTGGGGGTCACCTGCTGGGGCTTCGGGCGGGGAGCCGGCCTGCCCGCCAGGGGCTCTGTTTTAGGTTCTCAGTGCTTCTGGCGGTGCGCCAGGTGAGGGCGGCCGTGGTTGGGGGGAGCCAGTGGTTGAAGGAGGTTGGAGAAGGCCCCCCCAGGGACAGGGACTTGTGAGGGGGCCGTGAGCCATGAGAGGTGGGTGGCTTTGTGGAGGGAGGCCTGGGCTGCGCTGCCGGGGGGGTTCGGGAAGGCCACCGGCTGGCGTGCTGTAGGGACAGACGGAAAGGCACCGGTGGTCTGCCTGGAGTCAAGGACAAGGTGCGTCGAGGCCGCCTGGCTGCGCCGGCTGTGTACTCCACACTCGTGACAGCCACCTGGCCGAGGTCCTAGAAATGCGGCCGTGAAGCCTACATGGCCTGAAGTTGTCATGGTTACAAAGTGACATCGGGGGGCGGCGGCGGGGAACCAGGGGTCTCAGCACAGCACCTGATCAGAACTGTGTTCTGTGTAGTGACGTCACTGGGCTCTGCTCCTGCGGGGGGCTGGGGTTGGGGGCCAGGATGCACAGGTCCCGAGCACAGCGCTGACCAGAACCGTGTTCTGTTTGCAGCCGCTCTTGTTAGTAAGGCTTTTCACACTCAAGTGGAAGTTCCTAGAATAATGGGCAAAGAAAAGAAATGATCTATTTCCAAAAGTTACTGAATTTAGCTAGCTATCCCAAGAAAAGCCCATGTGTGCTATTCTTTATTGTGCAGAAAAATTTGTTTCTGTCACCGTTGTGTTATCATCAGATTAAGCTGTCGAGTCAGATGGATGTGGAGCCTTGCGCCGGCGTGTCTGCTGAAGAGCGCCTGGCGCGCCTGCCCCGGCCCATCCGTCTCCCGCGCTGGCGGGGCGCGGTCCCCACCGCGCCAACAGGGAGCTGGCGGGGCGCTGCTCCTCTGATGCTGCTCTTGAAATTTGTTCCAAGAACTGTCAGGACAAATACGCAGGTTCTGAAATGGAGTAAATGTTCTTAAGGTTCAGCATTATTCACCCTTTTGGCTGTAGTCAACCCCTGGAAAGGTCATCTTCTGCCCACCAGCAGGGCGGGCTCTTGGAGAGCTCTGTGTACTGTCTGTCCTGGATGACCAGTGGCTTCCCGGGACACCCACTTTCCAGGCTAAACCTGGGAGGTCCTGGGTGAGCTGGGGTGTTGGGGGCTGGAGAGGAGCCATGGTGATGTCCCGGCTGCTGCTCTCCTAATAGCTTGAATTCATGTGGGGCTTGCGCTATGGTCAGTACTTCATGTTGCTTTTGTTTTTCCTACAAAAAAATATGGGCTTTGAAAATGTCCTCTTAGTTTTTTTTTTTTTTTTTTTAATTTGTTTTTGGTGGGTTTTTTTTTTGCTTTTGTTTGTTTGTTTGTTTGTTTTGGGGGGTTTTTTTGCTTGTTTTGTGGTTGTTGTTGTTGTTTTGTTTTGTTTTTTTTGCCATGCGCGTAATCAGAACATTTCCTTCTGGACTGAGATCACCATTGCAGTTCTTGCGGAATCGTCTGGACTGTTGGTCTCTCCAGAAGGACTTGTGGAGCTTTTGGTTCTGATATCCTGAGTGATTTTCCTTTTCTGCCTGGTGAGGTTTCTTGCCAGGACGCCTTCTCCGAGCCCAGGGCGGCTCTCCTACCAGCCAGCGCGTATCAGGACAATTAAGACAGGCTGGATTCCTGGATGGGTTAGTTAAATCTTCTTTTGTGATGGCCAGAATAAGCGTTTCCGGCAGATTTCGTGTTAGCAGCGAGCATGTGTTGTGCCTCGGTGGTGACCGGGATTCCTGCAGGAAGTCCCACTTGCTCACTGAGAAGCCAGCTCGTGGCCACCCGGGTTGCTGGTCTGTTTTGATTGTTGGGTGCTTGTGTTTCTGGTCTGGATTTTTTGGTTTTTTGTTTGTTTTGGTTTTTTTGGAGCTGAACATGGGGCTTGAACTCATGACCCTGAGATCATGACCTGAGCTGAGATCAAGAGCCGGATGCTTAACTGACTGAGCCGTCCGGGTTCTTCACTAATAGAGCACTGGCCTCAGGCCACGTGGAGTTTACCTAGACCAGAGCATCATCTCTGGGAAGCCAGGTGAGTACTGGCCCCTCTGTCAGGCTCTCAGACTCAAAGATGCCTCCTGAGGTTTGGAACAAAGTGCTCAAGGGCTCTGGGTTTCGATGGTGGGGATTTTCAGACCTCCCTTCCTGCACCACTGAGGCAGAAGCTGCCTGGCTTGTTGCTGTGACCTCAGTTGCTTGGCCTCCCAGGCCCGACATAGTCCCCTAGTTCCTGAGGGCACCAGGGAAGCTTCTGGGGAATGCCTCACCCCACACAGAACGAGGCCAGGTGCCTGACGCAGGATATTGGCTTAGGCAGATCCCAGACAATGGAAGCTCCACACCAGGCATAAGACCAGGGAGAGTCAGCCGCTGACCATGTCTTCCTCCTTCTGCTGAAGGCAAGGGTCTACAGATGCTCCCGGGTCAGTCCTCCTGCCCGCCCAGATCCCGGATGGAATGAGCCTGTGGGACCATCTCGAATCCACTTTCAGCCCAATGGCCATGCACATCTGTTCTGGCACTGTGTCTGGAAGCCTGTGCACCAGGCCTTGCTGTGCGAGTGGGTGGGTGGGAGACGCCAGCCCCTCTTCCCAGAGCCCCCTCTGCTGACCCAGCCCAAACACAGCTGCTCTCTGAGTCCTTCCAGTGCCTCAGGCCCACACACTCACTCAGATGTCTGTTTTCCTGGCGGTGATTTCATCTCTCGATGCTGGAGTTCTGTATGAGAAGCCCTCCAAGGCCCGTGTGGGCTTGTACTTGATGGAAGGCCCAGCCAAGGGTTGAGTGTGTCCTCCCTGAATTCACATGCTGACACTTAACCCCCGTGACTGTATTTGGAGAAGGGCCTTTAGGAGGTAATGAAGATGAAACAGGGTCATAAGGTGGGGCCGTCCTTCAGCAGGATCGTGGAGACAGTGCTCTCTCCCTCCTCCCTCCTCCTGGGCCCTCCCCCTCTGCTCCCCCCAGCCCATTCTGGTCCCTACCATTTGAGGGCATAGGGGAGAAGACAGCCATCTGCAGGCTGGGAAACGAGCCCTCACCAGACATAGAGTCAGCCGGAACCTTGATCGTGGACTTCACAGCCTCCAGAACCCTGAGATAATAAATCTCCATTTAAGCCATGTAGCCTGTGGTATTGTATTATGGCTAATACATGGGTAAAGAGCAGACTGGTTACTTCAAAAGCACAAAACTTACTGGGGGCTTGTGTATAAATTCGGATTTGGGGATGAGGGCAAGCTTGTAATGAGACAGTCGCGTAGGATGGTTCTCAGGTTTAGCTCCTGGCATCCCCAAAGGTGTGAGTGTGTATAAAGTAGCAGAAAACAGAATAAACAGAAACAAGATATTCATCTTACTACCAGAGACCCCACATGTTGCAGAACGGGGAGTGGCAGGTTAGGCAAGACATGCCGAGAGCGCTGCTGGACTGTTGGCAGGCCTGGGAGCGCTGCGGCCCTGGGTGCCTGTGTTTTGGGATACTGTCAAGGCTCCCAAGCTCGGATGCAAGCGGCAGGTGTCAGGAGAGTCTGGTGTAAGTGCGGGGCGACCGGGATTCTTAGGCCTGATAGGGTTGGGGAACTAGCCTAGATTTGCCATTTGGGATTTTGTACAGGTTGTTTGTTTGTTTGTTTCTTGACATTGGTAAGTTCAGTCTCTGGTCCTGCCCAGATCAAGGAGCAGCGTGGGGCCATCCTGTTGGACACCAGCTAGAATTCTAAGAATCATTCGGTTTGCTACTTTTCATGTCAGTTGTCTTTCAGGGTTTTTGGAGGCCTCTGTTGAGTTGGGGACCTAGCAAGGCATTTCTCACAGACAGTTGCTGGCCTGCACTTGCATCAGATTGGCCTGTGTTACATCTGTGGACATTGATGGGGGGACCTAGAAAGGTAGGACATTGTTAAATTTACTTCTCCCCGAGCAGATTGTGCTATGGGGTGTAGATCTGCAGAAGGCATCAAATATGGACAGATTTTTATGCCGGTTGCAAAGAAAACTCAAGTTGCAAACTTTTACGTAATGAATTTTGCCCCCGTGGCCTTGCCACATGGGCCAGCCCCCAGCACCGCGCCCCCAGAATGCTGCTGGGCAGGGAGAGACCACTGCGGTCCACGTGGGAGAAGCTGGAATCCCGGCTGATGGAGTGTGCTGCGCTTCTTATCGTCCTGTTAATATTTAAAATGTGGATTTGAATTCTCAGTTATGTTTTATTTATTTATTTATTAGCACAGCTATGTTTGTTGTTTAATTCCATAGTGAGAGTCTCTAAGAATATGATTAACCTTGAGGGCCATCTTATAATGTAATTATTAATGATTGATTCTGTTTATCCTGGAAATCAATAAGAGAGGCATAATGGTGCGGCATGTAGCTGGGCTCAATTTTGTACATTTCGTAAACATGGTTCTGTGACAACAGTGGTACGGGATTATTACCTGGGCCGGGTGTGATGAATCTGAAGCGTGTGATTAGTTTTGCACAGTGATTGTGGTATGTGGGGCTCCTTATATGACTTTCGTTAATGCGGCAGGCAGTGTTAACGTGGTTGACGTGTCCTGCCACTAATAGTCAGGGCGGGGACGGACAGTAATTGATCTTCCTGGGAGTGCCGTGATGTAAAAACAATTCAGGCTGTTTGAAGTATATTTTACAAGTGTGCATTGGGCCTTTGGGATGTTATATTGAAAAACCCAATTGTACAGTTACCATGGGAACCCAATTAGAATAGATTGCTTGATTTTTTTTTTTTTTTTTTTTGGTCTTTCATCTTGACCAAAAATCTAATGTATTTTAAATGTTTTCATATGGAATTGTATTCATACACTGACTTGCTACACTTGTTTCCAGCTCTAAGCTGAAATAATGATACATTCTCTAGTGCAGCTTTGTAAGGAAGTCTCCTGGAGAGATTTAATCAAATTTTTATGGAAAAGTTTGTACAGGTGGTGGGAGAGGTAGAGGTAGTAGAAAGCATTGAGAAAGCTGGGAAAGTGGTTATTTTCCTCTGATGTTCCTCTGGTTGTGCTCTGGATGTCAGAGAATATGGGGTTTTCCTCTGTTTTTCCTCCTATTTGCAAATGGAGGCATTAGGGCCTCAAAGACCCTTGGGTTGCAGGGGGTCAAGACAGCAGGTGGGGTAGGACCTACCGGGTGTCTGGACTCTTCCCTCCACACCAGTGGGCTCATGGGATCTGGTTTCAGAGACTTTCTGCAGTCCTAAAACTGACTGGAGATCCCAGAGAACTTCTGTGAGTCATACATCAAATTCACCACATTAGAAGTTAATGTTGAAAAATTTAAAACTATTTATTAATTCATTCAGGCAATAATAAACCTGCTACATTTTAATGTAAATAACACATTTTTAAATGAAAAGTAACTTTTTCATAAAAACAGTGAAATGAGCAGTATTGATTTACTTTTGTCCCGCGTCTTCGCAATGCCTGGATTCATAGAAGGGAGGGTCTCACCCCTGCTCCTGGCCCTGTCTGCTGTGGTGTGTTGGGGCTGAAGCTTATCAAGAGAGTCTGGCTTCATACAATAAGTAACTGGTAAGGAAGGGCATTTCCATAGCTTTTTCAGGTCACGTGGCTATCCTGTAAGATGGTGTCAGAACTCAACAAGTACCAGTTTCTTGAAGGATCTTCGCTGGGCGGCATCTGAGCCCTTAGTGAGCTTTTTGTACTCCCGTACGTGGAAGTTGATTGGTGTGTCTTGCACCTTGAATGATTTTGTTACATCCTTCTTTGGTCTTTGGAAAATACCGGTCTGCTGATTTACGCACAGCTTCCAAACGCTGGCCGGTCTCATGATGCAGTATTGAAACCCGTGCCTGCTGCTACCACTGCCTTTCTCCTTAGAACACCCTTCGGATGGGGAGGCTAAGTCTGGGTGGTGGGTGCCAGTCTCCCAGAGCTGTGATCATCACTTAAAGCTCTCCACTTACCATTAGCAGCAGGGACTGTCGATACGTCGCTTACGGTGACATGCTCCCTTTGTTTATCTTTGAGAAAATGTCTGCCGGATACCCACGTTTGAGTACCTGTCGGTCGTTACTCATTCCTACAAGTAAATTCGTGTTCCACGGATAAGTCGGCGGGTTTGTGCAAAGAGCTCCCCAGCCACGCAGTGTGTTCCTGCAGACCAGCCACGGTCCCCACCTTGCTGCTGGAGTGCTCCCACGCACTGCCCGCCTGTGCCCGGAATACCCAAAACAGTCGAGACTGTGGAATCAAGACCCCAAGCTTGATTGCTTCATCCAGACATTCTGGCTTGAACCTGGCTTTTTCCCCTTGACCCTGACTTTGCGGAGTGGGCGGGGAGGAGGTCTGCCGCTTACTCTTCACCAGCTGCGTCCACGGCTGTTTCTGTCGTCCTCTCCACGCTGAAGTGTGCTGTTTGCTGAGCTTTTCCATGGTGCCTCTTGTCACCCTGGGGACGTTGTCTCCCTTGTGCCGTTCATGTGCCGAACACACGGTTTGACCTTCATGAGTTAAACCAGCCCCGCATTCCGGGAGGCCCCCGCTAGGATGTCTCGGCATCGGTACCGTCATGCTGGCTGGGCTCAGTTTGTTTCGTGTTTGAGGATTTGTGTGTCCGTGATTCCTGGGGACACTGACCCGTAGCTTTCTTCTCTGGGAGGGTCTTTCCGGTTTGGAGTTGGAGCAGCCCTAGACGCGGGAGATCGGGCATCTCTTACTTGCTGGAATGGTTCGCGTGCTGTTAATATCATTTCCTCTTTGACCGTGTGACGGGTTTGCCAGTGAGGCCGCGCTGGCCTGCAGGTTTGTGGGAAGGATGTTAACGATGCACAGGCAGAGTGTTATTCAAGTCATTTCTTTCTTCCTCAGTGACTTTTTGGTAATTTGTGGTTTTCGAGGAATTTGGCCATTTCATCCCAGTTGTTTGAATTTATTGGCTCAACGTTATTTGAATATTCTCTTATTGTCCTTTGAGTGTCTGTGGGATTTAAGTCAGGTCCTTGCTTTTATTACCGATACTGATCATTTGTGTGTCTTCTCCTTTTCTAATTGGTCTGGTTAGTGGTTTGTCCATTTCAGAGAACTAACCTGTTTTAATAGATTTCCGCTCTCTTTTCTTCTTTACTGATCTCTTCCCTTTATTATTCGTTTCTTCTGCTTCCTTTGCTTTTAGTTTGCTTTCTCTCTGTCCCCGGCCCAGGTGGAGCTTGGATCATTGACTTGAGCCCTTGGTCTTGTGTCCTGTTGGCCCGCAGCGCAGCGTGTTCCCTCACAGCGTGAGCTCGCTGCAGCCGCGTCCCGCAGACGGCTGCCTCGTTGTCTTACTTTCACTGAGTGCCCTGCGTGTTCCCGTTTTTTTGTGATTCCTTCTGTAACGTGAGGCTGAGTTAGAAGTCTGTCTTTTCACTTCCAAATAGTCAGGGATTTTTCTGGTATCTGTTGCTGATCTTCCGTTTTTTTATTAACCTCGTGCTCAGAGGACATAACTTTTTATGATTTCAGCCCTAAATTTACTGAGAATTGTTTCATGGCCCAGAACATGACCTACGTTGGTGAATGTTCTGTGGTGTTGGGGAGAGTGTTCTTCTACGTGTCCGTCGGGTCCGGTGGGCTGACCGTGTAGCTCAGGTCCCGTGTCTCCTTGTTCTGTAACTTGTTAGCAATAGCGTAGAATTTCTCAGTTTCCCCTTCAGGGCTCAGCTGTGCTTCCTCTGCCTCAGAGTTTTCGTTAGGTTTGTGCATATTTGAAATTTTTATTCCTCTTGGTGAATTAACCCACTTACCCTTATGAAACGGCTGCCTTTCGTCATAAGACTAGTTCCGTTCTGAAATTCCTTGCTCGGTACTAAGATGGCACTCCAGGTTGCTTTCCTTCATGTTTCTGTGGCAAGTGTCCTTCCACTCGTTCTGTTTTACTGGTTTTGGCAAACTGTCCTGTTTCCCCCTTCTGACCACTTGCAGGGTTTTTCTTTATCACCTTTTTTCAACAATTTGGTAACGACGTGCCTCAGTTTACTTCTCTTTATGTTCTCATGCTTTGGTTTCAATGAGTTTCTTGCATCTGTGAGTGTAACTTTTTCATTCAATTTGAAGAAATAGTTCATATTTTTTCAAATATTTTTCTGCCCTTTTCCTTTTTCTGGGATGACTCTAATGTGTGTCAGATTGCTTAATATTGTTCCTTGTCTTACTGATGCTCTGTTCATTATCCTGCAGTCTTTTCTTCCCTTCCTGGATAATTTTTTAAACTATTTTGTCTTCATTGTCACAAGCTTCTCCGTTCTGTCGTGTCTAATCTGTTAATCACACTGGGTGTTATTTCTCCTTTTAGATACTGTATTTCACATCTAAGTTCCATTGGGGTCCTTTTTTATATATTCCCTTAGCATGTTTTTGTTTTCTTCTATCTTGAACATGGGGACACATTGATGACAATGGTTTTAGCCCAGGCCGGCTGGCTCAGGGCCCATGACTTTCGCTCATGGATTTTGTGTCAGCTCTTGTGCCTTCTGTCAGAGGCTTTCTGTTTGTTTTCTGTTTCTTGGCTATATTTGGTTAGTTGTGGTTGCCAGAAAGCCACGCACTAGGAAGGTCAAGTATGCCAGGAAACCTAGGCTGAGGCCAGCTCCCGCAAGCACAGGTGAAGCCCGTCGGCGCGCACGGACGGCCGTGGCGAAAGGGAGTGGAGCTGCCCAGCGCTCACTGTGTGATTAGGACGTGAGAGGACAGGAAAACCTGACCTGTGGGAGGGGTTTGTCACCGAGTTTTAAGTAAGGGACAGTGACAACTTGATGTTGGCGTCTTCGAATGCCCAAATGCAGGCTTGGCTTCTACATGATGTTCTTTTCCTTTGTTTTCTTGTGGCTCCTCAGTTTAAACTGAAGGGATCATGTTGTTTGGGGGACAGAGAGTGACAGTCCGGGTGGGCCGTCCGTGCTCTTCCTTGACCGGGTAGGCGGTGGAAGAGGGTCAGAGAGCAATGCATAGAGGGAGGGGCCTTCTCAGGGGGGCTGCTGCCCACGAGTCCGGAGCGAGTCCGCGGAGGAGCGCCAGGACAGGATGGGGGGCGGCTGCCAGCGGCTGCCGGAGCTGTCCCTCGTGTTGCTGCTCTGCCTGCTGGTCCCCGTGCCCTCTGACCCTTGGCAGTGTTTTCTGCTCACACCAGATCCTGGTGGGTGGACAGAATGACGCATAGGTGAGTCCCAGGTGCCAGGTGTTGGGTTAAGCTGGTAGAAACGGGTTGACTCCCTGTTAAGAAATTGAAAGAAGTTTATCTGTATTTTTACTCCAAAGGAGGACCATTTCACCTCCATACCGAGAGGACCAGAATTGGGAAATCAGAGGAAATCAGGGACCTTTTGAACTCAGGTTATGTTTTCCTTGTCACTGTTGCAGCTTCTAATGCGCGGGCTCACTAGACACGCGCTCTGCTGAAGGCCGTCATTCCGGCATTTTCATGCTGGGGAAGAAGAGACCAGACGGGAGAGGAGCTGTGCCCCTGCCCGACTCACACGGCACAGCTGTGGAGAGTCGCCAGCGCAGACCTTCGTCAGTTCAGTTTAGTAGCAGCGATAACACAAACCCCCCACATTGCTGTCCTCCTGACCGTCTAGAGAGCTCTTGGCTATGCTGCGTGGGAGACGTCCATCAGTGGAGGTTGTCCTTTGTCACCGATTTCTCGGGTAGCGAGTGTGAACCGCTCAGTGCACACAGCCAGCCTCGCGGTTTGCGCTGCGCCCTCCCACAGCCACGTGCACACTCACGGCGTGCCCTGCAGCGGGACACGCAGTTTGGGTGGAGGGTCCGCCTGTGCGCTTCCCGCTGTGCTCACGAGTGTGAGAACCACACACGGTCACGATTGCGCGATGCTTGCGGGGTACTCCCTGAAACAAGCACAGCGCCTCCTGCCGTATATGAACGGCCAGATCACTTCAGCGACCCCACGTCTCAGGGCTGTAGGAGAAGTAAGGGCAAGTGCGTTAAGGACCTAGCTCTGGGTTACACGTGAACGTCACACACGTGGACCAGCACAGCGCACTAGCGTGCAGCAGAAATGAACCGTTTCTGGCCGTGGTGATCAGGTCACGCAGGTTTCTCTTCGCACGGCACCGAGCCCTGCGGAGAGGCCCTCAGCTCTCTCCCGTCTCCAGACGGACCACTGCAGGTTCTGTCACTTACCCAGCTTACGGGATTTTGGCTTCAGCGTTGTTTGCTGTAGTGAAGTGATCATAAGGGGTTTTCCGGCACGTTTTTCTTCTCCTCTCTTTCTCCTTTCCCTTCCTCCTCTCCTCTTGCCTTCCTTCTTTTTTCCTTTTAAAATTTTGTGTTGTTTGATACACACCAACGAGTGCGTGAGAGGTCTATGCGCTATGAGGCACGGACGATGCTCAGGGCCTCGGCCAGCTTCTCTCTGGTTTCAGAAGCACCGACCTCGTTCCGGGGAGGGCACCTGCACCTCTTCCGTCCTGGCCCGACCTGCAGTGAGGCCTGTTCCCAAGTTTGTGTTTATCATTACCTTGCTTTTTAGATGTGTATCGTTTTCCCGTCTACTGGGCTGCTTTTCAAGGAGCCACATTTAGTGTGGCTCGTTTTGACTTTCACGAAGAGCGTATGATGTGGTCTGAGTGTTCCGAGCTTGCTTTCTTCCGCGCCGGATTCCGTCTGCACCGCGCGTGGTGCATACGCCGTGTTCGCATCCCCGCATCTCCCGTGGGACCGTGCGGCTCTTCTCTCGTGTCCTTGTCGGTGTTTAGTCCCCGGGCACTTGGATTCTTCCCAGTGTTTGCCCGTCACCCACAGCAGCTACGCTCCCGCTCGCACGCGGCTTCCAGCGCACATCTCGGACGGCTTCCTCGCTGTACACTCAAGGGCACAATTCCTGTGCCGTCACTGTTCGGTGTTACAGGACAATAATGTTTTGTGAAAACGGTTGAAGCAGACTGGGCTCCTATCAGCTGATGCTCATCCTTAACCCAAACTCGGAAGTTCCTTGGTCCTTGCTAAGCTGCCGGCTAGAAAATAACGATCTCGTTGTGACCCTCATATGCGTCTCTCTGATTACCAGGGAGTTTGAGCAGCTTTTCGCGTCGCCACTCATGATTCCTGCTGCAGAATGCCTGCTCATTCCCTTTTGCCTGTGTTTCTACCAAGGTCTCTGTTTCTTACTGATTGACAGGAGAATTTTACCTTCTGGATCCGAGGGCTGTCATACGGGCAGCTGTTAATGTGCCTCCGTGTGTGCCATACCTCTCCGTTTCCCTTCTGCGGCCTTTCGGTGCACAGGGGTCTTATTTTCATGGAGCTGAACATGATTGAGTTTGTGATTCTTGCCCTTTATAGTCCATTTCTGTACTGATACCGCCTTGTGTTAATTACCGCAGCCTCAGCCTAGCTCCTAGCGTTGGTGGCCTCAGTCTGCCCATCTTGCTCGTCCATACACATTTCAGATCAGCTTGTCAGAGTCTTAGAAAGAAGCCCTTGGTGTTTTGATGGGAGCCGCTTCCATCTATGATTAATTAATTAATGTGGGGAGACTGACATGGTGTTACCGGGTAACTCTTCCTCCTCACAATAGGCTGTGTCTTCCCCGTGCATTTATTCAGGTCTTCTTTGGTGTCTGCGGTTGTTAATAGTTTCTCTCTAAACCACTTGTGCATCTCCGTGATGTGCTCCCCAGATCCTTACTGTTTGTGTTGCTATTACAAATGACGTTTACTTCTTCATCTAGCCATGTTGTCCTCACTAGGACCTCCACGACCGTGGTCAGTAAAAGCATGGTCAGAATTTACATATTTGTTACCTATTTTAAAGAGAAAGCTGTCAGTTTTCACCACCAAAAATGAAGTTTGTTATAGACTTTTGGTGGAAAGAAAGCTTCCTTTTTTTTTTTTTTTTTGGTTGTTTGAGAAATTTTTAAAAATCATGAATAGGCTCTGAATTTTACTGAATTATTTTTCTGCGCCCATCAAAATGATTATGTGATTCCCACCCCCCTATTTCTGTTGATGTTGGTAATTACTTCTCTAGATTTATTAATGTTAAATCACTTTTGCATTCTGGGATGAACTTGTCCACTAAGCATCATCTGGAGGGGGCTTACCGATTCTTGGTTTAGGGTGTTTGCGTCTGTGTTTATGAATGAGATTGCCCAGTCTTTTCCTTTCTTAGAGCATCCCTGTCTGGTCTCGCTTTCAAAGATAACCTGACTCATGACTGAGTTTGCCACTCTCTATTTTCTATTCTCTAGAAGAGCTTAGATCACAATGATCTTTCCTTGCAAAATTTGGTACATTTTGCCTTTGTAGCCTGCCTGGTATTTGTGGGAAGACCTTTTAATTAGTGATTTAGTTGCTCTTTTAGTTATAAGATTATTTATTTTTTTGAAGCTATAGTTAGGTTAATTATATTAAGCCAGATTTTCAATTTTTGGGGGGGATATAGTTCCTGGTGTTCTCTCGAGTTTTAAATCTCCAGAATTACGTCCCTGTCTTCATTTCTCACGGTTGCTTATTTTCACGTTCTTTCCTTGTCCGATCGCAGGCGAGTTGGCCAGTCTGTGTAGTCTTTAGGACCAGATTTGACTGTGGGGCCACATATCGTGTCTTAGATGATCTAATAGTTCATAAGTTTCTGCCACTGTTTCCTCCTGTTTCTTATTCTCTGTCCTGTTTCTGTCTCCCAAATTAAAGGCTTCCCTTACACCGTCTCCCCTCTCGCTTTGCCGATTTCCCACAGCATCCATCCTTGTAGTAGGTCTGTTTTCGCTCGTCAGCCTTTTCAGAGAACTTTTAACTTTCATTATGATTTCCTTCTTGGAAAGGAGTTATTTGTAAGTATTTTAAAATTTCAAAACATGGAGATTTTTATTTATGGCTTCATTATCAATGTTGGTGGTAGGTTAATACTAAGGGGGCACCCCTGACCTTTGTCTGACGTTACTCCTGCAATGGCTGCATTTCGTGGAAGAAGGGACTTTTCAAATGTGGTTGAGGTCACGTGTCAGTTGACCTCAAGATTGGGAGAGTTTGGGAGTGGTCCTGACCAGTAATCACGTGGGCTCCTTCGCAGTAGTGGGTTTGCCCGGCTGGTGGTGGAAGGGGACATGGGTCGGAGGCCAGCGTGGTGCTCTCTGTGGCTCTGTGGCTGAGGTGCTGGGTGGTGGGACAAGGTGCCGAGGGCGGTTGCTTCGGCCCGAGCTCTCCAGCTGGGGGAACGGCCTCCACAGTGACCACACATGCTGGCCAAGCAGTAGCATCTGCCTGACCCGGCCCACACCGGGACTGGTCTCTGAGACCCTGAGCAGAGGCCTGGCCGGACTAGTGGCCCTTCCGAGCCAGAGGACCATCAGGACAGATGGGGGTGTTCGGACCACAGCGTGTGCAGTGAATTGTTCTCACCACTGGAGCAGATTGATACACTTCCAGTTACGTCCTGGTGCGTGTGTGGGGCCCAGAGGCTGCCGCCCTCATCAGCCTTGCATGAGAGCCCAGTCTGTGGGCGACTGCGTCCCGGCGCGTGTGCGGGAGGGGGGGTGTCTGTCTCGTTCAGGACACGGGCACTCCCCACCGCACCAGCCGCTGGGTCGTGGTGTCGTAGCCTGTGCCAGCGTTCCTGGGTCTCTGCCTCGTTCAGCGCCCGAGCTCCTGCTGCCGGGACACTGTCCTCCTCTCCCGCGACGGCTGTCAGTCCCTGGCTTCCGCGGCCACTGGGTTGGTTTTGCTGTTGCGCTTCTTGTTTTGCTCCTTTGTGCTTGATCCTGTTTCGGGGGTTTCTGCGCTTCTTTCCTTCCACACGTTTCCTTCAGTTTTAATTTGATGCTGATGCTTTCGTTCTCCAGGCTCTGGGGGTGGACGCTCGCTAGATTCCCAGCCGCCTCCCTCCCGTGCGGGCGCAGGGCCGAGCGCTCCTCCCGTGCAGCTGGGCTCCTGCAGCCCGAATGTGGCCACTGCCGGCCGTGCTGTGCCCGCGCCGTTCAGAGCGTCCGAGTCCGTCCTGGTTCCGTGCTCGGCCCTGGGGCATTTAGCTGTGGTTTTCCAGACGTTTGTTGTTTCTTGCGCTCATCTTTCCGTTACTGTTACAGGTGGTGAGCCCCGTGGTGTGACGTCGGTCCCTGCGTGTGCCGAGGCTCGTGCTGTCCATGTGCTGTGCACTCCGCGGTGGCGGCAACGTCCCAGTGGAGACCTCGGCAGTTGGGGCACGGTGCGCAGCTCCCGTCCGCTGCCTGAGCTCTTCTCCGGGTGCTCACATCAGTTGCTTTAAAACCTCAAATTGTACTTTTGATTTTCCTGCTTCTTCAGCTCTGTCCTTTGCCTGATCTGTATTTAGACTGTGATGTTAGGCGGCTGCGGATTTCGCACGAGAGGTCTTCCTTTTGAACTGACTTGTCGATCGCTGTGAAATGCATCTTTATACTGCAATGAACACTTCCCGCCTGAGCACCTGCCTTGGCTAGGATTATTTTTATTGGGGTAAAACACGATGTAAACCTCACCATCTTACCCGTCTCTAAGTGGATAGTGCAGTAGGGATAGGCGTGCTCGGTGTTGTGCCTCAGCCCTCCAGGACGTTCTCATCTTGCGAAGCTGAAATCATTGCCCGTGCGGGAGCTCCCCGTTTCGCCCTCCCCCAGCCCCTGGCAGCACAATTCTACTCTCTGTTTTTGCGAATTCGACTCCTCTAGGTGCCTCACAGACGTGGACTCCAGTGGCGTCTGTCTTTTCGTGACTGGCTCACCTCACTGGGCGTGGTGTCCTCATGCCGCGTGCGTGCTTGCGGCCTCTGTTAGAAGGCTGAGTCGCACTCCCCTGTGTGTCCTGTTAGGGCTCTCCAGCCAGACGGAGGCTCGGTTGTACCTCCCGGCTGGAAGATGGTCTGGCTGAGAGCAGATTTCTCCCTGCCTTTACCTCGTTTTTCCTTCTGTTTAGACCCTCAACAGATTAGATGTGACCCACCTGCGTTGAGGAGAGTGTCTGCTTTGCTCTATATACTGATTTAAATGCTTATCTTGGTCTGAAAACCCTCACAGATGCACCCAAGGTACTGTTTCACCAAATTGCTGGCCCCGCCCCCCCGCGCAGTCACGTGGACACATGAAATTCCGTATCGTATGCGCACCCACCACGTTCTGTCCACCCGCTCACCCACTGACAGACGCTTGAGGGGCTCCCCATCTTGACTGTTGTGAATAACGCTGCCATGAACACGGGGCTGCGAATCTCAAATCCCTGCTTTCGCTTCAGGACAGACAACCTGGTGCGGACTGGCTAGATCCTGTATGTGTAGTTCTGAATTTTTGAGGAAACTCCTGACTGTCTGTAGAAAATACATCATTTTCCATGGCCCCCAATAGTGCATGAGGGCTCCGTGTTTTCCCCATCCTGGCCAACGTTTGTTATTCTGTCTTTTTTTAATAGTAATGTCCTGACAGGTGCAAAATGTGCATTACCTGGCATTACTGTTATCACGTGGGCCTTCTTTGGGTCAGGCTTGAATGGTGTGTCTTTTTCTATCCTTTATGTTCAGCCTTTGACCTCATATTTAAAGTGTGTAAATAGCATAGGGATTTTTAAAATACTTGGTATGATAAGCTTCATTCTTTTAGGCCAGTCATATTAAAATTATAGGGGCGTCTGGGTGACTCAGTCCGTTGAGTCCGACTCTTGATTTTGGCACAGGTCATGATCTCAGGGTCGTGAGATCGAGCCCGCGCTGGGTGTGCGGTCTGCTGACGTTCCTCTCTCCCTCTGCCACCTGCCCACCTGCTGCGGCTTGCTCGTGCACACGCGGCTGCTCTCTCTCAAAGTAATAGTAATTATAGACGTAGTTGAGTTTAATTCTTTCAGTTTGCTATTTGTCTTCTAACTGATCTATATCTCTTGTTCCTTTATTTCTACATTATTTTTCCCTCTTTTAGATTAATAAAATATTTTTATCCTTCATTTTCCTCACCTGTTAACTTCCTCATTCCACACACGTACTTTCTCTGTTAGTGATTCACCTAGACACCACAGCACACATGCTTGCCTCGCTAATGCTCCCCGAAAACTGCCCCTTTACCACTTCCTGAACAAGGAGGCACTTCATAAAACGTTCTTTTGTTTAACTCCAACCCAGCTTTTAACGTGCTGTGTTTAATTCTATAAATACACTAAAAACTATCATCACCATCACTATTGTTGTTTTTGAGCATGCAGATTTATCTGATTGATTGATTGATTGATTGATTGTGGGTTTTGTTCCTGTCTTCATTACTGTGCTTCCCTGTAGGATGATTTCCTTCTGCTTGAAGATCTGCTAAGTTTCCTCCCTCCCTTCCTTTCTTCATCCATGCTTCCTTCCTTTGGTGCTGGTCAGTTGGCAGTGGACAGAATGGGTCTTGAACCCGCTGTCTTCCGTCCCCGTGGGAGAGGAGGGGACAGTTGTCGCTTCCCGAGTTACTTTATTCCAGGTGTGCCCTCCACTGTCTCCTGGCTCCCCGGGGTTTCTGTTGCGGAGTCCGCTGTCAGTCCTGTGGCTGCTCCGTGGAAGCTACTGTGCGTCTCTGCCCCGGGCTGCTGCTACGGTTTCTCCGTGGCGTGAAGTGGACTCTGTGCTCCCTGTTGCTGGGATTTTTTCTTCAGGTTTATTCCACCTGGAGTTTGCTGAGCCCCATGACTCTCCGGGTTGCTGTTCTCTGTTTCGGAAAATTCCTGACTCGTTTCTGAAATGATCGCGCCTCACCTGCGGGCTGTCTCTTGTCTTTGTGGCTCCTGTTCCTCTTCCCTTTGCCCTCGTGTCTGTGCCCTGGCTTAGACGTTTTCGTCTTTGGTTTTTTTTGTTTTGTTTTGTTTTGGGTTTTTTTGTTTGTTTTTTTGTTTTTCTTTTCTCGGCTCGGACATTTTCTGTGGACTGTCGTGCCGTTGTTCCCAGACCTGCGCGCGGCCCCGCCCAGCCCCGTCTTTCTTCCCCTGGGGGTCCCCGTTGCAGAGTTTACATTCTCCCACTCTGTGAAGCACCCATTTCATTGTTAACGTATGTGTTTGTTCCCTATTCAAAACCTTCCAGTTTCCCATGATTCTCATTCGTTTTCTCTGTCTTTTCCTCTTAGTTTTGAACATATTCATTATAATTATTTCAAAGGTTTTGTATGCTGACACCAGTATCTTGGACATCCACTCTTCCGTTGGTGTTTTCTGACATTTTTCCTTTTCTTCATTGTGTGGTACTTACACACCTGTGCACACATACGACGTGCACATGCGTGCACACACACGGGATAATTTCTGTACGTGGCACAATCACAGTTTCGTGTTTGGCCTTTTCACCTGACCTTTTACATAAGTATTTATCCAAGTGATTGAACTTTGGCCAACATTATTCCTAGAGATGCCATAGCACCCCGCCACACCACACCACTCCACTCCACACCACACGACACCATAGCACACCACACCACACCACACCACAGCACACCACACCATACATAACATTCTTTCATTATTGAATATTTACAGCATTTCTATATCTCACACTCTGTCCTAAAGAATTAAAATTTTGTCACAAAGATGTTGTGTTCTGGTGTTTTTGAGAACTCAGCCAAGTAGAAAAGATATTTGAAGTCTTGGGTTGAGAAAGTGCTCACCAGCCTCCCAGCTTCTTGAGTTCAGCAACGGTGCTTTGGATCCCCAGCAACTGGGGTTTGGGATCCCCAGTAGTGTTTGGGCCATTGATGCCTGTCATGTCGACCCTTGTCCACCGGCTGCTTGCAGGGTGCTTGTGGGTGGGAAGCGCGCTAGGACTTCTGTCTGACTTTGAACAAGGCCCCGACCACGTGGATTTTGGCTCGCTGTGGTGGAAGTGAATGACATGCTGAGTGGCCCTCCGCTTGTTCTGGGATCCCCATGAGCTCTGGGCGCTTGGTTTCTCAGTGACCTCCACTCATTACCTCCTGGTCTCCGTTTCCCTCCTCTGTGAAGTGACAGCGTCATCAGCAGTCCCAGTCCTCTGGCAGCGATGGAAACGTTTGTCCGTGCCATCCAGAATGGAGGCACGAGGGTAGCATAGGAATAGGATTTTTAACTTTCTTACATTTTAATTAATCTGCATTGAAACAAGTTGCCCTGTGTGGCTGGCAGCTGCCGTGCCGGGCAGCCCGGTCTGGAGGGGCCGGTGTTCACTTGCTGGCCTTCAGGGGTCTTCATCCTCACTCGCGTTCTGACATTTGGTGTCCCCGCTCGTCTTTATTGTATTTATGTGGTCATTCGTGCTCTGAGTATTAGGTGTTCCTTTCTGCGTGCGAGCAGATCAGGTACCCTTCCTTCTCTGCGCTCTTCGAACAGGGGCAGCTTCTCCATGGGGAGAGTAATTTGCCTGCACAGGACGCTAAAAATATAAAGTAGGCCGAATTAGGGAAGAAGGGATTTTGCTGGAAAAGTAGCTTGTGTTGCAAAACCATTGAAGTAAACGGCGCCTTCCTGGCTGCACTCGCAGCACCTGCCGTTAGCTCTGCAATCTCCCTTGGACAGGCTTCCAGATTTTTGTCAAAATTAACAATGTAAACTTAGGATTCAGTTTCCTCTTGTACATAATTGCTGTTTGTAAAGGACACTCATTTCTCTTTGAATTTATGATGCAAATAACATGATTTATAGTTACAGATCTCTCGATCCTTTGGGTCCAGGCAAAATAAATGTAGTATCTGATGTTGGAATCGGGCAGGATTTTTCTGTGAATCTTAAAATATCTGCTTCGTAAAAGTGGGTTAATTCATTTTAGAAACTATAAATAGTCACTTGGTAATTAGGTGTTTGGGTTTATTTGTTATAACGGAGTGCTTATTAAAGTTCTGTGCATTTTTACCCCATGGATCAGAAGCTTCTATAGGCCAATGATAGACGCACTTTCTACATCTCACTTTCTGATTATGACTCCTTACAGATGATAGATGGTCTACTCAACTTTTAGATTCCCGTTTGCTTGTGGAACACAAATTCTCATCTCTTCTGGTTGAGCATATTCCCGAATTCTGGATCCATTTTATATCATAGAGCCTAGTGCTGCAGTACGTCGTGCAAAGGGAGAAGTGGTAACATGAACATGTGCTCTGCCCGGAGCGGATGCGACGCGGTCCGTCCTGCTGATCTCTTTCTACCATGGTTCTTCTTCCTTGTTTCTAGGCAGGGCTTCTTCATGTAGTTAAAATGGCATCAGGACTTCACGGGGATGAGGGTTCCTGAAGACGCATCCCTGTGTCTGGTCACAGAGGCACAGGAATGTAATGACATTCCCAGTGCTGTCACTGGCCAGTTTGATGTCTTCCCTCGTCCAGCGGGGTGGCACCGACAAGACCGATGGGGCATTGTCTACTCCAGGAGCGCCAGCCCACTTGGGGAAAGGCACTAGCGCACCTGCCTGTGTGCGTGGCTGCATTTACTGAGCACATAGCGACGGGGACAGTGGGGTTGTAGTATTTGCCATCTGGACTCTTCCTTTTAATGTTATCCTCCCCATTTTTAAGAAAAGAAAATTGATGATTTGTGTTTTGGAGATCAAACATGGTTACACACGGAAAGCTGTATTTTGTAAGTATTTGCGGGAAGCACCAGGGTCTGAAATTTTCCATCACTCTGACTCGCCCCCAGCACAGCACGCCCCACCCCCCAGAAGCCACTTCGATGCACCTTAGTCCTGCACCGTGTTTGTTTGCTCTTCTTGTGTGATCTGGTAGCAAAAGCACATTTAAAATTTATGCATGTTTAATGAATGCCCACCGAGAAGAGAGACCACTTTTATAACAAGATTAATACCTTGGCTCAAGGGACATAACATTTTAGTAAAATCAAACTTTGTGTAGTTCTCCTAGCTGTGCTTTCAACCTCTGGCTTCTTTCTCAAAATGTCTAAATAAAATACCGGTGTCCGTGTCTGGCTCTGAGTCCCACCTGCGTTCTGTGGACCGACCTGGAGCCCGCTCGGGGTGTGACGTCCGGGCTGGGGTCTCCCAGCGCCCGTCACAGCAGCTGACGTGACCGTGGGACGTGGATGCACCACACACCTTGTCTTTGGTGCTCCCGTTAGCACGGACGTTTCTCCGCCCATCTCCAGGCTTAGATGCTTCTGGAAAGAAGTAGTGTTTTGTGTGGTGTTAAATAAACTCAGACAGAGTCTTTTCCCCTTTTAATTACTACATCTTCGTGTAGTAGTCTTGGTGCTGTTTGTTTTTTTTCTTTTCCTTTTTTGACAAGAGAAGCCCGTTAGGGTGGAAACTGGGGAGCAAGTGTTCCGAACGGCTCCTCGTTTTGAGAAGGAGACTCCTTCCCTCGTGTGATTTATAATGTGACAGCTGCTGGCCCGCTGACACTAATCTCCATTTACCATCTGTGTCACCTTTTCACTGCCCAGCCCCAGCTCACACTCCCCACCCGGACCAGTCTCTGTACAAACGGTGCGTGTCCCCCGCGAACAAGCAGCGTTGAGGCTCTGAATCCCTGAAGCTGCAGGAAGGGGTTTCATTGAGAATGTGAACGCCCGTCTGCGGCCTTCCCCGGTCTGCAGGCCGTGGGCCTCCACAGAGGCGGCTGATGAAGGCCCTGCAGATGTTTCTCGCCTTCCTGGGGCCCATCAGGAAGGTCAGTGGTCGATCTTCGGGGTCAGGGTCGACCCTGCATGTACATGGATGCTGCTGGAATGGGGTTTTTGACTTGTTTTGAACAATTTTACACCGGTAGAAGAGTTGCCTAAATAGCACAGGCGTTTCTCTGCGCCATCCGTCTGGGGTCGCCCAGTGTCGACACCTTCTGTGCCCTCGCTCAGCCCCGCGCGGTTACCAGGGAACGAGGTGTGACGCCCCAGCGCACTCTTCAGTGTCGGGTTCGGCCCCAGGCCTGGCTCACGGCTGCCCGCGAGTCCCACTCCTGTCCGTTTTCTGTTCTGCTGTGCAGCCCAGGACCCCGCAGGGCGTTTAGTGACCGTCCGTCCTTCGCTGCTGTGACAGTTCCTCTCTCCTTGCTTTCCGTGACCTGGCTGCTGTTGCTGAACGCCGGGCAGGGGCTCAGTGGGATGTCATTGGCTTGGCTTCGTGGTGTTGTCTCCTGATCAGATGGAGTCGCACGTTTTTGTTAAAAAGAGCACAGAGGCAACGTTCCCTCCCACGGCGTCCCGCGTGAGGCGTAGGACATGCTCATGGCAGGCACCGGCCGTGGCGTCGGGTTCCAGAGCAGGCGGGATCTGCCATGGCTCTCCGGCATCGGGTTGCTGTTCCCCCTGGAGGTGGGGAGTCCCAGGGGGCGGTTCGGAACCACGCACACTGTTGGTTCTTAGACGTCCGCCCATGGACGTTTGCGCCGCTCGTGTATCTTGCCTGCAGCAGTGCTTGCCGTGTGCTTCGCCCGATGCTGCGTGTTTCCTGCCTTCTTTCTTCGTTTCCTGCTTCGGATTCTTTTTTTTTTTTTTTTAAAGATTTTATTTATTTATTTGACAGAGAGATCACAAGCAGGCTGAGAGGCCAGCAGAGAGAGAGAGGAGGAAGCAGGCTTCCCGCCGAGCAGAGAGCCCGATGCAGGGCTCGATCCCAGCACTCTGGGGTCATGACCTGAGCCGAAGGCCGAGGCCCCAGCCCACTGAGCCCCCCAGGCGCCCCCCTGCTGCGGATTCTTAAGGGAGAACCGTTGTTTCTCCCACGTATTTTCCGTGATGAGTTACTGGGACTCGTGGCTGTGCTTCCGGACTGCGGGCTTTAGGCGGTACCATCTCGGCTTGTGTCGCTCAGCCAGCTTCGACTTTGGCTCTTGGGCAGTCCTTGAGTTCGACGCCTGCATCCCGTGACCCGCCCATCCTGCCGCCAGCACTTCACACTTACCTTGAACTTTCCTCGCCCCGTCCTGGATTCAGGCGCTCCCACAGGAAGCCCAGGTCCCATTTCCTGGAAGATGGTCTTAGGAACCCAGGTGTGGGCACTGGTGTGCTTGTTGGTGCTGACGTGCTGTGGCTGTGACCCTTCTCGGCGGGCTGGGCTGGGGGTCTCCATACGGGCCCTGAACCCTGCCTGGTGTCGTGTTGCACAGGCAGCACTTCTCCGTCATCGGCACGCAGAGTCAGCCGTGTCTGTCCCGACACCTCCAGCTCCAGTCCGACACAGCAGGTCTCCTTGGAGCCCCCGACCTTGTCTGACGGTGCGAGCCCAGACCCTCGGGATCCACAGCGCCCTCTCTGCATGACGGGAAGTGAGCGGACTGGGGTAAGCGTGTGTCTGTCACTGCTTGCCGTCACAGGCGCAGAACGGGTCTGCTCGGCAAAATCCTGTTTGTGAAGGAGAGCATACTTGCACTTCCTTGGCAAAAAAAGTAGCCTGCAGAATTCTTCTAATTACTCATGTAAGTGTGGTTAGGAATTTGGGGTTGAGGTGGGACCAGGATAGGTAGGAAATGAGCTACCTTTGTTTCAAAAATAGATGACATGTTTCCAAATAGGGAAATTTTGCTAATTTGCTTGTTTTCCAAATACGCAAATACTGCATGTTGAGAAGAAATTAAAATAAATATTGAGGGTACTCTCCTATTAATTTCATGTGAATAATAATTTCATAGCATTCACTATTAATTTGAGTTTATTTTGTGCTGTTAGCCCATTTTCTTTTGATTCCCATTTTTTGTTGGATTGGTTCTTTTTACCTACATGTAATTCATTATGAATCTTACTTCAGTTTGTTATAAACACATATATTAAAATTTCATGACATGAACTTGCAGCCCTCTACACATTCTGGTTGTACTTTAATACAGCAGGGGTTATACCGTGTTCATGCTGAGAGGAATGGAAGTCAAGAGTTTTAAAGTTTTCTGTGTCTTTTCAGACACTGTAGTGTGTGAGAGCTTACACTTGACTCCTACTTCATGAAGCTTTCTTACTGGAATTGTGTCTACTGATGGCAAAGGACCATAAAACTTAGCAGACAGAAGTACAAACTTAGCACTGGTAGTTTTCATCAGATGAGGATTGGAACTTGTTGGATGTCTTTAGGAAGGGTCTGGATCTTGGCGTAGGGAGGGCTGAGCATTCCGATGTCTGTGCATGGTTCCTCACATTCTTCCCCTGGCTGTGGCGGTCAGGCTGGTGTGCAGCGTCCTGGAGATGACCCGCACTGGGTGTTTGGTGGCATTTCTTACTGCAGAATAACGGAGCCCGTTCTGATGGATGCAGTGAGGACTGTGTCTGTGTCTTGGAGACAGTTATGAATCTGGCAAAAGTGTGGGCTTTGAAGTGTGTTGATTTGACCTTGAATACCCACCTACGACTTGTGTGCTGTGCCCTTGGGCTGGTTACTTAACCTCTCAATGTGTTTTCGCATCTACAAGGAATCTGTTCTACCTTCGGTTTGCTGGGAGGAGTGAGTGAGATAATGTATGTAAAGCACCTGGCGCCGCGCCAGGCATATGCAGCTAATCACTTTCGCTCCTACCAGCTAGGCCTTCCAGTGGTCCATTGGCATGAGGTCACCGCGGTACAGCTGCGGAAACATTCTTTCCTGGGATGTTTGCTTGTTGACAGCAAAGGAAATAGATGATCGCGTGGCTGTTTCATCTGTCTCATGACAGGGAGTCAAAACAGGGCATGGAGAACGTGTGCCAGAGGCGTGCTACAAAGTGCTGGTTGTGTTTCCCCGAGGATAGCTGCCGCTGAGCTCCGAGGCCGTCTCCCCCATGGGAAGATGTGTGCCTGGGGAGCGGGCCCCCCACCCTCCTGACGGCCTGTGCAATGGCAGTCCTCTCTGTCACCTGTCATTAACTCACCGAGAAACCAGTGTGGGCGCTCAGCGTCTCCCTTCATCCTCGTCTTCAAAATCAAGTTACGTCCTTTTTTTTTTTAAGCAATAAACTTCGGAAGGAAGTGAGGACTCGCAAAGAGATGCTGTGCCTGGGTAACCTGCTGACCGAGGGCGGCACCATTACCCACGCAGGCCTGCTGGAGACGGCTGGTTTAAAAGCAGCTGTACCCAGACACAACATAAAAATGTATGTGGGCTAGAAATGCACTTTTTCTGTTTATGACTCTGCTCCATATTTCATTTATATTTAAAACTGGCTTGACGAATATGAATACAGATATTTAGAGTTATTGTAACGTCGTATTGGTTTGTGTGCACGGACCATATCTTACAGTTTAAAGGGAGAGCAGTTAATGGTTTTGCCCGCACTGCTTGGGATTTCTCCTTCTTCTTCTTCTTCTTCTTTTTTTTTTTTTTTTTGGTTTATTATCCTCTAGCTTCTATTCTTCAGGTGTGTAGCTATTTTAGTGTTATGAAGGATGATGGATGATGCTGGAAAGTTTCTTTGGAAGCACTTCTGATATTGTGCAATGCACTTGGGGGTCAGCTACACTTGACTGATGCGTGATTTATCCCATGTCCCTGCCACTTCCTGAGATAAAGCTGCTGTTTTATCAAAAATGCCAGCAACTGTGATTTAGAATTTATAAACCTCCGTTTCCAAATAATTGTTCTGATTACTTTCTGCCTTGGCAATAAAATGATAAAGGTAATTGCACACAAATGTGAGATAGCACCAAAATACAATAAAATTAACGTGAATTAGCTTGACATGTCGATGAGAAGTATTTATGAAATGTAGTGTTGCAATAAGGGAGGGCGATATTATAGCTGGAAGGTGAGTTATTGCCTTAATGTAATACTCCTTGAAATTTAAAAAAGAGACTCTTTCTGTTGAGGATGATTGTGCTTTTGAAATTAAGTTGAAGTGATTCTTATAATTGGCAACAGTAATGCATTTTGAAGGTAATATCTTTTATTGTGTTACGCCCAGTTGCAATACCGCGCATTACCTGCTGCATGATAGCGGTTTCTGACACCAGCTTTTCCAAAAGTCGGGTCCAGGCGGTCTTGAATTGTTTTGGGTCCAGGGGATCGAATGTTTTACTCTCTTTTTGGTATTTCCTCTGGAGTGAATGTTAACAGATTTTTTTTTATAATTTATTTTTTATTTATTTTCAGCACAACAGTATCCATTATTTTTGCACCACACCCAGTGCTCCATGCAATCCGTGCCCTCTGTAATACCCACCACCTGGCACCCCGACCTCCTACCCCCCACCCCTTCAAAACCCTCAGATTGTTTTTCAGAGTCCACAGTCTCTCATGGTTCACCTCTTCTTCCAATTTCCCTCAACTCCCTTCTCCTCTCTAACTCCCCATATCCTCCATGCTATTTGTTATGCTTCACAAATAAGTGAAACCATATGATAATTGACTCTCTCTGCTTGACTTATTTCACTCAGCATCATCTCTTCCAGTCCCGTCCATGTTGCTACAAAAGTTGGGTATTCATCCTTTCTGATGGAGGCATCATACTCCATAGTGTCTATGGACCACATCTTCCTTATCCATTTGTCTGTTGAAGGGCATCTTGGTTCTTTCTGCAGTTTGGTGACTGTGGCCATGGGCTATAAACATTGGGGTACAGATGCCCCTTCTTCTCACTACATCTGTGTCTTTGGGGTAAATACCCAGTAGTGCAATTGCAGGATCATAGGGAAGCTCTATTTTTAATTTCTTGAGGAATCTCCACACTGTTCTCCAAAGTGGCTGCACCAACTTGCATTCCCACCAACAGTGTAAGAGGGTTCCCGTTTCTCCACATCCCCTCCAACACACGTTGTTTCCTGTCTTGCTAATTTTGGCCATTCTAACTGGTGTAAGGTGATATCTCAATGTGGTTTTAATTTGAATCTCCCTGAGGGCTAGTGATGATGAACATTTTTTTTCATGTGTCTGCTAGCCATTTGTATGTCTTCATTGGAGAAGTGTCTGTTCATATCTTCTGCCCATTTTTTGATATGATTGTCTGTTTTGTGTGTTTTGAGTTTGAGGAGTTCTTTATAGATCCTGGATATCAGCCTTTTGTCTGTACTGTCATTTGCAAATATCTTCTCCCATTCCGTGGGTTGCCTCTTTGTTTTGTAGACTGTTTCCTTTGCTGTGCAGAAGCTTTTGATTTTGATGAAGTCCCAAAAGTTTATTTTCGCTTTTGTTTCCTTTGCCTTAGGAGACATATCTTGAAAGAAGTTGCTGTGGCTGATATCGAAGAGATTACTGCCTATGTTCTCCTCTAGGATTCTGATGGATTCCTGTCTCACGTTGAGGTCTTTTATCCATTTTGAGTTTATCTTTGTGTACGGTGTAAGAGAATGGTCGAGTTTCATTCTTCTACATATAGCTGTCCAGTTTTCCTAGCACCATTTATTGAAGAGACTGTCTTTTTTCCACTGTATATTTTTTCCTGTTTTGTCAAAGATTATTTTCCCATAGAGTTGAGAGTCCATATCTGGGCTCTCTACTCTGTTCCACTGGTCTATGTGTCTGTTTTTATGCCAGTACCATGCCGTCTTGGTGATCACAGCTTTGTAGTAAAGCTTGAAATCAGGTAACGTGATGCCCCCCATTTTATTTTTGTTTTTCAACATTTCCTTAGCAATTCGGGGTCTCCTCTGATTCCATACAAATTTTTGGATTATTTGCTCCAGCTCTCTGAAGAATACCAGTGGAATTTTGATCGGGATGGCATTAAAAGTATAGATTGCTCTGGGCAGTATAGACATGTTAACAATGTTTATTCTTCTGATCCAAGAGTGTGGAATGGTCTTCCGTCTTTTTGTGTCTTCTTCAATTTCTTTCATGAGTGTTCTGTAGTTCCTCAAATACAGATCCTTTACCTCTTTGGTTAGGTTTAGTCCCAGGTATCTTATGGTTCTTGGTGCTATAGTAAATGGAATCGATTCTCTAATTTCCCTTTCTGTATTTTCATTGTTAGTGTATAAAAAAGCCACTGATTTCTGTACATTGACTTTGTATCCTGCCACGTTGCTGAATTGCTGTATGAGTTCTAGTAGTTTGGGGGTGGGGTATTAACAGATTTTTAAAGACTATTTTATTAAATCACTTAGATATCAAAGGTTAAGTATCACAGCTATGGTTTTGAAGTGTAGGGAATGTTCTTATAAATGGGCTTTGTCTTCCTGTCTGCGTGCATCCTGGGGATTTCCCATCACGGTGTGACGGTTTCCATCAGGGGCAGACCCAGGGTCCCCTCTTTAGGTCCCTGTGGCTTGTAACCTGCCCTTCACAACCCTGAAATGAAACTCTTAGATGATATCCACCTACGTGTACTAGTGTTAAATAGTAAAAGTAAGATGCAAGTAAAGGGCAGTAATTTATAAGGTGATTCTGTGTATACAGAACAGTAGTAGCGGGGCGGGACTCGGCTGGAACTCGGGTAAGTGAACGTGTGTGTGCACCCTGAGCCCAGCAGCTAGGAGGGGACCCAGCCCAGTTTGCTTCGTGGCCACTCCTGATTTGATCAGCATTGACATCAGCCGCATAGCTTTTCTGAAACAGTAGATGACTTTAGTTCCAAAGAAGACAGAGCCCGCCTTCCCACTGAGTTGTAGATGGCTTGCATTGCTGCGAAGCCCTGTGTGTGCGGGAAACTCCAGCGGGTCCACGTGTACATAGGGTAAGTGTGCTTGTGCTTCGTTTGGGGGTGCTGCAGAACTTTGGAAAGTGTCACAGGATGCAGGATGACTCTGATCCCGTATCTTCCAGAACATGCTGCATTTCTGACTCCTACCTTCTGCATGTTCCTAGCTCAGGCAGTCACTGTGACCAGTGAAACTGCCTTCAGGTTCCCAGCACCCCCCGTTGAGAAAGCCAGGCGAGGACCCCCAGTTCTGGAGCATCACACCCCAGCCAGGTTGCAGTTAGGTGGAGACCTCCCAGGAGCCCTCTTCATGAGGGGCCTGGGCCATTGCATGCCACAGGGGCAGCTGGAGGTGAGGTTTCCGGCCAGGTTAGCCTCCCCATGGGCGTGCACTTCCACCAGCTGCCCATCTGTACCCAGGTCTGGGTGCCTGGGTGTGGTCTTTGTTTTTTTTCCCACTTGCTGATAAAATTTCTAATGCAGGTGATGTGTGTGACATCTAATGAAGACCACAGAAGATCTGGACAGTGCAGCCGACTTTGGGATGTGTCATAGATGACAATGAGCAGTGTGTGCCTCCTACTGTTGCTTTTGGGAAGAAGACACTGGTCTGATGTTTTCCTTGTGAGCACATACACCTAGGGAACATAGAGTAGAATATCCCCAGGAAGCTAAACCACTGGGATTTTTTTCCAGGAACAGTAAGGGGAAGTGTAAGCTCAAGTAAGTGAAATAAGGAGATTGAGTGGTAGATGGCGTCTCCTGTGGGCCCTCTTCTGTTCTCTAGTCTGATGCGAGCTGCACACTGCTGTAGTAGCCTCCTGGCTCCCTCCGTTTAGACAAAGATGAAAACGACAGACAAGAAAGGGCTTTGTGATTAGCCCTGCGTGCATTTATATGTTACAGTGTAGACCAACTAAAATATTACATATCAATGTCACATGTAAATATCATATACAATAATAATTTTGACTTAAAAGCTGAAGTTGGGGACTGTAAATTATCACCGAGCTCAGTCACGTGGTGGCTCTTGGTCCTAGTGTGGACGCATCCCAGCTGGCCTTTGCTTTAGAACTGGTCACATTGCTCTCGGGTAAGCTCCGCATCTCAGGTCCTTGAAGGCTGCTGTGTGCTGTTGTCTGGCCGTGCACACAGTGTGTGACTTCCCTGTGCTCCCAGTGCGCTGTACCAGAAGTTGCATTGGATCGCATTGGAAAATTCTTCATTATTTGCTCACAATAATCACAGGGCTCCTGAGATGATTGCCCTGACGCTTCTAGGTTTGTGTTTTCTTGGGGCTGTGCTGAGTATGCCAGACACCCTGGAGTCCTCTGGGCCTGGGCAGCTTGGAATTTCTAGTTGTTCTCATATCCCTTTGTGAGCCTATTGGTTATAAGTGGGGATGATTCGCTGCCCAGGTTGTGTTTGTCCCTGAGACATTTCTGGGTGCCCCTGCTGATGAGGTGCTGCTGGCATCTGGGGAGTGAAGGCCAGGGACATGGGTAGATACCCCACAGCACATAGGTCCCACCGCTGCTGCGGGGGTCTGGCCCCAACTGCCAGTGGTGCCACGGGGGATCCCAGCTGTGATCCACAGCCAAGCGTTTCCTCTACCGCCGTGGCGTTCTGGCTCCTCTCTTACCCGCGGCACAACGCTCTCAGGCAGGAGTCTGCTGCTGCCAACTTTGTCTCCTCCCTGGCTTTCCTCGGCCTCCTCCAGCCCCTGCACATGCACAGCAGAGAGTGTCCCAGTGCTGTGGGGGTCCTGAGAGTCCTGTGCCCCTCCACTCACTCCTCAGCCCTCCTGGGGCAGGGACTCCTCCCCGGCTGGGGTCGGTGAGACGACCGCCAGCCTGCAGGTGAATGTCGGAGCTCCCATGTGTGTGCCCTGTCCCCTCACGGCTGCCAGACACACCCACGTCCCCAGGCCTCACGCTGCTCTGAGGCCTCAGTCAGTCCTGGTGCTCACCCATCCATCAGCTTGCAGTCTGTCCGTCTAGCAGCCGTCTGCTTACTCTGTGGAAGTCGTGCCCCGTCGTTTTCTTCCTGTGTCTCCGCACACTTCCATTCTACTTACAAATACCTTCTCCCTCAACCCCTTTGAACTCCTATGCATCCTTCAAAACTCCTCCTTCCATAAAGATTTTCTTGGTCTTTGAATTTGGATCTTATTTTTCAAGGAATCTTCTTTGAGCATTTTTCTCTGGGTCCTTTTTAGGGTGACATACAGATCTGGGAGCCGATCCCGAGAACAGACTGAGTCAGGATTCCGGGCCAGGCTCTGCCTCGTGGCCACTCTGTGTGCTTGAACAGCTTATGTCAGATCACCATAAGCCTGTTTTCCTCTCTCTAAAGTGAGGTTTTAATAGTGGAGAATCGGGCAAGAGGGGCTATGAGGACGAGGAGTGGGTGTCGGCACGGACACCCTTGCTGCCGGCACCCCCACCCCGCCCGCTCCTGCCCCGGGTTGGCTTTGCTGGGCTCCAGTCTGCGCTGACTCCAGGGCTTGAGTGCAGACTCCCTGGACGGGGAGCCCCGAGCCTGTTCTGTCCACTCGCCCTTGGGCGTTGGTGTAAGATCGCCCTGACGGCGCGTCCATGTCCGGTAACAAGGGGAGGAAGGGGCAGGGTGGAGATGCGCCAGGTCCTTCTTGAAGGAAGCCCGGGAACACGGTTCGCACATGGACGAAGGCTGCCCGGCCAGAGTGCCCAGTCCGCGTGGAGCCCACGCCATGGAAGGCCTGGCTCGAACACGGCTCCCCGGAGGGGATGGGGTTCTCGGTCAGGATCTGAAGAGGATACGTCTGTGCTGGGGACGTGGGAGCCCCGGATGAGCCTTTCCAGTCAACGCCAGTGTCCTGCCTCCGGGCACAGGAGGGAGGAGAGCCGATGGGTGTCTGCGGCCGAGCTGCCGGGAGCTGGCTGGCAGGGGCCCCGGTGAGCGGCCGGAACGACGGGCCCCGCGGGTGGCCCCCGCTGTCAGCTCACACTCGATTCCTTTCAGCTGTGCTGCGCTTGCTGGTGGTTTGATGGTATTAGTTACGTGTGAGACGCAGAGACCGTTCAGTCGCACAAAGCAAATATGGATCTGCTTTCAGTACGTTTTGGCTGTTAAGTTTCAGCGGCCAGGAAGCAGCCTGGAGCTTTCCCTTCTGTTCTGCAGCACGTTTGAGGGTTTGGATGAGAGAGACAACATTTGCTAAACCACTAGGTTCCAGGTAGTGTAAGTCCTTTGCAGGGCAGTGATACCTTCTCTTCTCCGAATTATGGGTTTGGGGGGTCCCCTGCTTCCTTCTGTCCTGGGAGAGGCCCCAGGTTTTCAGAGGCCCGTGAGAGGGCCCTGTAGGACGTCTCAGCCCATGTCCATCTCCAGCCCCTTGGTCACACAGGTTTTTTCACAACTGATGGCCAGCAAGGGGGGGTTAGATTGTAGTGTGAAAACCCTCCTTTAGGACATTCTAAGGGCCATACCCTCTTGAGCTCACCCTCCCCTTACCAGCCCCTACTTCAGGAGGACCTGCGTGGAGACAGGTGCCCTCCTACGTGACGGGGTGTGGGAAGCGTCGGGGTCTGGTGCTCCCGAGGGCCCGAAGGGGACGGGTGTGCCAGAGGAAGGGGGTGGCACTGTGGGGTCTGGAGAGCTCGGGGAAAGTTGTCTGCAGTTGAACGTGGTGTAGACCAGGAGGCTGGAAGGAGGTTCAGCGTGTCTCAGTGAGAGGCTGCTGACCTCTCCCATATAAGACAGATTTAGTTTATTTGGAAAACCAAGCTTAGGCCCGATTGTTTACCTGCTTGAAAACAAAGGCAATATTTTCTGTCATGAAGAGGCTTCTGGATATAGCTAATCACTTATTTCAAAGAGCCAATCAATAAAATGGAATTTAATGAAATCAGATCGTTCGGCCACTTGTTTCAAGAAAGTAGCCCTGGCAGGCTTGATGTGAGGAAGCCGTTGGTGTAATTTCTGCGTGAAGCCGCGTCCTTGTCCGTTGTTGGGATTTGCAAGGGTTCTGTTTGCTTTTTCCTTTTGGGTTGAAATTTTTGCCTTTCCTATATGAGATGTTTATTATTGCTATCCAAAAGTGTCTGGAATATATATTGCTTTAAGCTGCGGGATAAAGTTTACTCTCATGATGGTTTAATTTTTATTGCGTTCCCATCGTGTGTGAGCTGTCGTTCAGACGACACACATGGCGCGTCCTGCCCCGCGAGACCACATTCAAAATTGCATCTCCCGTCCGCACCGCATGCTGGAGAACTGTACAAACCTGCGGCTCCCGTACTCATTTCTGTGGCTCTTCCTCTTGGTGTTTGCCTGCCACGTTCACATTTCTTTGAGCTCTCATGTTATTCCTGTAGAAAAAGTTGTGCTTTCCCAAGTAGAAAATATTTAACTATAATAGTGGTTAATTATTTTAGTTCCAAGTTGTTGAAAATTGATAGAATGACTAAATCTTCAGTGAAAATTCTACGGTAGAATGATTTAGAGATGCTATAATTGCTATGTTATGTTTTCCTGTTTATCCAGAGGTGACTTTAGACAAGTAATTCTACTCTGCCAGATAATTTATTTCTCTGTTATCTATTTAGCTTTCCCTTGGTTATATATGATACTAGAATATAAAGTCTGCTTATTTCTCTGAAATCTGTGTATATAATATTTACATTTTTTAAAATTAACTGTTAAATATTAAAGAGCTTCTCCTGTCTACTAGCTTTGAATGAAAGAGTGACATGAAATTGTTCCAGAGCCAGCATTTAAGAGGAAGAAGAGCCTAAGGTCTGCGTGCAGGCCCAGACTGGTCCCTACACAAGCAATGGGCATAATCATCAGGCTTCGTGCTGGAAGGGAAGTCAGAGGTGCTCGGCCCTGCTCCGTGCACATCCGGGAAGTAGCAGAGCAGACGTCTCTGCTCTGCCCTCCTGCACGTCTCTGACCCAGGCAGCCCCCATTAGCAGGCTGCACTTCTGCCCAAGGAACCCCCTTCTCTTTCTCCTTGGAAGACCACAGGGCCCAGAAGGACACCCACCGTTATTAGGGGGTAGCCCGCTAAGAAAAGGAGATATTGTGATGCCCCGGAGAATATTTATCGGACATTTCATAGAGGCTAACGTATAATACAGTTGTCAAAAATATGTGGTTTTGGGGGAAATACTGGAACGGCAGGTAAGACTGGGCGAAGTGCTGGCGTGAGGTTCTGTGTTGTGCTCCTTGGGGCCCCTCGCAGCAGTGTCGGGGGCACGTGCTGGCTGGAGAGCTGGGGAGCACCTCCCTAAGGCCTCGTGTATCAGCTTATGCTTATCCCCCATCCCTCAGGGCCTGAACTCATGGTCAGCTCGTGGTCAGCTCACGGCGGCTCGGAATGGGGTTCGGTTTATCGCACTGCACCTTCTGTGTGGCCGTGAGCCCTGGTGGGGCCGGTGGCTGTGGCCCTTAGAGACTCAGCTCGGCAGATGAGTAGTATGGTGGGAGCCACAGATCTTGGGGAAGACTCTTGGAACAGAGGTAGGAGAATGGGTGAGATGCAGGTCATATGGGAACCACGTCTGACAGGTCTAAAGCTGTCGTAAATCACAGGCTCGCTGGTCATTTCAGGTATTTTTGTAATTTTTATAGATCTGTATCAGTTGTGTGCCAAGGAAGAATTTTAGGATGCTTAGAGAAGCGTATATACTTACAAAAATGAAAAATACTTATGACATAGAGGAGGGAATCAGGCACAGGGAAACAGTGCAGGGGATTAAAAAAAGGCTGGAAGTGGAGGTGAACCGTGAGAGACTATGGACTCTGAACAACAATCAGAGGGTTTTGAAGGGGCGGGGGGTGGGAGGTTGGGGGAACCAGGTGGTGGGTATTGGAGAGGGCACGGATTACATGGAGCCCTGGGTGTGGTGCAAAAATAATGAATACTATTACGCTGAAAATTTTTTAAAAAATGAGGCTGGTATTCTAAATATGGGGCACACTTTTTTTTTGTAAAATGGCTCAGAATAGGATGAGAATTAAGCAGGGAGTTTCTTAGTGTCCAAAGCAATGATGGGTCCAAATGAATTGTTGTAAGCATTATAAGCGTATTTTATGTCACAAAAGCCATGTACACCTGGCTCTCAGTTTTTTAGAGTGAGATGGAGACCTTCTTAGGGATATTTGGGGACATTAGTATATACAAAGGGCCACAGACGTCTAGATGGCCATGGGGGCCTCAGCACCCCGACTCGGCTATATCTGTCTGGTTCTGGAGCTGCAGGCACCCCTGCACCACCTGGGGGCCGGTAGGGCTGCAGAACCTGAACCCCCCAACTCCTGCCAATTCTGCATTCCCCGAGACGCATGATGGCCTGCCCCAGAGTGGACCAGCTCTCGGGCTTCTTTCCTTCCGAGGCCGTCTCTTCTGTGTTGCTGGGTTTGGGTAGGCTGTTATCTTCGTAGGTCAAGGGTTTAGAGCGGGGCTGGGCCCTGGGCATGTGGCTGGTGAGAAAGGGCCGCAAATTCAATTTACCGAGTATCTGGATACGGTAACCAGGGCCTTGGGGGAGGCAGAACGAAACAAGCGTCGGTTTGGCGCTCCCAGTCCTACACAAGAGGGACAGTCAGGTGCCAGCAGGTCCCCAGAGTTCAGTCCCTGGAGCTGTCATTTGCGCTGGCTCACAATTGCGCTTTCTTGCGGGCTGCGCAGAGGGTCGCTCCCATCATACTTCTCCATATTAACCCAGTTCTGATTTCAACACCTGCTTTAGCCTTTTCCTTAGGAATCCCAGCGAAGACGAGTGTTGATATATTCATTTTGTTTTTTTTTTTTTTCCTGTTGCATGGTAATTTAATCCACAATTAATAGAATGCCTATACTAGCCTCCCCCAGTGCATATTCCGCACCCCGGAGTCAGACGTCCTCGCCCCTGTGACCCACCCCGGGGCTCCGGAAAAGTCGCTTTCTTGTTTGAGCTTTGGGTTTTTTGTCATCAGAGAAATGGATGCGCCTAATTTGCAGACTCTTGTAAGAATTAGAGAGCTATACAGATGCCCGGCACACAGGAAATGCAGGCGAGGTCAGGAAACAGCGAGTCCTGTTATTAGATTGAGTTGTGGGCTAGTGATGCAAAAAACAATTATTGAATTAGAGTCTGCAGTGTGCGGTGTCCTGAATGTAAGAAGTGTATTTGACAGCATTTCTAGCAAGTGTTAGTGAGCATATGGAGAAATTGGAACCCTCGTATGCTGTGGGTGGGGGTGTGAGGGGGGGCGGTTGCTGTGGAAAGCCGTGAGCCGGTCCTCGGAATGCTAGGCACAGGCTAGCTGTAGGATCCAGCAGTTCTGCTTCTGAGTATACACCCAAAAGAATGGAAAGCAGAGTTGTACACGGGTGTTTGTAAAGCCAAGTTCACCGCACTATTCCCAAGTATCAAATGTCGGAAACAACCCGGATGTCCATTGAGGATCAAATGGGTAAGCCACAAAGATGGTTCGTCCACACGGTGGGATGTTAGTCATCCTTCAAAAGGAAAGAAACTAACGCCTGCTACCACACGCAGGACCCTCGAGGACACTGTGCTCAGTGACGTGAGTCAGCCGCAGAAGAACGCTGTCTGATCCCAGCTCCGTGAGGCTCCACATGGAGACAGAGTGGGAGGGTGGGTGGCAGGGTTTGGCAGGGAGTGAGGAGCTGGTGTGCGGTGGGGTACCGTGTCCGTCGGGGGAGCCGGTGTGCGGTGGGGTACCGTGTCCGTCGGGGGAGCCGGTGTGCGGTGGGGTACCGTGTCCGTCGGGGGAGCCGGTGTGCGGTGGGGTACCGTGTCCGTCGGGGGAGCCGGTGTGCGGTGGGGTACCGTTTCCGTCGAGGGAGCTGGTGTGCGGTGGGGTACCGTTTCTGCTGGGCATGATAAGAATGTTTTGGGCAGAGGTGCATTTTGAATGTATGTGGTGACGCGGAATAGTACATTGACAAATGCTTAACGCGAACAACACTATCTTAATTTTAGCACAATAAAAAGAGGTGTATTTGATCATTTTTAAACAGAAGGATCATCTGGGATGTTGTATCTAAGGCACCTGGTCATCAGTTCAGCTTGGCTCCTGCTGAGTCTCCAGACCGGCACCTGAGGGACTATCCCTGGGCAGGATGGTGAGACCAGGGCAGGGACCATCTAGGGTTTCATCAGGACACGTGTTGTGACTTCCCCAAGTTTGCGTGTTCGCTGCCCTCTGGACAGGTGCTGCTCAACCCCCCCTACCCCCAGTGACTCGTTCCCAGCGGTACGTTTCAAACCCCACGGAGAATCTTGTAGAAATGGAGAAAATGGCAGTATCCTTTTGTTGAAAAAAACATGAAAGAAAAGATATTTAATGTTAGTTTGCTTGCTAATAGGCTAGGTCTTAGAGTTTAAAGAAGTAGTTAATTATCAAAGCTTTTCATTCTGTGACAGTCTGAATTTTCCTTCTAATTCAAGGTACCTTTGAAATTAACATTGCAGATCCATAAGATTTTCATCTGTGAATATTGTTTGAAGAACTCGCTCTGTTGTAATTGAGATAAAATGTACCAGTTAAATTTTATAATTTTACATTTTTGCTAGTTTTTGAAATACACTGTAGAAGTGTTCCTCATGGTAGTGGGAACATATGAGGGAGATATGATTACATCAATCAATTATTTGAACAAAGATTGGGACTGGCTTACATATGACTTTGTAATAATGCCTATTTCCAAGGAAAAGTCTGTGCACGATGCTTAGGCTCTGTGTCATTTGTAGATAAATTGGTTACCAGTTAGTCTCTGTTTTTATTGATTCAAGCTTCTGTGTGTAAGTGTGGATTTTAGGTGTACCTTTTCTGCATGTGTGTCACAGATGCCTCAAACCAAATAACTTAGCAAAAATAACTTTTCTGTATTATACATTCAATTTTCATTTAAACTGTTCCAGTTCCTCCTGGCTTGATGTGATGGCTTTCCCCCCACTTTGTTAGACAGTGAGCCCGCCCGGGACCCAGGGCCACCCTGACCCTTGGCCAGCAGCTGGGGATGGGTCTGGCACACTGGGTGGTGGCGTCTGACTCTGACCTGTCCCCTGCAGACTGGCACGGCCTGCAAGAGACAAGCTTGGATCAGCCCCTTCTCTACTGCTCCGCTCCTGCTAGCATCAGGGGATGGGGAGGGGAACAGCTTGGGCCAGAGCATTCAGGAAAGTCAGAGACATGTGCTAACTGCCTACCAGCGTGGCCACCTATGGGTGTGATGGGCCTGCCGTCTTTTCTGAGAGGACACATATGCAGGGCGACCGCATGGCGCATGTTGCTGAAGCCTGGGGCAGAGGGTTAGGCCAGTGTGGGGGGCACTCTGGAAGCTCAGTCGAGCCCAGGGACAGGGCTGCAACACAGTAGGACCCATACTCCGCAGAGCAGACAAAATCAGGGACCTGATTCTGTGTCTGTGACATTGTTACTGGGCCCACGTCCATTCCAGGCAGGGGCTTCCCATCCAGAGCCGCTCCGAGAGACAGCGCTCCACTGGGTAAGCCCTGCAGCTTGCCTGGGCAGGGAGGGAAGCCTGTCCCAGGACGTTTTAGCGACGCGTCAGGGCAGTCCTAAGATGGCCAGTTAAAGGGACAATGGGTGCTTTCGTAGTAATGACAGCCTCCTAGATGGAATGTTCCGTATACATCCGGAGCATCTGGCTCAGTATGAGGTATCTTCAGAGACAGCTGGCGTGTGGGCCAGAGGTGGAGACCTTGACGTCCTCAACTATTTTGTAAGGGGTTTGACATCAGTGGGTACAAAATCCAACGTAAGAATGGGTCTATGGATGGTCAGAGCAGGCGTACTTACGAGACGGCGCTCTGCGAAAAGGGCTATGCCTGCATTGACCAGAACCGCTAAAAGAACATTTTCTCCCCAAATATGCGGTTGAATGCCTACTGCTAAGAAACGCATCATAAGTGAAGAAAGCAGAGCAGATGTTCCTTGAAGGGCCTCTTCTTACCCCCAAGTACGAGCCGGTGAGTGGGCAGGGCGGCTGCACGTCGGGCGGGACTGGGGCACCGTCTGCTCCCGGCCGCCCCGTCCAGTCTCGCTCTCATTTCTTCACCGGGTCACTCGCTCCTCTTTCCCAGCCCTGCTGCTTCCACCCCAGCGTGGGACGTCCTGGCCCATGGCCCAGGCTCCACTGCCCTGCAGAGGGTGAGCGTCTGTCTCATCACAACTGATGTCTGGTTTTGCTGTTGGAAACGTGGGGCCCGAGGGAGCGCGTTCTGCTGAAGTGCTGTAATGGGGAATCCCACAGGCTAAGGTCGCCGCGGCGGGATGAGGCTTGCTGAGTGGGGTTGGGAGTGAGTAGGGGCGGTGGGCGTGCTAGGGTCCTCCTGGGGTCCTTCCTGCGAGGGGGAACCTGCAAAGAGGGCAGGTGCCTCCTTCCTTGCCGGCTGCGGTGGCGCTCGGGAGCCGGATGTGGTTAGCGGTGTGATCCGTAGGTGAGCCCCAGCTGCCCCGGGCTGAGTCTCTGCGGGAGTGGCCGTGATGTCACCCGACAGACTGCGCTCTCTTTCCAGATGTGGTCAAGAATGCCTCTAAAATGGAAATCCACTACTTAAAACTTTATTGGATTAATTTTAATAAAAAGCTTTAATCGATACAAAGCAGCTTGGGAAAACAACCGCCATCCCCTTAAGTAATGTTTTATGACTTCAGGTCCCATATGTCTTGCTTGTAATGAGGTGAAGCAGTGACTTCTGTGGCACTTACTTATTTTCTGCCTTTTTGGAAACTCAGCCAGATTTTTACAATTATCTTGATGGGTCACTAACATCACATACATCCAGAGCAAAAATGATATACGCCGTCAGTGGCCGTGGAGACCTTCCGGAATTTACAGAACATCACAATGTAAATACCAACATGGTAGAACATCGGGTCTAGAAAGTGACATAGTTGTGCCCCATGTGGGGTGGCAGCAGAACTTCGGGGAAGGCAGACTTGTGTCTGGTCACCAGTCATGTGACCAGTCACAAGGCCAGAGGCTTGCTTGTGCTCTGTGCTGGGGGAGTGTGGCTGTGCTCGGAGCTCATGGGTCTCATGGGAGCTCATGGTGGCTCAGAGCCACCAGTGTGTCTCAATGGCTTCTTACCTGGGTCCAAACCGGGGCTGTTTCCCAGCGTCCCTTATCCCTGGGCTCCCAGACAGCAAGAGGCTGTTTCTGAGTGGACTCTTGAGCATCTCCTTCTGATGTCCCTGGTGCCACTTTGCTCCAGTAATGGGGGAAAGGGCATCGTTTTAAGGAAATGCCGATCTGGGACCCTGGAAAGCCAGACACCCAGTCTCCGAAAGGGCTCTCGGGGTGTCATAAATTTGCTCACTTGCCTGCTCAGTGTCCACCTCCCATGGGCCTGCCTGCGGCCCTGTGGCCCCTCTGCCCTGCCGCAGTGCTGACACCTGGCCTGCTTCCACAACTTTCTCCACCTCCTTTTACCTTTTGGCTGCTGAGTGCCCGATCACCATGTGGACTGGAAATTCATGCGAGAGACCGGAGCGGCAGGTGTGGGCGCGCACATGAGTGTGTCTGCCTCCCAGGCCAGCCGACGGGATTGATTTTCTCAAAGTACCACGGATAATGTTCCCTGATGTTTAGACAGCCTGGGACAGGCAGTTCTGCCGTCTCAGCCATGCGGGGCCCCGGTTACAGAGGAGGACGTGGGCCCACAGAGGTCCCCATCTGCTCAAGGTCGCTCGAACACCAACTTGGCTTTCCTCTGCAGTTCCAGACTCTGTCCCACCATTGCCCCTCTCCCCATGGGCTTCCCGCAGAACGTCCCTCCGGCCTTCTACTAGCACGGCCAGCTTCTTCATCACCTACAGGGAGGCTGGGCCCGCATCCAGGGGAGGCCGAAGCAGATAGCCCCTGATTCCAGCACGCACAGCCCCCTTTGTGTGGAGGTGGCTGGCCTCTCTGGGGCTCACCGTCTCGAGTCTCCCGTTGGAGGGGGCGCCGCCTCTGTTCTCCTGGCCAAGGCCAGGGCAATTATCAGACTCTTCACCAGAGTCCCAGGACTTGTGGTCACTCACGTGGCCCTTGGTGCAGGAGTCACATCTCAGAGGCTTGAACATGCCTTGGCTCGAGACTAACAGAGAACAAATCACAGCTCCTACTCGGGGAGTTTTACCATGTTCTTGGGGTGGCATTTTACTTCGTTTCCTTGTTAGTGGTTGAAATATGTGAAAATACCATATGCGATGAAGGCAAAAGGTGGTATTTTCCAGTTTGTATTCTGTTTGCTTGGTGCTTTGGGGAGGGTCATAGCTCCGTGTGAGGTCTCTTCTGTGGCCAGACCCGGCCCGCCTTTCCTCAGCCTCACTGCCTGCCCACGCGCTCCACCACGGCCGTGCCGACAGTCACTCAGAGAGTCCCCGAACCTGGACTGTGATGTCATTTCTGTTAAGCCCCGGACTGTAAGAAATTATGCGTGAGCTGTTGTCATTAAGTTAAGACTTTGAGACTACTAAGCTGTCTTTGAGGGGGAGAACCTGTCTCCTTCTCTAGAGTCATGATTAATTCTTAGAGTATATGGTTTTTGAAGAATTTACTGTAAGATAAAAGACTGGTATTTTATTCCTGCATTTATTAGTATTTAATCAAATGGAAAGTGCACTTTTGGTCTGGAAATCTTGGCTTCAGCTGCAGGATTAGACTGAATTATTGTTTAAAGAGTAAAAGGTATAGAATTATATGTTCAAGCTCTCAGGCCACTGATAGGTTTCGGGCATAATGTAACTAATTTAGGACATAAAACTTCCTGCCTTGGGTTAATTGCTCAGAGGCAGCTCGCATCCCGGCTGCAGCGTGGCCTTGCTGTGGGGATGGCGTCCGTCCCGCTCCGAGCCGCGTGCCTCGCCACCAGAGCGTGTCTGGAACAGAAGCTCTTCCGTCAGGGACACTGAGTCATAAATCATCCTTCGCCACAGAAACATTGCGAAACCGCTTCTTTATTGGGGATAAAGAGGACTTAATTCTGTGGTCCTCCGTGGGGCCCAGGTTTAGCACTTGGGCGTGGACTGTTGACAGGCCTTTCTAAGTAAGTAAGAAAATTCCAGAAAACGTTGTGGTGGCACTGACCAGGGGTAAGTGTGTGGGGGTCAGAGTGGGATGTGTTCCCCGGTGGGTGGGGGAAGGACTGGATCGAGGGAGACGGAGAAGCCTCAGGTGAGCACAGACACGCGCCTTCCCCTCGGAGCGCCACAGACCCCTGAAACGGGCCGCTGGGAAGTCCCCCCGGCCTTGGGGGCTGCACAGTCTCCTCACCGCTCCTCATAGAAGTTGCCAGACTCAGTCCAGAACGAGGCTGGTCGCCTTCCAGTGAAAACGTACTCACGGGCTCTGCAGTTTGAATTTTGTATCTTTACGTGTCATGAAATCTTTTTCTTTGGACTTTTTTCAATCACGTAAAAATGTAGAAACCCTTCTGGGACCATTGGCTCCACAGAGGCCTCCGTGGCGAGTCCGGCTTGCCTTCTACCCCGCCAGCTGCGGGTGGGCCTCAGGTGCTCAGGTGCCCCTGCTCACCCCCCGGTGTCCCGTGCGCCCCCCCGAGTGCCCCGCTCACCCCCGGGTCTCCCTGCTGTTCCCCCTCAGATCTCAGCACAGCATACTTGCTGATTTTGCAGAACGCATCCAGGGAAATGCCACTGAGAGGTGTTAGGGCCCCACCGAGATTGGAGGGGGGTGGGCAGAGGGAGAAGCAGTGGGCACTGGCAGCCTCTCCGCTTCAGGCGGCAGGACACTGCTGTGGGCTTCCACAAAAATGACACTGGATTCGCATCCCAGATGTCGGCATGACCCCGCTGGCTGTTTGCCGGAGCTGGGTTTGAGGATCTCCGTGCATCCCGTGTTGGGGTCTCCATCTAGCGGTACTCACGGTACAGTAGGAATCAGTGCAGATAAGGAATTGGGTCCTGAACCCGGAGACAGCACGACAGTGAATCGCGGTGTGAGCTAATTGTTAGCGCTGACACAAAAAAGCACATGTTTTTAACATGCAAGTTCTCTCTGTGCACAGGTGGGAAACGTTACTAACTGTTCATGACTTTTTGTGTCTTCTTCAATTTCTTTCATGAGTGTTCTGTAGTTCCTCGAGTACAGATCCTTTACCTCTTTGGTTAGGTTTAGTCCCAGGTATCTTATGGCTCTTGGTGCTATAGTAAATGGAATCGATTCTCTAATTTCCCTTTCTGTATTTTCATTGTTAGTGTATAAGAAAGCCACTGATTTCTGTACATTGACTTTGTATCCTGCCACGTTGCTGAATTGCTGTATGAGTTCTAGTAGTTTGGGGGTGGAGTCTTTTGGGTTTTCCATATAAAGAATCATGTCATCTGCAAAGAGAGAGAGTTGGACTTCTTCATTGCCAGTTTGGATATGTTTTGTTTCTCTTTGTTGTCTGATTGCTGTTGCTAGGACTTCTAATACTATGTTGAACAAGAGTGGTGAGAGTGGGCATCCTTGTCGTGTTCCTGATCTCAACGGGAAGGCTGTGAGCTTTTTCCCATGGAGGATGATATTTGCTGTGGGTCTTTCATAGATAGATTTGATGAGGTTCAGGAATGCTCCCTCTATCCCTATACTTTGATGCGTTTTAGTCAGGAACGGATACTGTATCTTTTCAAATGCTTTTTCTGCATCAATTGAGAGGACCATGTGGTTCTTCTCTCTTCTCTTATTGATTTGTTCTATCACATTGATTGGTTTGCGAATGTTGAACCTCTTCTCATAGTTTGAGTGCAGGCATGCGCGGGGGCAGTTGCTGGGACAGGATGAGTTTGTGGTTTGTTTGTTTTCCCACATTTGGGAGAGGATGAGCTTGAGTCACCCCTCGTGTCAGGAGATCGGAGATGTTTTCCTGTCACTGCCGGGCCCGGCTAGTCCAGGAGTGCTGCGTTCTCCCGAGCTCTGCCCCGACCCCGGGTAGCAGCCTGTCCTGTCCTGCGCTCGGACTTGCCTGCGTGTTCTCATGTGCTGCTCGTGCTCTCAGGAGTCAGTTAAACTTTGCCCGTCTGGAGAGGCCGATGAAGAACGGGGTTATTTTCTGCCATGACATATTTAAGCTGAAGGCTCCCAAGTCATAACGGTTTTAAGCACTGACATTTCATTGTGGGCGCCTGCCTGCCTCCGTCCTTCCTCCTTCGTGACCTTGTGCAGGACTGGTTGGTGCCTGAAGTGCTAGAACGTTCCCCGGTGGCGAGCACGTGCCATTAGCAGGATGAGGTGCATGAGCACGCGGGGGCCTTGCCAGACGCCCAGGAGTGGCCCCGGGGGCCAAGCAGCACCCCGTCAGACCCCGTCAGACCACACGGCCAGGGGAGCTCTCTGTCCGGCTGCGAGACGCTCACCCGCGTCACTGAGGCTAATGGGCAGTTCTGGCAGGGGGCGGGGATTGAAATGAGTGAAGAGCGGCATTTTTCATTTGTCTTAGTAAATAATTCTCAGTGGATTGTTGTTGGTCACGACCGAAGGGCCGTGTGTCCAGACCGATGGAAGCGGTCAGGCTCCTACGGCAGGCGTGCCCGGCTCGCCAGCCCGCGCGGACACGGGGCGCCCGTCTCCCGGCAATGTCGCAGGTTTCGGTAGCATTCGTGTGCTCTCATCTGTTCCATATGAAGAGTCGCGGAGCGCTGCTCCATCTTCAGGGACCTGCAACTTTGAAACTCACACGAGGAGCTTCTGTGGTGTTTCCTGCTTGGCAGGACCCCAGCTGTGACTCTGGGGCCGAGCCCGTGCCTGACGTGCTGCTCAGAAGCCAGGGTTCCCGCGGCGAGGGTCCGGGTGCTATGCTGGGTCTTCTCCCCTCTGACAGACTGTCCCAGATTTCGGGCCGCTGGTGCCCTGGGAGTGGTTGACGTATGTCCTGTGGCCAGGCTTCCGTGCCAGCGTGTGGGCCGGCGAGGAAGGCACCGGTGAGGGGGACGTGCCCTGGACCCCTGAGCCTCACCACCTGCGACACGTGGGAAGGCAGAGCGGGACTGGTGCTGCCCACCGCCCCGTGGGCTCCGGCACAGGCGTGCCCGACCTCAGGCAAGCCGCTTCCCTCCCTGACTGCCCTCTGCGGGCCTCCGGGCCCCCAGCTCCTCCAGGCCCTGGTGCCTTCCATGGTGCAGCACTCGGACCGGCTCCTGCTCCCATGGCCTGGGGCATCGGCTCCTGGAGCCTGCTGGCAGGATGGCGGCAGGGGACGAAGTGACCCTGTGATGTGCGGGGATCCCCGGCCCAGGGCTGGCTGTGGGTCCAGCTGGCTCTGCAGGTCCCCACTGGATGCTGGCTGCCACGTGCCCTGGTCAGGCCCCCCTCTCCACTTTGACTGTTGGAGGGGGGTGTGCTGCCGAGTTCAGGATTCTTGATGCTTTTCCAAATCCTGCTCAAGAGTCTGTTAATGCAGATTTTTAAATTTGCCCTCTCAGTTGCAGGCTCCTTGTACTGGAGCTCTGGGCTTCATTCAGTTTTGTAAACCAGTTTCCTCTTACCTGTGGGTCTGGTGTTTTGGCTGGCAGAGTGACACACTTGTTGTTAAAAAGTGGTTTTTCGGGGCACCTGGGTGGCTCAGTGGGTTAAGCCGCTGCCTTCGGCTCAGGTCATGATCTCAGGGTCCTGGGATCGAGCCCCGCATCAGGCTCTCTGCTCAGCAGGGAGCCTGCTTCCCTCTCTCTCTCTGCCTGCCTCTCCATCTACTTGTGATCTCTCTCTGTCAAATAAATACATAAAAAATCTTAAAAAAAAAAAAAAAGTGGTTTTTCAAAAAATAAAATGAAAAGTGTTTTTCCCTTCACTACCTAGTCAAACAATATTTTACTAAATTGCCGAAAAGAGAGTAAGGCACAGGGACCTGAACAGAGCCCTGGAGCCCGGCTTCTCCCAGTTTCCCCCGCAGCCCGGCTCAGGGCAGGGGCAGGGGGCACAGGCAGGGGGCATGGGCACGGAGCAGGGCAGGGGCAGGGCAGAGAGCAGGCACACAGATGGGGGCTGGGAGTACAGGCATGGGCACAGCAGGGGCAGGGTAGAGGCAGGGAGGGGGCACAGTCTTGAGCAGCAAGTCTTGGCTCCTGAGGGCCTTTGAGCCCAGCAAGTAGAAACGTATTTGAAGTTTCCTCTTTACTTTAGCAAAATTGTGACTTTCCCGTTTTATCCTTGCATTGGTGTAAAACTGTTTTCCTCCACAAAACTAATTAGCTAGGACCATGTACCACGTACAGAGTCGAGGCTGTGCTTTCGTCTGTGCCGACCCAGCACCGTGTCCCCCGGGGTGCAGGCTCAGAGGCCGGACGCCCCCGTCATGGAGAGTCTGTGGACTTACGTCTCGTGTGCAGTGGCAGGCTTAGCCGGGAAGCTTTTTATGAAGCACTTTAGAGAAAGATCTGATGGTTACTAATAAGCTTCCCGAAAGACCTTCCTGGGCCTTCCTGTGGCTCTGCCTTCCCGTGTGGGTTTGGGCCCAGCCCCGGGTGGTAGTAGGGCTTGTCACTCGGAAATATCTTTCAGGAGTGCCAGAAGTTCTGGAAGGTTTCCAGAGCAGTTTGTTAAGCTGTACACAAGTAAGCTTTGTGCCCTAGTCTGTGTGTGACCTGTTTCTTACACACACACACACACACACACACACACACACACACCTGTTTGTGTTCCCTAATTCCTATTTGAATGCAGATTCAAACCCTTTTTGAGCTTCAGAGTGGAAAAGTAGTTGCCTTCCTGCATCACTGGTATTTAGTTTGATAATAGGAACAAAAATGAGGGATTTGGAAACAAAAACCAAGTTCTAAGTGTAATTTTCAACTACCGGGTGTGCCTGGGTGGCTCAGTGGGTTGAGCTCCGACTCTTGATTTTGGTTCTGGACGTGATCTCAGCATCATGAGATCGAGCCTCCTGCCGGGTTCCACCGTGGGCGTGGCGTCTGCTTGGGATTCCTTCTCTCCCCCTTGCCTCTGGGCCCCCCCCCGCACTCTCTCCCTCTCTAAATAAGTAAAATGTAGACAGTGCCTGTTTTCATTTAGAAATGGTTGCTGTGAAGGCCAGTGAACATGTTCCCGTAGAGGCCCCTCTGTGTCTCTGCTCTGGTGTGTAGGCCTCTTCCCGTGTGTTTTAGAACAGGCCGCCCTGAGTGCCTTCCTGAGCAGACTTGTGAATGCTGAGCCCCCCAGGAAGCCACACATGTGGGTGCGGGGCTGTGGACGCCCCTTCTGCAGCCCGGCCCCCGCTCCCCAGGGCTCTGGTGCTTCCAGTCTTCTTTACGACCAGAGCAGCGTTCATCAGGAAGCCGCTCTGCCGGGCAGGGCCAGTGAGAGGAAGAAGAAAGGCCACTCCTCGGGTTCCCGCCGGGCCCCACGTCCTGGAAGTGTGTGTGTAAGCTCACAGCAGGAGCAGAACACGGGGTTGACGGGATTCCCGTACAAGCGGTCTTTTCACTGGAGAGCCTGTCTTTGTGATTGTGGTAGAGAATGTCTCCTCCGTTCCCACGTACAAGTAGCTGGGGTCGTAGAAATTTATCGATACGTAAAGAGAATCACGTCTGTGTCCGCAGCATAGCACAAGGCTTTGGGCTGAATTTTTACATCAATAAACTTTCATTTTTCGAGCAGTGTTATGCAAAACTGAGCAGAAGGTACAGTTTCCAGATACCCCTGGCCCCCAGACTACTCAGCCTGCCCCGGTCAGCTTGCCCTCCCAGAGTGGGACACGTGTCCATAGTTTATGTGAGAGCACTTTCTTGGTGGTGTACTTTGTATGGGTCTGGATCAATACAGTAGTGTTCCGCAGAATGGCTTCGCTGCCCCCACAGACCCTCTGTGCTCTGCCTGCTCCTCCCTCCTCCAGCCCCTGGCACCCGACCCTCTCACGGTCTCCAGTTCTGCCTCTTCTGGAATGTCGCATAGCTGGAATCATATGGTATGCAGCCTTTTCAGAGTGTCTGGACTTTTGGTTGCTTCTGGGTTTGCACAGTTAGGACTAAAACTGCTCGAAGCATCACGCCCAGGGTATCTTTTTGCATGACCTTTGGATCCACTCTGAGCTCGACATAGCAGATGGCAGGGCCAGAATTTTCTCTGGCAAAAACATTTAACCTAATGCAGCCCCCCCCCTTTTTTTTTAAGATTTTATTCATTTATTTGACAGAGAAAGATCACAAGTAGGCAGAGAGGCAGGCAGAGAGACAGATGGGGAAGCAGGCTCCCTGCTGAGCAGAGAGCCCGATGCGGGACTCGATCCCAGGACCCTGAGATCATGACCTGAGCTGAAGGCAGACGCTTAACCCACTGAGCCACCCAGGCGCCCCTTAACGCAGCCCTTTCTGCAAGTCCTAGAACATAATGAACGGAGCCCCAACTTGGCTGTCTTGTTGGATGCCCCCCAGCAGGATGGCACTGGAGAGGCGGGTCACAGCTGCTGACCGGGCCTCTCTCCAGCACTCTCCCCTCTGCGTCTGCACTTGGCCAGGCTCCTTTTCATCCATTCCCTCCTCCTGCCCCACACGGTCAGCTTTGTTTCTCGGGGATGGGTTTGAAGTATTTTCTCTTTTCCAGGGTTTTGACACATCTGCTTTTTCTAATTAAAATATTTCCCCATGCCGGATCATCAGGTGGGCGGATCTTGAGTTCTGAGGACAGAAGGTGCTTCCCTCCTTTTTCTTATTTTCTGTTCAGCAGGGAGATTACACAACGAGTTTCATTTCATGGTGGCTTTATTGGTGTCCCCAGGTAGCCACACATGGTCTCTCCCACACTGGTCTTCCCCAGTGCACCACCAGCCGGGCTCCCACTTCACACCTGCATGAAGGCCCCGGATGGGGATGCCCCGGGAAGGCCTGGGGCCCGGCCTGCAGGCCAGGTGCCCACTCACGGGCAAAATGTTTGGGCCAGTGCTTCACAAAAGCAGATGTCTCCTACTTGGTTTGCAAGCAGCGTGTGAGAAGGCAGGCGATTTTTCTCTCCTAGTGCTTTCTCTGGCATTTTCCTCGCACAGCGGGGCCATACTGGAAGGGGTTCAAAGTGGAAGGTGTGGGGCTGCAGAGATGGTTCTGGAAGTCAGCGTTTAGACCCACACAGCAGGCCTGGGAAACGACAAGAAAAGGAGAAAGAAGACCGTTTCCGTCTCTGGGTTTCTTGCATTGAGTTCAGTGAAATCCCAGCCTCTGGCGCCTACCGCTTAATTCAGAACATTAAACGCCGTTCATGTTGAAAGGGGGATGAAACGAAATTCATTTCATTTTTTCCGAGGTCTCTAAATAGCCATGAAAAATCCATTTTTTTCTGCCACCAATTAATGTCAGCGCTCTTGTGGCTTTAGGTGGATGCTCTAACCAGGGTACAGGGAGCCGGCCCCAGGGCCCGGTGGCACTGCCAGGCAGCGGCTCACAGGCCTCGTGAGAGTGGGGAACCTGCTGTCTGGCCCATACTGCAGCCTGAAAGCGACCTGTGGTGTCCTGCCCGTGCGGGCACGGCTGGCCAGACCAGGCCCCCAGGGAACTGCTCAAAGAACTGGCAGTGGGAGCCGCCGTCAGGTCCTGGGGTCTCATTGGGTTTTCCACGCTGTGTCCATAGGCTTGGTGGAGGGTGACAGTGGCGCTCCCTGCCCCGTCCCCACTCCGAGTCAGCCCTGCAGGCACCGGGGGCAGCATGTATATCCCACAGGTGCAGCTGGCCCCTTCGGGAAGAAAGGCCTGAGCTTTCCTGTTTCTACCAAAGCCCTGTTGCACGCCATGAAAACCTGCTTTGGAGTAATAGATGGTCAGGGATTTTTTTTTTTTTTTTTGTGATTCCTAGATTGTATTTAAAGATCATACAAAAGATCCCAGACACAGGACTTCTAATCCTCCTCCTCCTCCTCGTCCTGGTTGGTCTGGAAGTAGCGTAGCTCGTAGCTCTCCTTGCTGTTGGCCACCACACGCAGCCAGTCGCGGAGGTTATTCTTCAAGTACTTTTTGGTCAGATATTTCAAATACCTTTTGGAAAAAGGCACCTCGGAAGTTACAGTGATCTTGCTTTTGCTCCTCTCAATGGTTACCACCCCTCCACCGAGATTTCCAGCTTTTCCATTCACTTTGATTCTCTCCTGAAGAAACTGCTCAAAATTGGCCGCATCCACGGTTCCATCTTCTACAGGGCGGGTGCAATCAAGGGTAAACTTCAGAACTTGCTTCTTTTCTTTGCCCCCCTTCGCCACGAGCTTTTTCACGGGCGCCATGGCGGCTGCGGAGGCAGAAAGGGAGGTGGGCGGACTGATGGTCAGGGTTTTACACATTCCCCCCACTCGCCGGGCTGGGAAGGCAGCCGGGCAGACTGTTATCTAGGGCAGAGTCCATTACTCAGCCCGAGAGCCCGCGTGCTCGTAAGCCTGCCGTGCGCGGATTGGCTTACAGTGCTGCGGGCAGTGAGCCCTTTCCCTACTCCGGGTGTCTTCAGGGTCCTTGGGGTTAGCCTTGCCCTCCCGCTCCTGGCCCCTGCACTTGGTCCTCCTGCACCCAGAGCTGTCACAGCAGGCCCCTCTCAAACATGGGCCTCTCCCTCCTGGCCGCCCCCTTTGGGTCCCCAAATGCCATGTGTTCCCTCTGGCACCAGGCCCTGCTAAGGCAGACTTGCCATAGTCTGTCCCCACCCACCCCCCAAAATGCCTATTGTCTCTCATGTCAGTGCCTCCTCCGGGGAGCCTTCCTTGACTGCTCAGGCCATCAGACCCCCAGCCGTGGTTCTTGTTAATCCTGGAGTTCTCCTCCTGAGTCCTGACTTCAAGCACAATGGCATGATTTGTGTGGTTAGCCCTTTCATTTTGCAGGTCTTCTCTGAGCACCTGCAGTGTTCTGGGCACTATTCTAAGTGCCGGGAGTCAACGGTGGATCAGTTAAGGTGCTCCAGCTGCGGGAAAACAGGAATTCCTCCCGTCGCCGGCTTGCGACACGCAGGACTTTTTCTTGCATGAGCAGGAGGGTGGCAGGATGCTGTGGCTGCAGTGGTCTCGCGGCCTCTCCTTTGTGTCCCCACGTGGTTGCCGCAGCTGCCGGCGGCGCACCCGCCTTGTCCGGGAAGGAGGAAGGGGACGGAGACGGCGCCTGCCCCTTGTTTTATCACTTAACACCTCAGCGGACTTCTTACCCTTCAGCCAGAGTTGTCCTGTAGCACCTGCTGCCCACACAGGAGCTCACGTTCACTGAAGGCGACTCGGAGCAGACAGAGCCCATCCGATGGCCCTGTCCGTGCCTCTGCACCCGCCCCAGGGCCCTCCATGCCCCGCACGGCTCGGCCGCAGTCCTGCAGACGTCGTTGGGCTGCTCACGTCCTTGTGACCAGCCAGGTCTCTGCGGATGTCATTTTCTCCCAAAACCGTTTCCTGCTCACCTGTCCTCCGCCGGCCGCCCTCCCACCGACGTGGCCTCCCGCTGGTCCTGAGGGGCCCTGGGAGCCTGCCTGGCCCCGGACCCGCCGCCTGCGAACCTTGTCACGCTGCCAGCCGGCGAGCGTCTTCACCAGCTGCCTTCCTTTCTTGGCTCACACGTCAGGGTCGGGCTCTGGGCCTTCCCTGGGATGGAGCCCAGCGCTGGGCTGGTCTCTGGAGCGCGGGGCTGTCGCCACGCGAGGGTGTCGCGCTCACACGGCTCCTTTGTGCCACCTCGCTCCTGGCCGGCCCCTCGCGTGTCTGGCATTGTTGCCTTCCGGGCGGACCCTCCCACCAGCCCGTGTTGGGACGCGTGGGCTCCCCGACGCGTGTGCCGCTATTGAAGCGTCGTCTGGCTGCCCTGCAACACCCCACCCAGCCTGCAAGCCTCCTCCACCCTCCGTCAGGCCCCCCGGGATGCGCAACATACCTGTGTGGGAACACACTTGCTTTTCTGCCTGGGGCTTCCCGTCCACACCCCACCTGCCCTGCCAGATGGCCTGGCGCGTCCGGCCAGGGGACACAGCCCCCTGACAGCCCGGGCTGTGCTGATTCAGCTCCCTCATACTTTGGCCCACAGAAGGACTCTGCGCCGTCTGTCCTGCATGTCTGTAGGAAAAGAAGGCGTGTGGGAGTTTCTGTGGCGTCTCAAATTCCATTGCTGGCGGGCGTAATAGAGAACATCGTTAAAATCGCTGCCTTTGTTATTTTGGCGAAGCCGCCAGCAGTGGGTCCCGGCGATGATCCTGGACTAGCACCGCTTCTGCTCCTGAGCTTGGGCACCGGCTGCAACAGCGAAAGACAGCCCAGCCGGGTCTCAGCCGGGACGCGGGCTGCGGGTACCAGGCCTTCGTCTCGGGGGAAGGTGCTTCAACGAACGTTCATGTTCGGGAAGGTGACGCGGAGTTTGATTTCAGTTCCGTTCACCAGTAACAGAGCCTCTGGAGCGTACTGCTTTAGACCTCACGCAGCCCCGTGACGGGCTGCTTGGGTGTGACCATGAGGGACAAAGGCCACTCACTCAGAACGCAGAGTTCAACCCCCCCAGTTACTCCAGTATGGACTGATGGCCCTCTTTTGGCTCTTGGCATGATTTGGATGGAGCTTCTCCTGCTCTGTGAGAGACACAGGTGTCCTGTGGCCTCTTGTGGCCTGTGGCGGTCCAATCCATGTTGAGGCTGGGCTGCCCTTCACGTGGGGTTAGACCAGGCAGACCAGGGACAGCATCACGTTGCTGGGCGCAGGGTGCTTGTTGGGGTCGGTACAGCTGTGGGCAGGCCCAGCTTCAGAGTCCTTTTGTATGGTTCAGAGATGCAGGTCCTGGGGTGCATGGGCGTTCCTGGGTTCGGAGCCCACCACTGAAGCCTCCCCATGGCGTTCAAGGCCAGCAGCCTCTGAAGTCCAGCCAGCCCCTCCTGCCTGTGGTCAGAGTCTGGCCGCTGGGGTGAGGCTTCGCAGCACGCCAGGCCCTCTTCCCTGAGGAACGCATGGGACCGAGCTCTCCAGAAACCGCCCCTCGCTGTGGTAGCAGTGGGAGAGGCCTCCATCACCTTCACTGCCTGCCCTGCCCCTCTCTCGGAGCCCCTCTGCGCACTCGGTCCTGGCAGTAGGGGTGCGAGCGGGCTTTGCGCTGTGTATAAGGAGGGCCTTCCCCACGGGCGTGCTGGCCCAGCGGCCCATTCGCTGTCTTCCCGGGGCTCTGCGATTAGGCCCACGCAGCAGCCCCAGGAGGGTGGGGGCGTCAGTGTTGTCTCACTGGTGAGAAAACAGAGTCCTGGGGAGGAGAGTGAACCACGAGTGCTCCATCCCCTGGGCTGGGACACATGCCAGACTGCGTCTGTGCAGCAGTGCTGGGCCCACGTCCTAGGCCTTGAATCGGGGGCCAGTGACACAGGGGCCAGGCAGCAGGGAGCTGAAGGGGGCTGCGACATCCTGTTTCCAGGCGCAACAGTGGCAACAGTGCCAGCTGCGTGTCTGCAGGCCCTGGACGCCCCACAGGTGTTTCCTGGCGATCCACTTTGGTGGTGGTTGGACTGTGGCCAGTCTTGGTTCCTACGGTTTTCTGAGCCTGTTTCTCCAACCTTCCCAGAAGTTCTGTGAGTAACAGAACAGGCTTTCAGTAAATTGCTTTTGTGCTTAAATTAGCTGCTACCCCTTTCTGATGCTTGTCATTAGGAGCTGTGCGTGAGGTGGGGCTCCAGGTGGGAGGCCTCAGCCAGGGCGCCTGAGTCCAGATCAGTTGAGAAACAGCTTTTGAGCGGGGCCTAGGCAGGAGCCGTGGGTTCATGGTGAACACGTTTGTGAGAGCTAGGTTGCTGTGCAGGCCTGCTCAGAGGTTTTAACACACTGTAAGTGTACAGGTATGTTTGCCAGGAGGGCTCAGTACATCCAGGCTTCTCGCTCCCCATAGAACCTTTCTCCAAGTAGTCTTTTGGAACATACTTTGGGAAGTGCTGTGCCAGACCGTTGGCCTGGATGGTAGAAATGCTGGTCATCTAGCTCAAGTATTTGGTAGAAAACTCCTCATGCATATGATGCGTCTGTCCTGGTGGAACCTGGTCTCATGGTATCAGACTCCCTGCACCAGCATCTTCCCGTGGCTCAGTGTGATGGGAAATGTCCACGGATGCGAGGGGTTGGGGGACAGCAGTTGATTGACTCCAAGGAATGAGCGAAGGGCCCCAGGGGGCTGGGAGAAGGGTTAACCATCTGCTTTTGAAGAATGGAAAGGATTTTAGTGCTATTGGGTGAGTTATTGTGGAAGGAAGCAGAGTGCTCTGTGTGACAAAGGTCAAGACCATATGGTTAAAATGTCGATGAGACAAGGATAACAGTAATCCCAAATCCTTCTGGGAAGCTGGGTCTAGATACACATTCCAGCTAACCCGCATGCTGACCCTGCGGTTTAGGTATCCTTTATCCCACAGATGAACATACTCGTTTAGGTGACTCGTTTAGGCTCAGGTTAGGTGACTTTCGCAAAATGACAGGCCATTGCTGGGAGGCGGCCATCTGCTTCCTGCCTGTGCGTGGCCAAGTGGAGGGGTGCCCTCAGGCACTGGGGATCCATGGAAGTTGGGGTGTTCAAGGAGTACGGTGTGTCAGAGTGTCTGTGATGTCGGGTGACCATCACAATCCCCTGTCCAATTATTGGGATGTGGAGAGGAATCTTCTTCAGACCTCCGTCAATACCCACAGAAAAGTGGACGTTTAACAGGGTGGCTCTGGAGCCTTGGCCTCAGGATAGAATCTTGGGGGCACTGCGTATATACTGTGTGGTTCAGGGAATGCTGCTTGACATTGTCAAAGGATATAAATGCACTTCTCCCCTGGCTGCTGGGAAGACAGCTGAGGGAGTCCGTATGTGGCATCAGAAGTGAGTGGAAGGCCAGAAATGGGAACAGGGCCTGGGGTGGGGGTAGTGGGGTCTGCTGAGGTTTTGCAGTGAAGCAGACACTGGGCCACATGGTGCGGCTCGACAGTCAGAGAAGAGACATGCAGCTGAGGCTCCACGGCATCAGGCCCAGTGTGGGGAACCTGAGCTGCCTATTGGGGGGGCAGCTGGCCTGGGGGCACTGATGAGAAAGGGTCCAATAGCGTGGACCATGAGGGGCTCAGCCAACCTGGCGTGCAGAGGGCCCGGGGAAAGTGCCCAGGGCAAGTGCCAGGGGGCCATACGTTCTCCATCACTGGAGCAAGAAGGTGGCCACAGCCAGTGGGTTGCGTCCCAGTGATACCTGATTTACAAAGCACTAGAGGCTGGGTCTGGCCTATGGGCTGCAGTTTGCTGACCCTGATATAGCCCCTTCGTGTAATTGGCCGTTGATTTGTTGTTCAGGGTAAGGGGAGGAGATGGCTGGGAAGGACCAGGTGTCCTGAGAGCCCTGAAGAAGGCCTTCCATGTGTGAGAGTTGATGAGGCCTTGGGATCTGAGCTGGGGTTGGCAATGATAAGAACTTGATGGGGTGCAGATGAGTGAGGGTACAGGTGGGGTGAGGGGAAGGAGATCCTTAAGCTAAGTCCTGGTGGCACCCCCCCCCCCACCCGCCCTGCCGCGCTCTGTAAAGCCACATGGAAGAGAGCATTCTTGCAGGGTTGCCAGTGTGGGCAGATCGTGGGAGGTGCCTGCAGCACGGGAAGTGGAGGCGGAAGGTGAGCAGCCCCGCCTACAGGTCAGGAGCAGTGGGGGGCTCATGTGGCCGGCCTCAGCTGTTCCAGTTCAGCGCAGGTGGCTGCAGGGGAGCGTGGAGCACTGGGAAGTGCGGGCATGTAGGATCACATGGCCAGGCAGGAGTGTCTCCCTCTGGGTCTTTCGCACGATTAGGAAAGGAGTTGCAGGGAGAGAAGGAGCTCTGAGGACACGGACTGGCCCAGGTAGTCGTTCCCCCCTGCCCCCCAACCCTCCCTTGGGTGTCCGTCCTCTTGGTGTGGTTTTTATCAAGTGTTGGAGGCTTGTAGGCCTCTCGCCATGCCCGTTCATTCTTTTCAGCCTTTGCTCTGTTCACTAAAATTAATACCCAAATGAACAGGTAAGATGCATCATAGGGTGGTTTTTATGTTGGTACATTTCTCTGAACGTAAGTTAGATACATAGTTGGCCCCTGAATAATGTGGGATTAGGGGCACTGAGCTCCATATGTACCTGCTGACTCCTGAAAAACCTTATGAAAAGCATGTTGTTGACCTTACTGATAACCGCTGAACGGTAACACCTGTTTCATGTATCATTGGTATTATCCTGTGTTCTCACACGAATCCAAGCTAGAGGACGTCTTCAGAAAGTCGCAGGGCCGAGAACACGTGGAAGTGAGCCCCCCAGTGAGCTCACTCCGCTCACACGCACGCGGCTCAAGGGTCAGCTGTGCGCGTGCCACAGCCTTCGGGGGTCTTTCCGGCGCGCATGCGCCCCCGACGGCCTCCGCCTCGGAGCTCCCCTGGCGCTGCCGGGGCTTGACCTGCGCGTCCTCCAGGGTGTCCGGCGGCCTCCGTGTCGGCCAGGACGAAGCCGGGAAGCGTCTTGTCCCGGCGAGCCGAGCCTCGTCCGGGGGACCCTCGGCGGGGGCTCCCGGCCGCCGTCCCGGGAGTGGGTTTCGGGTCGGCAGTGGGCGCGCGTCGCCCGGGGAGGGGACCGCGGGCTCCGGCGTGACGCTGTCCCTTGCTCGCAGGTGCCGGCGGCATGGACGAGGCCTGCGACGTGCGCGGCGGGGCGGTGGACAGCCCGCTGGGGAGGATCGAGATCGCGGCGTGTGAGCGGGGTCTGCACGAGGTCCGGCTGCGCGGCCGGAAGACGCCGGACGCCGGGTGAGTGCGCGGTGCCCCCACCCCAGGGGGCATCGGCTCGGGCTGCGGGGACGCGGCGCTGCTGCTCCTCCACGGCGGGCCCCTCCCGCGGCGTCGGGGTCGCGGCCCCGCGTCCTCCCGCGGCGTCGGGGTCGCGGCCCCGCGTCCTCCCGCGGCGTCGGGGTCGGGGTCGGGGTCGCGGCCCTGTGTCCTCACGTGGCGTCGGGGTCGCTGCCCCGCGTCCTCACGCGGCGTCGGGGTCGGGGTCGGGGTCGCGGCCCTGTGTCCTCACGTGGCGTCGGGGTCGCTGCCCCGCGTCCTCCCGCGGCGTCGGGGTCGGGGTCGGGGTCGCGGCCCTGTGTCCTCACGTGGCGTCGGGGTCGCTGCCCCGCGTCCTCACGCGGCGTCGGGGTCGCGGCCCCGCGTCCTCACGCGGCGTCGGGGTCGCGGCCCCGCGTCCTCCCGCAGCGGGGTCGCGGCCCAGAAGCCGTGGGCCGCGGGGCCTCCCCCGCCGCGGCCCGTCCCGGAGGCCGCCGAGCACCTGGCGCAGCGCGGCTCGGCCGTTCGGCGGGTGCGGGCGTCCCTCCGGGAATCGCGGCGGCGGCTCCGCACCGGGGCCTTTAGTCAGGCCCCTTCGCTGTTGACAGGCCGCCCGGAGAGTTCTGCTCGGCGGCCCCGGAGCCGCGGACTCGGGAGCGCCCCGCCCGAGAGCCAGGGTCGAGGTCGGGCTGCCCGCGGGCGCGCAGCCGGGGAGCGAGGACAGAAGAGGCCCGGGGCCCGACGTGCTCGCTCGCCCTTTCCGCGGGACGCGGGCTGCCCTCCTGACAGATCCGCGCCCTATTTCTCTTAATTGTAACCACATAAAAATTTAAAGCGCCCCTTAATGTTTTGTTCTGAAATGCAGCATTTCCTCCATTCATCGATCGTGAGTTGTTGTATGAAAATTGCCGTTCTCATTATTTCTGACAGAAGAGGGGAGAAACCGCCCACTCCTGCTCAGTGTTTGTCTTAACTGGCTAATAAACACAATGCCATACAACCCATTAGATAAAGAAAATACATAGAAACATAAAAATTGATTTTAATGGAGCCCTGTCAGAGACCGCCATAATGAACACAGGCGCAGTAATAAATACCCTGTTTCGCCTCCAGTGTCGAGATTTTTTCCTGTAGAGCTGCACGTTACAATCAATAGGTTTTGGGTTTTTTTTTTTAGACCAAAAAAACAGGCAGACCTTTGAACTATACGCATACACTCTTCACTTTTCTATGAAAACCATCTGGCCGTGGTGTTCAGAAAATCACAGACACCAAATAATTCGTGGGAAATGTCATTTTGCCTCTTACATATTCACTGGCACAATAAATCACAAGTTTTGTTGAGCTTTTATGCTTTAAGAAAAAAAACATCCCTTGAAGTGAATTTGGGGAAGAAAATAAAACCTAGACTTCTAGTTCAATGCCCATTATGAATGATGAGAACAGAACAAAGATGAGGCTTAATTTTGCGTTTCTGCTTTCTGAGTCGGGATTAGGTGCAGCTGTGGAGCTCTCCTCCTCCTGGCATCACAACACACAGCCCATCTCTGTCGTGAAGACGTGCTTGTACATCAGCCCCGGAGCCGGGCTCCAGCTTTGCTCGGCATCCCCAGGCTGTGTTGTTTGTCCTGGTGCCCTGGGCCACTGTCTGGGGCACGAGCTGCTGTGCTCCCACTCCAGGCAGAGGAGAAGGAAAGGAGACCCCCACCTCCCTTTCTGGAAGGAGCCTCTCACCTCCTCCTCTCGTGGGGCCGTACCCAGCTGAGCGGCATGGGAGGTGGTCACATGTTGGCCAGAATTAGGGGTTGTGTGTGTAAGGGAGAGGTGGGAAGTGGTTTTTAGGAGCGATCAGTCTGTTTTACACCTATGGGTAACTTTGGCAAGGGACATTTAAAAGATACAAAGCAACAAAAATTCTGTATGAAAACAGAGAATTAACCATTCTTACCTTATCACTTAAAAAATGGAGGTGAACGTTACATAGTGAACTTACGGAAACTGTTCTGTGCATCTTGACAGCTGTACAGCCAAATAGTCACCGACCTCGACCAGGACCTGGAGCGTCTAAACCAGCCGTTCCCTTGTGCTCCCGGTCTGTCCCACATTCTCTTGCATCTGCTCTTGTGATTTCTGTCTTGGTCAGCTTTGTTCCTGAGCTGACCAAGAACCAATTTCGTTTCTGTAAACAAAATTTTTTCATCTGCTCTTCTGTTTTGGATTCTCTTGCTTGACCATGTTTTAAGGGTCTCCCATGGCTCGGTGTGTTACTGAGGGGCAGTTTAGGAACGCACCACAGTTCATCGGGTCTCCTGTTGATGGACATTTGAATCTTCCAGATTGTGACTACGGTGGGTAAAACAAATTTTTGTTCAAGCCACTTTGGACACCTTTTCACGTCTCTGGAGTCCACTCCTAGATGCGGAATTGCGGGATTGCATGGCAAGCACATGTTGAGCCTCGTGAAAAGCTGCCAGAACGCTTCCCAACATTGAACCACTCTGTGTTTAATTCCAATAGAAATGGAGTTTCCTTTGGTCTGCCCGCTCACCAGTACTTGGTGGTGGTAGTTTTTAGAGTTTCAGCCATTCTAGCGGGCGTGAGATGTTATTGTTCTAATCTGAGCCTTCCTCGGGACTTCCTCTGCCCCCCTTCTTGACCACTCCTGCGTTTTCCTTGCGTGGGCTCTGCGTGCGTCTTCTGCCCGCGCTCGTTCTGATTAGGAGTCCTCCTCACGCTGTACTGTCCTGTGTATTTCACAGTTGGATGCTTGTTTTCGTTCTAACGTCCTCTTTTGTTGGGAAGTTCCTAACTTTGAGTAAGTACAACTTAATGTTCTTAGCCTTTTTTTGTCTTTAAGATTTGCCCAGTGTAACTTCACAAATATTTTCCTATAAATTCTACTAAAATTTGATAAGTCTGGCTTTTATGTTTAGATATATGACCCATCACCTTGAATCCCCTTATTGTGAGGTATTTTTTTTCTAGGGTTAGTTTTCCTTTGTTGGAGGAATAAAAAAATTCACCGAATCCCCTTTGTACATTTGTCAAAAATGTTGACTATAGGGGCGCCTGGGTGGCTCAGTGGGTTAAGCCGCTGCCTTCAGCTCAGGTCATGATCCCAGGGTCCGGGGATCGAGTCCCACATCGGGCTCTCTGCTCAGCGGGGAGCCTGCTTCCCTCTCTCTCTGCCTGCCTCTCTGCCTACTTGTGATTTCTCTCTGTCAAATAAATAAATAAATAAAATCTTTAAAGAAAAAAAAAATGTTGACTATACATGTGTGGGTCCCGTATGTCCTGATGTTGTGTGTAGGTCAAGTGACCTCCTCATCTGTTCTACAACAGAACCATGGGCATTTGGTTGCGTAGCTTTATGATAAATCTTGAATTAAGGTAGCAAGTCTTCCAATTTGGTTTCTTCCCCATAAAGATTGTTTTGGCTTCCATGTCTTTTAACTTTACTTATTAAAGAATCAAGGTGTCCAGTACTGATTGGGATTTTGTTTGGGAATTCATTGAATCTGTACTGTTTTGGGAGAGGGATGATCACTTAAAAAACCTTCCAGTATATATGCTTTATCTCCATTCAGCTTGTCTCTTTTTCAGTATTCTAATTTCCAGCATAGAGATCTTGTATATCTTTTATAATCTGATTTCCAAATATGTTGGTATTTATCATAGTTTAATATGATTTTTTAGTTACTGCTGCTACGAAGCTGTTGGTTTTTGGTGTGTTGATCTTCTGTCCTCTTACTGAATTCTTAGTTGTAGGGATTATCTTACAGATTCCTTAGGACTTTTGCTATAAAAAATTGAGTCTGTGACTAAAGACAACTTCTCTTTGATCTTTATGCCTTTTATTTTTGTCCTTGTGCTGGCTGAAAACCTGGTGTGGGGAGTAGACGTTGTGACAGTAGACCTCCTTCCCTTGTCCCAGTTACGGGGACGGCGGAGGGGGTTTCCATGGCAGGAGTCCGAGTGCTGCCACCTCTGGGCCCCACAGGTGTCCTTTCTCAGACTATGAATACTTCCTTGATCTGTTGGATTTTGTCACATGATTTTTATGCGAGTGTCACCATCATTCTTTTTTCCTTAGACACGGTCAGACTAGTCTCGAGCGGCTGGACTAACGTCACCTAATTCGTGCTCTCTCCTACCCTCCCATGCCAGCCCCGTAGAACTACCTTAAATTTATTTTAATACTTCTGTGTTTACGTTCAAGATGGATGTTTGTACCTTTTTTGTGCTGTGTGTCCGGACGGCTTTGGCACTCAGGTGTAAGGCCAGTAGGACTTCTTCCTCAGGTCGTGCAGGAACCCCTGTGATGCCCTCCATGTTCCTCTCACAGAAAGACTTCTGATTCGAGTTCCTTTTGTCGAGTAGAATTAGGTGCTGCCCTTGCCCTCCTGAGGGGAGCTCCCAGCGTGGCTTTCTGCAGGTAGAGCCCTGTATGCCCCTCAGGCCGTGTTCTCCAGCTCTGCTGATGGACAGTGTCCAAAGGGATTGTGAGCTGAGTATCCTAATGGCTCTGGGATCCTGTTCTCCTCCTCCTTGTAGAGTGCTTGTGAGTACTGGGGTCTTTATGTCCTGGAGACATACTGCTGTGTTCAGTAGCTAAATTGGAAGTTGGCCACTGATGTCTGTCTGCAGTTGCATCTCACTGAGACTTCCGTACGCGGTAGGATTCCTGTTGCGCACATCAGTCTCCCGACCTGTTCATGTGGCTTCGCACATGGATCATTGGTTTTTTTTCTATAGGTTACGTTACTCACCTTTTCCTCCCTAGAAATATTTGAATAGAGGATATCTATTTGGGAATTATCAGCTTTATTACCTCTTGCCAGTATCATGTTTCCATCAACAACCATCTTGTTCAAGAGTAACTGGCTTGCTTTTGCAAGAACTTGACCAAGGTCTCCCCAATACCATCGCCGTGTGGCTACAAAGCTTTGACCCCATCATTCCCTGTAACGTCTAATGAGATGTAGAATGGAGTTTTCTAATGTGATTTGGAGGCTTGCATGGCTTTCCATAAAGGGGATTCCACTGTTTTCCTGGAAGAAGGCCTGTCCAGCTCTGCTGCGCTCGTGCTGGCGGAGGGATGGTGAGGGTTTGGGGGCGGGACGCCAGAGCTGCACGTACCTTGGCCTTCCCTGAGTGAAGGATCTCTCCTGGGTTGTTGGTGTTTTCCCCCCATGTAAATCTTTTTAGAAAAAATGCAGGATTGCAATATTGAAAAAAGCTTCTATCATCCAACCAAACTGAGCAATTATAAAAATGTTTTGTATTTTGAGAACTTACTGCATGCAGGCTGCTTACTGCTTTCTAGCAGAAAGACTCCGCAGTGTTCCTGGCATCCTGCCCTCACCAGCTCTGTGTGGAGCCTGGGCAGGAGCCTGACCCTCCTTCAAGGCTATGGAGGGCTGGCCAGCGCCTCCTCTCACCAAGTTCATGGGCAAGGGCCTGGCAGCTCTGGGGCGTGCAAATGTGACCGTGGGGTCTCTGTCTAGGAGGGCACATCCGCCCCACTGGGTGCTCTGTCCATTTTTGCTCCATTCAAAGTGTGCAGGTAGGCTGCCTCTGAGGCCTTCCTGAGGGGAGGTCGGACGCGTGACGTCCCCAATGTGTCCTCCGTTCCAGCGGGTGGCGATCGGCTTCTGCATGGATTCGTTGCTCTCGGGTTCATCGTGTCCGTGTTTTCAGTGATGCCGACTCGGGCCGGGCCTGCCTCGCTCCTGCCCAGTGATTCCCTGCCGGGCTGCCCACTGCTCCTGGCTGGGGGAGCTCTGAGGCTCCACACATCCTGAGAACCTTCCTGGGAATTCCCTGCGCCCATCCCCGACAGACTGGGAAGTCAGTGCAGACACAGGCAGCACCTGCTTACGGTCTTTCCCTCAGGAGAAGCCCTGGGAGAGGCAGGTAAAGAGACCTCCAGAAACACGCCGTAGGGTGCTGCCTGCAGCACACCCGGCTGTCCCCCTGCTCTTCGCGGGCCTGACTCCGGTGTGTGTCGTGTGTGCTTGCGTGTGTGCCCCTTAAGGAGTCTCCTGAGTCCCATACACAGGGCTCTGTGAGGGGACGGGGCACCTGCCAAGCTCTTCGGCTAACGAGAAACCGTCTTTTTAAAACGCAAGCCCTTGAATGCCCTGGGGAGTGCAGGCAGCCTCGTTCTTGTGCCACGCAGCTGTCCAGCTGCAGATCTGAGGCCTGTGTCTGAGCTGAAGACGCCCCTCGCCAGTATCCGAGGCCTGTGTCTGAGCTGAAGACGCCCCTCGCCAGTATTCGGCTTGGAGGGGAAGCCAGTCCGCGGTGCACAGGGATGGAGTCCCCAGACGTGGGTTCTCGATGGCGCACACCGAGGTGGTGGTCTTGTGTTCCGACTGAAGGCTACAAAGACCAGCCTGGAAGCCAGGGCCGTTCTTTTCATCCGCAATTCCCGTGAAGAATTCTGTCCTCCCCAGGGTCCCCGGGTTTGCTCCTGGGGCCTGCAGAGTTGTCTGGGCAGCACTGAGGCCACAGTTCTCTATGTCCATGAGGGAAACGCGGGCCACGGCCGTACCTTCCAATAAAGCCAGGGTGTCAGAATGGCGGTGGAGTGACAGACTGTGGTCCTTGCCGCCGGGACTTTTGAGTTCACAGCGTAGGTTCCCTTTGTGGCTTTGTGACCCTGCAGAGAACTGAGGGGGATAAGAAGCTCCTTCTCTGAAGGCGTTGCAGCTGCCACACCGCGGACCAGACCGCATGACTACATAGACGTGGTGCCCCATTTTGTTGTGAACTTCTCTGGTTTCTGATATAGAAAAGAGAAAAGCAGTGCATGGCTTCAGGAGTTTGGTCTGTTTCCCTCATTTCTGTGAGATCCTGTTTCACAGTTTTGTTCTTCCCTGGCTCAGGGCAGAGGGCAGAGGCAGGCTGTCGGCAAGACACGAGCAGGTGTCGCTGGGATTTAGCATCTTTGTCTGGACCCATCTAAGAGCCATGTACGTTTTATTCCTGTCAGTTGTTTTAAAGGGTTGCAGGGAGACAGAAGTGGCTGAAACTCGGATGCCTGTGTCCGTGGGTAAGAAGCAGGCTGGCCCATTTAATTTTAAGCCCTCTGGGATCTTCTTGGAAGAAGAGAACCGTTGAATGAGTTACAAATATGTGGGTTCAAAATATGAACCAGACTGTCCCAGTAAAGGGTTTGCTCGGGAAGCGTGTGACGTTTGGACTGTAAGCACACGTGAGAGGAGAAGCAGCGAGTCGGCGACTTCAGGGAAGGGTGGCGGGTTCACGCCGCCGCCGTCCTCTGCTCTGCAGAGCAGCTTCCGTTTCAGGGGCCTTGGGCTGCACCTCTGCTCTTGAAACGATGGCGGCTTTCCCAGAGAAGCTGCACTCTCGTCCCCTTTCTGCTGCCTTGGAAGGCCTTCCCCTTTTCCCTGAGGACAGGTGGCTGGTGGTGCAGTGTGGCCCTCACCGGCCTCACCCTGGCGTGCTGTCCAGTGGAATTCGGTGCCGCTGGGCGAGGGTAGAGCCTGGGCCACTGTGGCCCGTGCTGGGGTTTTCTTGAGCTGTAGCGGGGAGCTCATCTCGGACTCCAGTCCTCGGGCTCCCCCAGACCAAGCAGCAGCTCTCACCGGAAGGAGCGGCCCGCCCCAGGGCTCGGCGGGTTGCAACAGTGCTTGTGTGTAGTCCCACCCAGGACCTGGGGTCTGATGGGGGCATTTCTGATGGAAGGGGCTGGGTGCGTGGCGGCCCTGCTCCACGGCCCTCTGCCACGGTCTCTGCTGCGGATGGGCAGGCCTGGACACAGCGGGCCCCTTCTGAGTCTGGCTCGTCTCTCTCCTGCCCTGAGTCGTGAGGCCAGCTTGTGGACCTCCTTGCTGACCGCAGGCCACAGCCATGCCCTTTTCCTGCAGCTGGTTGGCTGTGGCCTGGAAAAGCCATTCAGGGGCCTGTTCAGATGGGAGGAAGGAGGTCCAGTAAAGTCCCCTGAGAAGAACACGGGGGTTTATGACCACGTTCTAGCCTCTCGAAGGCCACTTGCATGTGCCTCTGGAATCCTCTTCCAGAACACATCGGGACCCCAGGAGCGGCATTGGGTGAGTGGGGACTTGAGACAGTCTGGGACCTGGTGAGCACACCTGCTGCTTTGGGCTTCGGGCAAGGTGGTCAGCCCCGGCGCAGCTGTGGCAAGTAGTGGTGCAGGGTGTCCAGGGAGCACTCGGGACCACTCTCCAACCCCCCACCCCCAACATGACCCTGCACAGCCATGGCTGCGGGACCTGCCTGGCTTTCCCTGGTGGCCCAACTGCCCCTCTGCTGAACAGTAGAGACCCCAAGGCCTTTTCTCTCAGCGTAAGTAATCCAGAACGGGGGCCTCTTGTAGAGACTGGAATGTTCTGCTTTCATTTGGAAATGCAGGCTCCACAGTTACTGTCGTGGGGATCAAACTGCCATGGTCTGTCCGAACTAGTGTGCTCAGGAGGGCGAACGGTCCAGCAGCTGCCCCGAGGGGGTGTGCCCTCCACCCGTCCCAGAGCAGCGGCCCTGCAGGAACACGGCTCGCTGCGACTCGGCCCCTCGCTCCACGCCAGCGTCCACCTTCTGACTGCCCACCGCTTTGTAAACACACGGCTGCAGGTAGCGAAGAACTTTGGCCTCTATTTCTCCTACTTTGTGTTTAGATTTTGATTTCCAGAATTTGTACTGCTTGTATAGCTTTAGTATTTTCTGCTATGTAAGCCACGTGCAACTAGTGAATAATTCTCAACTTTTGTTTTGAATGTGTTCATGCTATTGAAGCTGTAAACTCTCAAAATAGACTTGGTTAAATTTATTTCCTTTAAATTGTATCAGTAATTAGATCAGCTCCTTGATACTACTGTACAAGATAGTTCTTGCATTCTGATCACTTCAGAATTTAAATTGAGTTCAAGGTTAAATGAGTTTAATTTTTGAACTGAAGCATTGTCTTGTGTCAGATTCATCCAGAATTTTTATTTCCAGTTTCAGTATCAAGTGATGGAAGTAGATCTTTTTCTGATAATCCTAAATCAATCGGTGTTCTTAAGTCACTCATTTGTTCACTGTTTCCCAAAATGTGGGTGTGCCTGCCAGACAGACCCTGTGCACTGGGGACCTGCCCTGGGGCTATGCAGAAGCCAGTGGGACAGCCCAGCCTGTATGGAGCCACAGGCCAGCACAGGAGACCAGCCTGGGGAGACCGTGGCTGCAGTGCGGTGTCCCTCCACAGGGGCGGGTGTGAGCATCTGAGGCTCTTGAAATGATTAAGGGGTGATGTGGGACTGAGCCCAGGGTGCTGGCGGTATAGCAGAGTAGGACCGTGCAGGCTGGCGCGTTGTTTGAGGATCGAGCCAGTCAGGCCTGGCATCTGACCGGGTGGGGGTAAGAGCGTGGCGGAACGCGGAGCATGGGGGCTGGAGGTCATTGGGTGTTGTTGAAATTGCTCTGGGGCATCTGTCCTCTCTGTGGCAGACCCAGGTGGTGGGGGGACAAGTTTTCAGGCTGTGAAATGCACATGCCTTGGTGCCTTGGGCTTCTGAGCCCACAGGCCGCACCTGACTCCTCTCTAGCTTCGATGTTTGGAGAGGCCTGCTCACCTGGCTCCGGACATGTCGGGCGCAGAAATGGCTTCGGGCAGAAGTGAACCTAACGGTGGCTGTCCTGTGTCTCTGTGATCCATGGGGGTCTCCCAGCAGGGACAGAACCACCGTGGATTGGCCTTCATGTCAACTCTCCCACGTTCTAGATTAATCGTTGGAGGGAGGGGTGGGCAGGGGGAAGAGAGAGTTCAACGGAGATGCGTTCATCTCCTCTGAGAGCCCTGCGGCCCTCTTCTGTTGGGGGCGTCTCTTCTGGTTCCTTGTCGACAGGGCCACGCTGTGGCAGCAGCTCCTCTTCCGCTGCAGAGTCCTGGCGTCCTGCTGTTCCGCGTCCATGCTGATGGCTCAGACCAGGTTTTCTCTAGTGTCACTGTTTCCCAGAACCCCTTGTCTGGGAGGCCTTTCCGTGCCACGTCCCTCTTTGGTCTTCTGTCTGATCCGCGTACGTGCACTAGTGGATCCTCTTCTAAATACAGGGGCGTGCGCGCTGGGAGAGGCACCTGCAGGCGCCCGGAGGAGCGCGGCCCCGGGCTGGCGTTCAGCCTTTGCCGCTCACTGGCCGAGCGCACGTGCCCGGCGGGGATCAGAGTTCTCCACGGTGGTCATTCCTGCTGGAGTCCATGTTGCTCTTAAAGCTGTTCTTTCTGTGCCTTCTGGAAAGCTGGCCTCCTGGACATCGTGGGTCAGCACAGGTGAGACATAGACGTGTCTCTGCAGCTCCCGTCACGTGACGCTGGGACTCTAGCGCTCGGCACTCGGGGGACTTGGAGCTCGGCTCCGCGCAGAGGTCCGCACCCGGGACCGCCGTCGCGTGGGGCTGGCGCACAGCCGGGGGAGCGTGGGAGGCCGCAGGCCTCGTTCTGAGGTGGCCGAATCGGGCGCAGCCGCTGGGCCAGGGGCTCCCGGGGGAGAACATGCACCTTGGAGCCACTTCCCTGCCGGCTGTTTACAAAGGCAGCAAGCGGAAGCCGAGCAGGCCTGCGGGTGTGTCCGGCTGGGAGGACGCGGTGCGGCCGGCTGTCTTCACCCGCTCGTCTGCGGAGCAGAGAACCGTCTGGGGGCCGTGTGCTCGCGTAGCGTGTGCGCGTGTGCACGTGTGCGTGTGTGCGCCCGCGTACGTGTGAGTGGATTCTGCAGGCTTCTGTTCTGCTTTAACATTGCTTCCTCTCAAAGTGCCCCTAGATGTAGGGGAGGTTGCTCTTCTGAGTTACAAGATACCTCACGTCTCCTCCTGCAAATAGTTTTTTTTCTTTCCTAAAAATCATCTGGAAAAGCACCTAGTTTCTGATCTTTATTTCACCCGGTTCGAGGCTGTGTTAGGAAGAGTGATTGTGTAACTGAGCACTGCTTTTATTAAAAAGAACTGGCCGCTTATTTCCTTCAAAGTTCCGGGTGCGTTTAAATCTTCTCTAGGTAAACAACTTTTATTGAAAATAATATTTTGAGACTGACACCTTTCTCCCTACAAGTGGTGCTGGGAGCCTCCTGTTGTCTGCTGGTCCTGCTCACAGCAACTCCAGGCGGCCGTGGGGCGTGTGCAGAGCTGGGGCTGGGACAGCTGGCGCGGGGACCAGAGAGAGGGGCCAGGCTCGCCCCCGTGACCCGCCCTTTCCTTTGCGTTTCGGGAGGTGATAGTGGGTAGACACAGGGGTCCAGCCTGGACACGGTGCACTGATGGGGGCTGGCACTGTGCGGTGTGACGGCATTACTTGCTCGGACCAGTTAAACCTCACGTGAGCAGGTAGTCTTGTGGGAATATTCTACCACTCCTGCTCTGCCTGCTCAGAAAAACAGGGAAGCTTGGTGGAGGTTTTTGCTCCGGTGTCCATCCTGTCTTTCTCCGCTTGGCTCAGCAAGGTTCTGTATGTTGGCTTCCATCAGTTTGCATATAGGCATAAAATCCTTTTCAAGGAATTCAATACATGCTATTTCCACCAAATAGTAATAAAGGTTTCCCCAGGCAAATGGTTAGGATTCTGACAGATAGGCATTAATACATTCTGAATGTTTCTCTGTAGGTTACTCTAGCAATTTTCTAAACCCAGAGATGGGCAGAACTCTAAGGGACTTTGGGCAGCGTCCAGGCTATCCCTGTTACTCTTCTAACAAACCGAAATCCAGGAGTTAGATGCCGCGCCTGGGCCGCCGTGCTGCCTGGCGGGGGAACCACACCTGCTCTCGGGGGAGGACTTAGAGGCAGCCTGGCACCCAGCAGCCTCTCTCCTTGGTGGGTGCTGTGCGAAGGAGCAAAGAACTTGCTCTGGAGCAGCTCGCATCTGGGAATGCCCTGCCCTTGCTGCTGGCAGTGGGGTCCTGAGGTGCTCTCAGAGCTTTCCAAGGCTTTCGGGTCCCTCCTACGGGTCTCTGAGGGAGAGCTGCGGACTGGTCGTGGCAGTGCCAGGGCGGACGGACAGCCACAGAGGGCAAATGCAGGAAGCAGCGAGGCTGGTGAGGGGCTGGCCTGGGCGCAGTCAGAGCGTTTGTGTGGGGCCGCAGGGGTCCCCCCGAGAACACGCAGCGCTGCCAGGGGGCAGGGCGGCCGCAGCAGTGGTGTCTCCATGCAGGGGCCACAGAAGGCTGTGTGGCCAAGTATGTTGCTCCCCCTTATATTTGCCAGAACGGTTCTGTTTTAAAAAAGAGGAAATTGTCGTTGGTTGACTTTTTCTTAGGATTTCTTTATTAAATTGGCAAAACCTGTTGAAAAAATAAATGTGTGTTCATCACGTCAGCGTGCGGACGTCTGAGTGTCCTCTGTCTGGTTGCTGCTGGTGTCCCTCGCCCGTCTCGTTCAGTTCTTCCCCAGCCCGCCTTCCCTCCATCAGCTCGGCTCTGGGATCCCTTCGTGGGGTGCAAGGTTTTTCCTGCCCAACGGATGATGCGCTGTTGACCTAGCACTGTCCACTGTAGAGTGCTTTCTGGAGAGAAAGTAGATGACTTCATAGTTGTGTTTTTAGCCCTAATACCTGAAGGCCAAAGGCATGTTCAGGATACCTGAAATTCCTGAATCTAAAATCGAAGCAATAACATCTTCGGAAGCAGCCGTCGCCTTTTGCATTTATTATTATGAAACCATGTAAGTGACTTCAGCAGAAGACACGTTAACATTTTTTTTCTCTTTTTACTTTTTGACAAATGAGGTCTAAGGAAATTAGTTTGCTTGCGTGAAAAGTTCTGTGTTTGCAAACTTGAACCATTTTGCTGGTTAAGCAGTCTAGAGATGATAACTTTTTTGTCAAAGTATGACTTTGGTGTTGTGTTAAAAAGACTGACGGCCGCTGCCGGAAGCCCCGAGGAGAGGTCCGTTTTGAAGGACGGTTGCTCACTTCAGCCTAAGGCACTATGGGGATTGTTGGAATTGACAGAACTAAAATATGTATGATCTTCTTTTTAAAATCTGTTTTCAGTTTATTTCCCTGATATGCAGCAGCAGAGGTATAAACTAGAGAGGATTGTCATTTCGTCCAGATTGAAGCAGGGCTGGGCGGGCGGCTCGCCTCCGATGACCGCGGAGTCACGGGCCCCAGCTGGGGAAGGGGAGGAAGTCCCCTTTCGTGCCTGTGTCACCAACAGTGAGTTTTGACCCAAATACACCCTTCTGGGGTCAAAGAGCCTGTGAAGTATACCGTCTGACGCACCTCGGCGGCATCTGGCTCGGGGGCATGAAGTGCGCTTGCAGCGCGCCCTCTGCTCCCGAAGGGCTTCCAGACCCGGACTCTGTCTCCTCCGACCCCAGGCTGGGCACGTGCTGTTCTGCCTTATGTCCTTGTGACCGCACACCATTCAGTACCCAGAGGTGCTAGCTTCCCCCCGGCCCAGAGCCACGTGTCTGGAGACCTTGTCCCCCGACGGACATCTAATGAAGCTGCCTGGGCTGGGAGGGCAGGTGGGCTGCAGGGCTCCCTCGGCCACGGGGTGGGGGCTCCCCCTCGGGAGCAGGGCGGCTGCAGACCCAGCATGGCCACAGTGTGCTGAGAAGGTGGGGGACTTTGAAGAAGTGTAAAGTTTTCTGCAACTGTGGGTACATACTGGTTAAAAACAGGACTCGGGCCCACAGAAACAGCCCGAAGGAGGCAGAGAAATGAGAGCGTGGAAAGGGTGCTGGGTCAGCCATCCAGCTCGTGTCCAGTCACCGCCCTCTGTGATGGCCCTGGACGCCGAGGAGGTGGAGGAGGCTTACCAGGTAAGGGCAGAAGGACACACGAGGCGGCGAGGTGCCCTGCCGGCTGCAGCCCCGAGGGATGGCGGGCCCCGGGCCCCTGCTGCTGCTTCGAGAGCCCCCATGCTGGCAATCCAAGTGCACACCAGATCCACCTAGAACTTTTTGACTTCTGCACAGTTTCCAGCACCGTTATTGCACACAGACTTTAAATCTCTATGAAGTTGTGAGATACTCTGCCCTGGAACTGATGCTTCTCTTTCCATCTGTAATGGGCTGACATTGGGTTCAGCGATTAAAAAAACCAAAATATCAAATGAGGCCCAGAGCACCTGTAGCTGATACATTAATGTGCCTTAGAGGACCCGGAGGGAGCTCTGCCCCTGCCTGCCTGCAAGCCCAGCCTGTGCTCCTCCCGGGAGCCCTCTGTCGGTCTATCCGTCTCGAGGAGGAGCTGCTTTCTGAGCCACAGAGCATGGGCAGCCTACGTGCTCTCAGCCCTGGCTTGGAGTCCGGGCACTTTGTTGAAGTGGTGCTTCTAGTTCTGTCATGGGGGGGGGGGGGGTATTCTGTTTTACGTCATGAAGTCAGGATAAGGAGAAACAATGAGCAAGTTCTTTTGTATCAAAAAGTTGCCAAGTGCTTGAAGGTCCTCTGGTGGGTCAGCACGTCAGGAGCGAAAGGCCAGTGTGTAGCCAGTGGAGCCACAGACTGATCAGCTTGGTGTGTGTCCGGGGCAGCTCCTGGAGGACGAGTGGGCTCCCCCTGCAAGAAGTGGGCCTTGGCCGTGGGACTCACCGTGCCCTGGGCTGCTGGCCACGTAAACTTTGCGGGGGCTTTGGGTGGGCTTCTCCATCCCCTCACCAAGAAGCGGGTTTGTGCCTGGTGGTCCTCCTCTCCAGGGTGGGTTTGGCTGCAGGACACAGGCCCACACCCTCCAGGAGCTTGGGGCCCGGCTAGGCCACCCAGCAGTGGTGTGGGCCCAGTGTTGCTGTAAGACCCTCAGGTATGGCCTCACTCGCCACCCCTGCCCCCTCCGTGTGCTGTGCTTACTGGTGTGCAGGAGCCCCCCGAGCCCATAGGTTCCCATAGGTGGGCTGTGAGGAAGGCAGCGCAGTCCCTTGCACAGGGGAGAGGTGAGGGGTGGGAGAACCAGGGAGCGCCCTCCTGCGCCCGCTGGGGGCTCATCCCCGTGAGTGGCGGGGGCTGTGGCTGCGCGCTGCCAAGGAGCTTGGCCCACACTACATCCCCGAGGCAGTTTCCTCCTTGTGGAGAGCTCGGAGTCCTCAGCAAGCCTCTTGGTTAGTTGGGAGAGGCATGGCCCCCCGTGGGTGGACCGCCTTGGCCGTGACCCCCGGCACTCGGGGGCTGCTGGTGGAGGGCGAGGGGCTCGCTGCTGCCGTCCAGAGGAGGACGCAGGGTGGACGCAGAAACCGAGGCCTCGTGGTCTCCCAGAAAACTACTCTTTCAGCGTTTCCGCACGTATAGAACCTCTTAGCGCTTTCCCTAGCTTTTTCATTAATGTATGTAAAAATATTAAAAGCCCTTGTATATTACATTAAAAAGTATGTCAGCTGCTCTGCTTTTTTCTATTTATTAAAACTTTTCAAGCAGTAAAAACATTTTACTTGTTAATGAGGGAATGTGGGAAAATTAATGACATAGAGCTCGGATCCACCAAGATGTCTCGTCCTAACCATGCGCAGCCGGCCCGCTCCCCACCGCACGCGGTTTAATTTCCGGGACAGGGTTCAGTAAGCAAATGCAAATAGACTTAATGATTTGCATCAGTAGATCATTTCTCAGTTTAATATCCTCTGATATTTTGGGTCAAGGACTCTTTCTTTGGGAGGCTGGTACAATTTCTGGAGCTAAAATTATTAATATCAGCAATGATACATTATATTCAAGTGAATGGAGATTAATGTAACATTTTCACAAAGTCAGATTTGCACATTTCTCTGTTCGCTGTGGTTCAAGGAAGCTACCTAAGGAGGTGGACTGACGGACGGGTGGTCTCCCAGCTGGGGGGCGCTTGTCGTCTGGTTCACCCGGTGCGGGGAAGCGTGCGGGCCCACGGGGCACACAGCACGTTTCAGTCCAGTCCGTTCAACAAAGAAATGAAACTGGAGGTCGGTTCAGCAAACACTCCTTGCGCGTTTCTGTGTCGGGCCTGCAGTGGATTGGTGCTAGAACGATAAAGACGCGGACCTGTCCTCAAGGAGCTGTGTTGGGGAAGACCGCACACGTGCGGCGCGGAGGACAGATACAAAAGGCACGAAGGAAGGAATGGGAGCTCAGGGACCAGAGCACTAAGGGCAGCGGATCTCCTTGTTGGTTCGCACCAAGGGCCTCCCTGCTTCCTTTCCCTGCCCCACCCCCCCCGAATGTCAGCTGCGGGCTCACCCAGCCTTGCTGCACAGAGGCGCTGGGGGCGGTCTCCTGCCCACTGGCTTGCTCCTGGGGAAGACCTGGTCTCTGTGATGGAAAGTACACAGAAGACCACTCTGCGCCCAGACTGTAGCCGCATGTAGGTGCACATGGGCTCCTAGGAGCTGGGTAGCAGGGGTTCTTGAGGGGAGCGGGGATGCGGGAGCTGAGAGGCCAGGAGGGTGGGAGGAGCCAGGTCCTTGATGCTCCGCCCACCTTCCTCTGCGCTCCTGGGACCGGACCTGTGCGGGCATTGCCTGTGCCATGGCCATAAGCAGCCTGCAAGCAAAGACTTGTCACAATTCTGTCTGTGAAGTTCCTGTTTTAGCCACCAGTACACAGTACAGTTCTTCCCAGGTTTTCATCCGTGTTTGAATCCGTTCTGTATTCTGCCTCAGCCCTAACTTTACACCGTGAGCATTTTTTAAAAAATCTCTTTTTAGGGGCACCTGGGTGGCTCAGCAGGTTGAGCCTCTGCCTTAGGCCCAGGTCCTGATCTCAGAGTCCTGGGATCAAGACCCGCATTGGGCTCTCTGCTCAGTGGGGAGCCTGCTTCCCCCCTTTCTCTCTATGCCTGTCTTTCTGCCTACTTGTGATCTCTCTCTGTCAAATAAATTAATAAAATCTTTAAAAAAATAAAATGTTTAAAAAAAATTTCTTTAAAGTCTCTCAGTTACATTCTTTTTCAGGGCTGTGTGAGGCGGCTGTGCTGTAATCCTAATGGCTTCTGCTCTGGTGAGCTGTTTGCCGGGACTGGGTCAGTGTACCTGTCCTCGAGGAGGGGCCTCGTGAACTGGGTCCGTGCTCCCTTAACAAGCCCGTCTTCCGGTCTCGCCTCTGGCCTTCACCTCGCAAGGCCACAGCAGCGTCGTTTCTGGTCCCGTGTGGGATCCCCTCATCCCCGGAACAAACCAGGCTATGCTCTTGTTAGGGTGAGAAGGTGCCAGCTCTGATCTCGGGCCCCACAGTCCACCCTGGGGTCTCTTGAACCGGAGGCCGGCCACGCTGGCTGCACTTCCCAGACTTGCACTGGGTAAGCCAGTGGGTGTCCCTGGCACTGTACCCCCAGGTTTCGGGTTGTAGCTCTTCCACTTTACAGCTGTGACGAGGCGAATCGCTGTAACGCTGCGGGCCTTCCTTTCCCTAGATACCAAATGGGATCTAACGGCTCTACCGCATGTGGCGGTGGAGACTTCAGTGAGCCGATACATAGGAAACTCTTAGAACCCTGCCCTGCGGGCAGTGAGCACTGGCGTGTGGGCGCCCTTACCGACACAGGCCTCCGGCTTCCCGGTTTGTTTGCTGAACTCGCCTCTGGGCGCTCGCACCTCCACCTCCTCCACGGCAGGGTTCCTCCTGCCCCTCCGTCACCTGACCTACTCTGTAGCTCTCTCCTAAATACGCCCTCTGAGAGAGGACTTTCTGGGGCTCCCTAGCCAGGCTTGGGGCAGGACCCCCTTGCTGAGCTGCTCAGGCTTTGGGCTTACTGTGCTACCCTGTGGCTGTGTCTTCCAGCCTCTGAGTTCCTGGAGGGTGAGGACTGCATCTGTCCCGCTTCCTAACTCCAGGTCCCCTGCTCAGCACACGGGCCACTTTAGGCCTCTTTCTCCAAAGCTGGGTCCTCTCTAGTGCGGACTTCGGAGATTAGAATCTCCGTGCTCTTCCCAGGGAGCACCGTCGCTCTCGAGGTCCCAGGTGGGCACAGCGTCTGGACTTTACAGAGGCAGTCACCAGGGTCATCATCCTTTGCTCACAGGTTTGTCCCTCCCTTGGGTGCCCCTCAAGCATGTGGGGAAGTGTGCCCAGGATCAGGGAAGCCTGCGTGGTTAGCTGGACCTTCTGGACATGAGCAGTGTCCAGGGAACCGCTGAGGGGGCGTATGTACGAGCCACCCCCCCCACCACCACTGAAGCTGTCATCGGCGGTCGAAACGCCGGCTTGCAAGTGTGCTTCTGTTCCCTTCTGTACGGGCAGAGTCCACGCTGTGCCGTGAGCATGCAGGATGTCATCCTCACGCTGGTCTTCTCTGGGTTCACCTTGTCGGAGACGGTGCAGCAGCCTTGTGCCGTTGCTGGTCTCTGCGTGCGGCCTGGCAAGTGCCTGTGTCGGCGTGTCCTCCCCGCGGTGCTCGGGTGTGGCCGCGCAGGGCGATGGGGCCTTCGAGGAGGTCCGTGGGGGATGTTGTGCTCCCTGAGGAGGGCCTTCCTCATTGTGACGGGGGTCCCTGTAAGAAGGGGACATGGGACACAGACGCAGCGGGAGGAGCCGTGAGGGTGCGGGGAGAAGGTCAGGAGAGAAACTGCCGGCCCTCCAGGCCCTGCAGACCCCGCGGCCCTCGGCCCTGGCCTCTGTGTAGCTCCTGGTCTGTGGGGGTTCTCGTGCCCCAGCAAGCTAATAGCGGTCTCGGACGGCCGCTGCAGCCCTGATTGTGGGCTTCACCTCAGCTCCCCTTGCTGCGGGCTGTGATGGCAGCAGCTGCCCTCCCCGGCCGGCTGCTTCCTGGACGCCAGCCGGGTGGGCCCAGTCTGAGTGCGGAGGGCGGAGCCCAGCACATGGGAGTTGGGGAGGATGATTCAAGGGGCATTTATTCTCCTTTGCAAAAAAGCGAAGTTTGAGAAGGCCTCTTTTTTACATTTTTTAGAGCAGCAGATTGAGGGAAGGTGTGCGCCCGCCCGCACACCTGCCCAGCTCCCCCGAGCACAGCGCCGAGTGGTTCCACTGTGGCCGCCGAGGAGCCCACACTGAAAGCGCGTGGTTCACCTCATGCTCGGGTCCGGGGAAGGCATCCGTTTCTCAAATCCAATTCAGCTGTGAAGCTGAAAAGCTGGCTCTGGTGAGTACTGTTGGTCCTGAGTCGTGTTTACTGTTCCCCATAACATTTCTGTGCCTTTGGGGCAGTGAGGCTGGCTCTCCGTCTGGTTCGGCGGGCCGGATTCGGATTCGGGAGGTCCCTGAACCAGCCCTTCCTTGAATGGAGCCTGATGACGTCTTGTGCCTCAGGCTTCTGCGAAACACGCGAGAGACTCTGCTTCCTTTTCAAACCGGCTTTGTTGTTTTGTTTTTCTTTTTCTGGTCTTAGTGTCCTGTGGTCTCCGTGTTGCCTCTGTCTTCCCGGTCCCTGTTACTCTGTGGCTCCTGGAGCCGAGGGCAGGGGCTTTCCTCCGTTCGTCCTGCTCCAGTGTCAGAAAGCGGCTCTGATGAGCCAGCTGGGGGGGACGACGGGACGGGCTGTCAGGTGCAGAACGGACGCCTTGTCCCTTCTTTTCTCCGAGGAACATCTTGTACTCCAGTCTCCTCGCGGAAGCTTCTGGGGCTCTCTGTGTGACACCCTCTCACCTTTCCCTAGAGGTTTAGCTGTTCTGGGTCTCTGTGTGAGTGCCTGGGTCATCGCATTGAATTTTGATCATATCTTTAGGATCTTGGACATTCGTGTTTATGTTGCTGTGTAGATTTCTTCCCTGTGGAAGTAAGTTGTAAGTTGCCTTCAATACTGCCTTCTATTCTTGAGAACTGCACACAAACGAACTCACTAATGAGTTCAGTAAATGTTAAACAATTAGGTAATTGGTGTTTCCAACAGATTATGCAGAAGTCTTTGAATTTTTATATAGGTGTTTACAGAGTATTTTAGTGATAATGGGGAAGTTAGCTATCGTTTTTTAGATGGAGTGAGAATTCATTATTTTTTTCCCAATTATGATAATGAGATATAAGCCCCTGTAACTTGAAAATTCTGTCTACGACACATTTCCAGGAGTGAACCTTACATAATTTGAAGAGTGAAGGATGCTTGGGTTTGTTCTCAACTTTTCTAGAACTGAAGTAAATGATATGTAATCAAAAAGCTCTCACAGTATTAAACCACAAACACAGAATCGCGGTGGAGGTGGACCGGTGCCACCCCAGCCCACTACGAAACAAAGGGGTGTTCTCTCCTAGGGGTGTTCCCCTCCTGCTGGATGGTGTTCTTGACCTGCCCTTTGTACCTGCTCCGGGGAGGGGCGCCCCCTTTCAGAGGCTCATGGCAGGGGCACTCCACCTCCCTCCTGTGTCCAGGATCGAGCCTGGGGGGAGCAGGGTCTTCGGGATGCAAGCTTGGGGTCTTTGTAAAATCGGAAACTTGCGCACTGTTGATAAATGGCCACGTACAGGTGCCTGACACCTTGACTAACAGCTGTGATGAAATGGAAGGTGGTCTTCCTAGGAGATCCTTATTGAAAAACTGCCCATTTTGAGCAAGTGTAATTGTACAATGAGCCCTCTAAGCTTGCTGAAGACCTCACAGAATGCAAATGGAAGGTTCATGGCTGTTTTTCCTTCCTGGGTTTGTTACCTTTGCAGCTGTGAAGAGCGTCAGTATTTCACAGCCTTTCCCAGGACTTCTGTGTCCCGCGCATTGTAAGGAGTGTGGCCCTGGACCTCTGTTGGCTTCCTGTCTTCCTGACGTCCTCCACCCTGCCGCCTGGGGTGGGGGCTGAGGGGACTCGGTTTTCCTCTGAGCTCACTAATTTCCCTGTTCTCCTCCTTTAAGGGGAAGCTGAGAGCTTCTCTGTCCTCACTCCCTTTCTGAGATTGGAAACTGTGTCACCGCTGTCTCGTAACATTGTGAGCTCCCAGTGCAAATCTCCTGCGTCTTTCTGTGATCGCCACCCGCCGCCGCTCTCTGTGCCCCCGCGCCCCGCCGCTGCCCACCGGGCCTCCCAGCCTTCGTCTCTGCTCTCGGCCACACCGCTGACCTGGAGTCTCTCACAAAGTGTGTCACATCCCTTTTGCTGTTTCTTTTTTCCCTTCAGCTTTCTCTTATTTTCCCATTTCAGTCTTGGATACCCTTCTGATGAGCCCCGCGCCCGCTGCGGTCCCGTCTGCCCTGCTCCGGGGCGGCCTGTGCGCGAGCAGACCCTGGTGGTGGCGTGACCCGCTCTCCTGCTTGGTGCTCAGGATTCCAGCGAGCAGGGTTTGGCCTTCTCGGGGTTTTGTACGGCAGTGAGGTGGTCACCCAGTCCTCTGGGAACACCCGACTTGCCAGGGCCCATGCGCAGGCATCTTCGTCTCCCCGCCAGCCTTAGCCTGCTGGTTTCTCGAAACCTCCAGCCCTTCGTGTGTGAACCACGTCCTTGATAACGAGGATGAATGAGATCCTACGGCGTGTTGCGTGGACCTGGACCATGTATTTACCTGTATACTGTATTTCCAGTATTTATTCAGAGTGACTTTTCTCAAATATTTAACAAGAATTAATAATTGAATGTACTCTTGGCTTCTTACCTCACCCTGGGATCTCGTAAGATCTTTGAAGCTGAAACTAGTTTGGGCCCTTAAGGGGTTTATAGAAATTAGGTATGTCTGAGTATGGAAATGGTTGGCATGGTGAAAAAAAATTGAGTCCTTAAGTAATTTGCTATTCCCAGTGATAATTAGAAGAAACCCTGTCCTAGCTCCATTTTCCAATCTCTTTTCTTTTTTTTTTTTTTTCCTCACTATTTTAGGGGAGAGTTCTTGAGGTATTAGCAGCTTTTTTTTTTTTTTTTTTTCCAGTGGATCCTCAAGGTAAGTGGCTTTGGCGTATCGTGTTGCCTTGATGGGTTATTAAACTGTCACTTCTATGAGCTGAATGTGGGTTATAAGGCGTGTTGTGCTACGTATCACCTTAGTCATCAGGAACATTCCAGAACACTGAGTCAGAATAAATTCTTCTTAATTTATGATGGAAATTAGCAATTTTATTAGGTTTTTTAAAAAGTTTGTAGTTTTGAAAAAGACAAAAAAAAAAAAAAACATCTTTGTTCTCAGAGGTCTGCAGACTGCCCTTAATTTGTCTTGTGCAAGAACGCAGGTTTTAGTGGAATGCTTATGGTGTGGGAGTGGACCCGCGCAGGTGCCGTTCCTGGGGTAGCCCGCACGGAAGGCTGATGTGCTCCAAGATTTACGGTGCACCACCTTGGCCATCATTCCCCTAAGTATTAATTTTAACTCCACTAATAAGAAACTGAACAAAAGTGGAATTATGAGTTCAGTAGTATTCTATGAAAGGTCAGTTGTTAAAAAGGCAGAGTCTGACATTCTGTGAGAAAGGTGCCTTCATTAATCATCCTGATAGGAGAACATGGGGCGCTCTTGGCCAATCCCAGCGAACCTTGCAGCATGCGGTTTCGGGGCTGGATGTGCACGTCTCTGTACAAGTGTTACTTCAGCACATATTGAGATAATGTAAGGGACTTATCTCTGCAATTAGGAGATGTGTGTATAGTACGAAAAAACCCTTACAAAGTATGCTTCACTATTTTGAAAAAGAAAAAAAACAGCAGTTAATTTTAGGGGCCTGTTGTGATGGAAGCAGGTTCTGGCCACAGCTGGCCACACTCCACATAGCTTTGCTGGATCTCAGGGGTGACGGCGGATCTCCTACATCCGTCCTCCACAAATGCAGATGCAGTTCTTTGAGTCCCCTTCACTTTCTGTGTTAATGGATCACCTTTCTACACTTTGAACCTGTTGTGTGAACCAATTCTAGCCTACCCCAACTGTTTTTACAGCAGCAGAGGGCCTACTGTGTGCACAGAATTTAGATCTCACATTGCATTAGTATTTTGTGTGTCCTGCTGATTTCCTGCTGAAGTTCAGTAAAAATCTATGAATTATTAAGCAGTTAACCGGAGACACCTCCGTTGAACATCTTTTACCGCGGTCTCCTGACCGGTCTTCATTCAGCTGTTGAATCACAGTATTGTTAGTGCGGAAGCTGCTCCTGGAGTCCCTTTGTGCCGCTGCTACTGAGTTTCCTTGGAAAGGCAACGAAAAATGAGATCACCAAGAATACTCAGTATTTCTCCTTAAACGGGTATTTTCGGACTTTTTTTTCCTGAAGCCGATTTGCGTAAATAGGATGTGGCTTTTCTTATTCTGTCCAGTCAAGCTGCGTTCCGGGGGCGGTGATAGGAACGCGCTGTGGGTTCCTCCTTGTGCAGGAGGTTGTCTCCGCGGAGGAGGCGGCCAGGGAAGTTGTCCTTCATTTTCCGAGATTCGGGCATCTGCCTCTGCCGCCGTCCTGCTGGCTCTCCCTCTCACCTCCTTCACCCCCCTGCCTCGCTGGGAATTAATTCCTCCTTTACTGTAGAAGCAGTCGATGGAGACTGGACTGGGGGAATAGGGACGAGCCCAGGCGTGGGACATTTCCTTTGGAATTCCCGCTCAGTGCGGAGAGCACTGGGCTGGTCGGGGCAGGATTGGGGTTTTAGAGCCCAGGAAGGAGGTTGCTGGGACCTTGGCTCGGCGAAGCCCAGCAGGCCCTGCTCTACGGCAGGAAGCCTAGGATGAGGGAGTAGCAGGTGCTCGGATGTCCTGCGCCCGCCCCAGGGCTTCACCCTCAGGTGTGCTCACAGCTGCTTCTGCAGGTGCAAAAGCTCCAAGAACTTAAGCAGCTGGCACAGCATCCCCTGTTGCCACCGTCTGACATTTTATAAATGCAGATGTGAAGTTCATAGCTTGTCTGTCACGTGATGGTAGGAGTTCCTCTTGCCTTGGAGGATGGTGAGTCTCCTCTCCAGCCTAGAACCCTGCCCAGGGAAGGTTTGGTTCAGTTTTATGAAGACAAGAGTTTTTCGGGTTCTACAGACAGCAGAAACTGCCGCGTCTGCAGTGCTGCAGTTTTGTCTCTTGTCATGATGTTTGCTTAATGGCCCTTCGTGCTACATTGACCAGGTCCACGGGCTGCTCAATGTAAGTGATTACATTTGCTTATGATTAAAAACCTCCTGCATTGGAAACGCAGCACCCAGGACTGGTAAATGGTTTGTTGTTGAAACTTTATACTTCATTAGCCACGTCGTCAACTAAGAGTTGTCTAAGAGTTAGGGACACTTGTAATGAGCTGTGTAATAGAGACCCGCTAAGAGTAGAGACCAAGTCTTCTTGGAGCAGCTCAGCATGCAGATAAAAGGCTACCCAACGCGCCAGTGCGCCCTGCTGCGGGCTCAGGCGCGCTCGTTCTGACTTGGAACGGCATGGGCGAATAAAGTGTTTTATTACCGGAGCAAGACTTGTTGTAAAAAATTATATACCATTCATGATCAAAATCCTTCAAAATGCTCTGTGACCATTCCCCTCTGACCCCTGTAGCTTAAGTCTTAAGCATCTCTCGGGTCTCTCGATATAGCATAAAAAAAAAAAAAAAAATTCTGTTCGGTGGTGTTTGTTTGGGCGTGCCCCTGCAGCCCTCCTGGGCCGCCCCGTCCCTCGTTCCTCTGGCTTTTCCCCAGTATGTGATGACCACGGGAGCCCTTGGTCCTGACGTCCGGTGTACGGTACCATGAGTGATTATGTACCTTATTATCCGAAGACACCTCGCAAAGAGTTAGCCCTGGGATGACTGCATTAAATGTGATGGGCGTCTTCATGGCAGATGTAAAATCCTTAGTCTCAAAGGCCGTTGCTCTGTGGGTCAGACAGCTGTGTCTGCTTCTCCTCGGACAGGGGTAGGAGCACCTTTGTTTGCCTGTTACAGGTCAGGTTTGCTCTGTGAACCTTACTTGTTGCTGACGGCGACTCTGGCTGGGGTGGGGGGTAACCCTGGAAACCAGGCCAGCCGGGTCCTGACTCTGCCATTTCCTAGCTGTGTGACCTATGCTTCTTCCTCTAGGTCGCTTTGTAAAAATGGAGTTAATCCCAGTGCCACAATATTTCAGGAGAAGTGAGAACACAGACTCCCACTTAAAGGTATGCTTAGTACATGAAGGCCCTAAGTCGTTCTGCACGTGTCCACTGTGGAATGTGTGGTTCGAGGCACCTGGCGTCTGGTTTCTAGGGACAGTCAGGGCCTACGGCTGGCTTGTTGGGCTTGCAATGGCCTTCACAGGTCCGGGGGTGAGGGCCGCACCTTGTTAGTGTACACAGGCCGTCCCTTCCGTGCGCCTGGGAGCTGTGGCTCTCCGTGGCGGGCATTGTGACCTCATGTCCCACTTTCCCTGCCCCGCACCCCTACTCTGTAGGACTTCACCTCGTGAGCTATTCAAACTTTGAGACCATTTTTTTCTTGTAGAAATTAAAAATTGGAAGAGCAGAATTGGATGCTGTGTGCAGGTGCAGAATTCCTCTCACCCCGTCTTTGTCTTCCCGCTTGCGGGCAAGGTCAGGTGATGGGTCGTGCTGGTTGAGAGAGAGCAGTTCTGTCATTCATGGGTTGCTAATTTTTGGAGCACTGCAATACAATTAAATATACTTAACCTTAAAATTACCCTGAACGTGCCTGAGTCTTTGATTCACAAGCCCCTTCTGGTTCTTAACACGGCCTCGGTTTGATCGTTATAAGGATGAATCATCCTTGTGCTGGTGGGAATGGACTGTTTCAGCGGTTTAAATGCCCAGTAATTGAGAACTTTCCCCTCTGCTTTGTGTGCAGTGCGGCCGACGGAAGGTGAAATCTTGACCCTCCGTCTGTCTGTGCTGTGCCTGTCGCCATCTGTGTCAGAAGAAGGTCAGCCCGGGGAGATGGGGGACTGGGCCAGCTGAAGCCTTAGGAGGCCTTTGGGGGTGGTGGTGTGCGGGCCTGGCCATAGACAGGACACCGCTGACCCTCCCTGGCACCTGTAATGCTCCCCAGAGCTGGTCTCTCCCTGGCACCTGTAATGCTCCCCAGAGCTGGTCTCTTCTCCCCGTCTCTCTGGCTGTGTCTCCTCTACCTCCTTTCCTTGCCCTGACTTGACTTCTCCATTCACACCCGATTTCTGAGAAGCCTGCCTTCCTGGCTCTGTGCTCTGTGGTGGTGACAGCACCCCATCGGTGACTCTTCTGCCATGCACCCTTCCTTTGGGTCTCTTCCTCAGGCGCAGGGCTGGAGGCCATGACCCAAAATGGGCTTCCATGGCTCTGAGGCTTTCCCTGTCTTCCCCGATCAGGTGAATGCGTTCTGGTTGAGGTGGGGAGAGGGAAGGCCCTTACAAAGAGCCTTTCCTGTCCCTCCCTGTTACCAAGAGAAAGGCGGCTCCTGGCTAGGTCCTGTCGGTAAAGAGGCCCAAGGGGCGGACAGGGCCACGTGGAAGCCTGGCTCGTGCTGGTGACCCTTGGCTGGGCCCTGTGTGCGAGCAGAATCTCAGAGCCACGGCATTGCTGGGAGCCCAGTCCGCGAGGTGGGGGTGATCTCCTTGTAGGTGGAATCGGAAGAATCATAGGTACCCTGAGCTCCCGACAGGTAAGCCCCAGTCTTCCCTCTGAACTGATCTCCGAGGCCATGAAAGCATCACTTGGAATCGTCTGTGCTGGGTGTGTTAGGATGCTGTGACACTGGTGTGTGGCGCTCCCAGCCTCTGAACCGCGTCGCAGCACAGCTTGTCAAACGATGGACATGCTCCCGCGTGTCTCAGCTGTTCACGTGTGGCTGAAAGGAAATCATATATTGAAGATGTAAAATACCGGAAGTTAGGAAGTTGTTCTGCTCAGCTGTAATTTCGGGTCCTTTGGATTTGGTAGACCTATTCCTAATGTACAGCCTGTGTGTGACACAGCCGTGTCCGACACCGAGTGTGACCCTTAGTCTGTGTCCACCCCTCGTCTTCCCTGTACCTGGGTCATAGCCCGGAGACCACTCCTGTGGAGTGTGGTGGAGGTGCCCACTCCTGTGAGTGCCCCCTGCCCAGGGCACCAGGGGTTCGAAGAGGACATCGGGAAGTATTCCGATGACTGTTACGGGAAGTAGTTCGTTCCTGGGTGTGGAGCATCGAACCGCCCCGTCCCCAGTCCTCACACCTGCTGGTCCCTGGAACGCTGCTGGTCTTGTGCTGAGCTTGGACCCTGGTGTATGGAAGTTTTGGGGGCCCTGCCAGGGAGAGGGGTCCCTGAATGCGCCCCAAAGGGCAGAACTGCAGGTGTGTGTTCTGTCATAGATGACCCTTTGCAGACCCTCTTTAGGGGCCTGGCTCTGCTGCTTCTGTAGTTCCTCCTGCTGACAGGCTCTCCAAAGACCCGGTCGTTCACACTCAGCCTGGCCTGTCCCCCAACAGCAGCCACATTCCCATTTGAGCAACTCTCCGGGGCTGAGGGTGGGGCTGGGGTACAGATCCCCACCCCAGCTCTGCCTACCCTCGCAGAGGTATGGGGGCAACTGCGTGCTCGGGAGGCCCGACCCGTGTTCAGTTAGCGCCGGACCTGCAGGCAGAGAGTGGCCTCCTGCCAGAGGGTAAATGGGCAGCCAAGGTGGGGGCTCTGAGTCCTTGTTCACCCAGACCTTTGATGGTTATACACAGAGTGGTTGCTGTAGTTCTTGGATTAGGAACTGACCTGCCTTTCAGACTGTGCTGTCCTAGGCACCAGTGGGTGCGCCCAGCCTGGTGCCTCGGGGCCTTCTCCTGGCTTCCTGCGCCCCTTCTAGAGGCTCTCACCTGGCGGCAGCCGCGTCCTGCCTTCCCGCTCCAGCCTCACTCGGGACGGGGTGGGTGTTGCCCACACAGCCGTCACGGTGACCCCTCCCCTTCCCGTACACCCCGTCTGCACTGTGGTCGCCTGCCTCCTGCTTTGGGGGTCCTGAGAGTGCCTTGCCCTCAATGAGTCACCAGGAAGATTCACAGGAGTCCACGTAGGGTCATGCCCCTGACCGGCTGCCGGGAAAGAAGGAGTCAGAACAAGGGAGGAGATGCACAGCGTGGACCCACCTTCCCGATCCCTGGAGGACAGCACGTGTTCCCACTACTTAGGAACGGCACGTGAAGAAGCCGTGGTTTGCACACTTGCGGGGTGCCTGGGCTCTCTTCTCTGGGAACGGTGGGCGCCCGCCCCACATTCTGGGCCCCAGGTGCCAGCGAGGACCAGCCCTGTCTAAGGGGTGCAGGGCCCGCCAGGCTGCTGCTTGTGCCCTCCTCTCCTCCAGCGGCGGCGTCTCTGCAGCCCTGTCCCCACCCCGAATCCCGGCCGGCCTGGCGGCTCCGTCACTAGAGGGTGGCAGATGTGGCGTTGTGGGATGTTTGAGCCGAGGCCTCGAGGGGCTTTGCAGCCACTGCTGAAAGCACCTCGGGCCCTGCGAAGACCCTGCGCTGGCACCTTGTGGCCGAGAGGCCGGTGGCGGGGGCTCGACGGCACCACTGCTGGACGCGAGGGACAGGCTTCGTGGGCCCTCTGGCCCCTGTTGATTTGCCGGCCTCTTGCTGCCATGGGGGACCCCAGGCAAGGCCGTCCGAACTGCCCCGCTCAGCTCAAGCTGCTGACTGGAGAAGGAGCCAGTGAGCAGCCGACTGGTGTGAAGTCCATGCTGGGGTTCGCCGGGCTGGGCTCGCTGACCCGCGCGGCCCCGTCCTCGCCCGGCCCCGCGTCTGCTTCCCGTGAGCAGTGGGCGGCGTCTGGCCTGCACCTCCCTCCGCCTCTCCGGCGCCCGCCCGTCCTCGCCCCCCGTCTCCGCGTGGCCCCTGAGCACTGGCTCGCCCTGGCTGCCGAGTCCCGTCGGCCGGCCGCTCACCGAGCTCCGTTCTTGCGTTGACCCTCCGGGCTCTGGCTTCCCCCCACCCCCCTTCTAGAGTGCTTTATCTCCTCTGTGCCTCTACACGTACCAACTCCCTAGAAGGACCACCCGGCCACCCTCCCTGATAACTGGTGTTCCGTGGTACCGGGTCCCCCAGGGTCCTTCACTCAAGCCTGTGACCGTCTGCGCTTTCCTACCTGAGGTCCGCTTTCGGCCATCTGTGCATTCTGCAGGGGTGAAGACCACGCCCTCTCCTCCCCTTGAAGCCCAGGGGTTCCCCCCGGGATGGTGTGCACACGGGGCATACTGTGTACTCACAGGTACCCTACATGTGTTCGCACTGGCCCGACAGACCCCGTTGGAGGCCGCAGGGAAGTTTGACACTAAGGAATCTGCGTGCTGATGTCTGTGTGGTAGGCGTCCTTAAGACCTTCTGAGGACCCAGGCACGAAGCATCCACTGGCCTTCTGTAATCTTGCTTCCTCTTGTGAAAGAGGCCGCTTGGCCGGCAGCGGGCTGAATCCAGTGTTGGGGTGGCGGTGGGCCGTACTTGTCCCACATCGTGCAGCTCTGCACTCCCTGCTCGGGCGCCTGTAGGGCTGTCAGGTCTGAGTCCTGAACACTCGGGTGGGCATCCCTGCGGCGGCTGGGGCAGGGTCCTGTGCTTGGTGTGGGTAGACAGAGTGACATGTTGGCGACATCATCACTGTTGATTGATGCCAGGGAAGGGCCGTCTCCCTGTGCCTGGCGGGCCTCAGGCAATGGTTACAGATGGTGCTGGTTGCTTCCACCTTGCCTGGGTTTTTGTCAAGAATCCTTGGCTTGGCAGACCTGCTTCTGGCTGTTGGAGCTTTTGGAAACGTGGGAGAGTAGTAAGGAAGCCAGTGCCTTTCTCTTCAGGCTTCAGCCTCTTCTGGGGGATGACCCCCTAGAGCCCCCCCACCCCACCCCCATCCAGCCTTTGTGTTCGGCAGGTCTGTCACCTTTGCCTTTCATGGCTCTCTGCTTGGAGGAGCGTTGTCTGTCGTCCTTGGAAGAGTGACTGCTCCCAGCCATTGCCATCGCCCTGCCCCCACCCCGTGTCCCCCTGGGGTCCAGGCGAAGGCTCTTCCCATCGCTAGTGGCTTTGTTCATGGAGAAGCGTGCTTGCCAGCAGGGGTGGCTGGGCGCGGGGTGGTGAGCACCCCGAAATCTCTAGAGCTCTCCGAGGAAGCACCATGTGTGTAAGAAGACTCAGAAACTGGGGAGGGTGTGGGGTCCAGGGCGCCCCACGTAGTGGCTTAGAAATCCTGTGCTCGTCCGGAGGCAGACAAGTGGCAGCCTTATTCAAGGGGAAAAAAAATCTACTGGAGTCTCGACACAGTATCTTAGTAGTAATAAAAGTGGTAGTGCAGATTTACTGGTGCGGGAGTTTTAACCGTAATTCTGTGGAATGGTGGGTTATTCTGTGTTCAAGAGCTACATTTATCACAAAAATGATGATATACAAATCACTTCCATATCACAAAATGTTCTTGGTCAAAATTGGCTTGAGGCAAGTGATATCTTCGAGTAAACAGTATATGAAGACCATATCTTAAAATGATAGATCACCTAATTTTGTTCTGACAGAGGTTTTTGCCGCAACAAACATCTGTCATTGAAATACCAATTCAGAGATATGGAAGCCAAATTGTCGAGGTTTTCTCGGATTTGTCGCTCCTAACTTAAGAATGCTGCCGTACCGCTTGGTAGCTTTGCTAAGATATCAGGCAGTGTTGCACTTTAAGGCATATTAAAATAAAATAAACGATCTAGAGAAATATTCCTGCTCCAGATGCAAGCTGGCAGCCCTCTGGAAGTAAGGACGTCAGGCGGTGGCCGAGTAGCATGTAGAGACGTCCCTTGAAGCTCGCTTTGCAGATCGGGGACCCAGGACCTGATGTCCTGAAAGCAGAAACTTGGCATTGTGTCCTGGGTCTCATGTATTTACCTCAGGGTTTTGAAAGGGCTGTGATTATCGAGTTATTCCCAAGACTTGAAGCGCCGTTTTGTGCTGTCCTGATGGGAGCAGGTTCACAGGGACAATGGTGATGTCATGGGCCCTTCGGATCTCTTTTTCTTAGCATTCCTCCTTGGGGGGTCTCCCTCGGAGTCCTACATGGACCAGATGTCCTGGGATTCGAGGTTTCAGGGAGCTCTGAGCGGGGACAGGTGTCCTGGGATTTTAGAGACAGATTTCCAAAGTATAGTCTAAAGAATTTCCACCGTGTTACTGTTTTTCAAAAAAAAAAAAAAAAAAAAAAAGATCTTGGTCCAAAACTCGATTACGTGATAGGTTTTTTTCTTTTTTCAAGGCAGAATCTCTGAGATTCTTGAAAGACTTTCTAGACCCTCATCATTGATGACCAACTCATGCATGTTGTGTTTCAAACCAAGGAGAGCCTCTTCTCGGGTCACAGTGACCGTGAGAGTCCCCGCGCTGATGTCGTCTGGCAGCGCCCGCGGGGCTGGCCCAGGTGGGGCTTTCTGAGGGGAGAGGCCGCTGGCCCTGTGGCGGCCCCTTCCCTTCTGCCGTCTCGTTCATCCAGTCCCCTGGCTGAAGCCACCCCTTGTACCTTGCCATTGCTTCCCTTGAGAGAACAGTGTTCTAGAACTCTAGCAGCTTTGTCCAGCCCCCTCCTGTCCATCAGGTGATAGACAGTCCTAGAATGGAGACTTCCAGTATGTTCACCATTTCTTCCTGCAGGAGAAAATGCTGTCAGCATTAAACAGGTCCCTCCTACGCATCCATGTTTTATTCCATTGTTACCATCTGGGACAGGTCCTGGTTGTCACACACAGCGTGATGTCAGGGACGTCAGAGTCGGGCTGTGGGCCCAGCCGCAGCATTGCGCTTTGGGAGGTTGCGTGGTGCTGTGTAACTCCTCTGGGCTGCGGGCGCAGCTGCTGACGCGAGGTCCTTCTGCTTGCTCTCAGGGTCCAGCGTGATGATGTGCATGAAACACCAGGCCCAGGGCCACGCGGTGGCGGTGGTGGCAGTCGTGAGACTCGTCGTTGTGCCCGTCCCACCTGGTGTTTGTTAGACTGGGGGCAACTCCGACGCGCTTCCATTCGCCGTCTTTCTTGAAAGTTGACCTAACTAGCCCCCTTGTCCGGGTCGACAGCCAGTCATCGAGCCAGGGTCCCCCAGTCTGCTCACTCGTCCCTGCTGGCCTTGTCCGTTCGCCTGTTCCTGGCGCCAGCTGTACCGATGACTGTGCCCTCCTGCGCACAGCAGCACAGGCCTGATGGGGACAGGGAGTTGAGTGGCCCTCCTGCCGGTCCTGTGGTCTCAGCCACGGGAGGACAGGATTTGGAGCTGAGAGCGAACATTTTTTTCTAAGATTTTTAAATTGATTTCACACACAGAGAGAGATCACAAGTAGGCAGAGAGGCAGACAGAGAGGGGGCGGGGGAAGCAGGCTCCCCGCTGAGCAGAGAGCCCGATGCAGTGCTCGATCCCAAGACCCTGAGATCATGACCTGAGCCGAAGGCAGAGGCTTTAACCCACCGAGCCACCCAGACGCCCCACTGAGAGCTAACTTTGGTGGGTCATGGACACGCAATGAAATGCCTCGGTGCAGCCTGGCCTCGCGTGCACGTGGGGACGGCGGAGGGCTGGGAGCTGGGCAGGTCCTGCAGAAGGTTCTGGGAGGAGTCCTGCCCCGGGCTCTGCCGCCACACACGGGTCTTCTTACCGGGGCTGCCGCTCCCTCCTGAGTGCTCGGACCGAGCTGTGTGCAGGTTGTAAGGGCCTTTCTGCTTCAGTAGGCTGCACACGGCCCGTCTCCCCACTTCGTTCTCCGACGACATGTGCGCTCCTTGTGCACGGCGCTCGCTCTCAGTAATGGCGTACGGGGGGCTGCCTCCGTTTCTCTGCCCCATGGCCCGTGCCCCCACGTCCTGGACCCTGCCTGCCACTGACCCCACACGCTGTGCTGTTCCAGGTAGTGCTCTGGGTCCTGCTGCTGTTCCTTGACCAGGGCCCCAGTACTGAGAACACCAAAGTCAAGAATCACAGGTTTTGAGTAGGAACAAGAGTAGGTTCCTTTGTATCAGTGGAATGAAGATGTGTGTTTAAAGAATCCTCCGTGTCTCACCCTACGCCCAGGGCTTCTGTTGGGCTCTGTGCTCCTGGCCCAGCGGTGCCACCCAAGCCCACTCGAGTGCCCGGCCATGCGTGGGGAGGTGCGCTGGGACCGCAGCCCCACCGGGCCATGCCCTCCGCCGGGGCCGGCTGGCGCTCGGGGGCGTCAGGATCAGGACCACGGAGTCCATTTTCAAACAAGTTGTCTTGTGAAATATGGTAGTGAGCTCACCAAAACTGGTGGAGCCGTGGAGTCCAACAAAAATACTGCCGTGAAAATTATTTTAGTGCGACGTAATGAGTTCTGTTTTTCATATCTGGCAGATATTACCCCCTAAATCTAATCTGCAATGCTGAAGATTATGCCATTTTTTATGATTTGTTTAATTTTGACTGAAAAAAAAATTCACTATTCATCGATTCTTGACCTGCAAGTATTGAGGGGAAACTTTAGTTAATAAGAATTTTCATGAGGTGTAAATTTAAATGTATGAGGACTCTGCCTCTCCTGGAGTACTGTAGACATTAATTTAACAATTGTGTGAGAGCCTGAGGGCTTGGGGGCGTCTGAAGTCCGGAGCGTGGAGGCGTTACGGTCGTTCGCCCGTAGACAGGGTCTGTCTGTGCGATCCGGGGACACTTGGTTTCCTCCCCTGCCTGGGTACATGGAGCTGAGAGCAATTAGAAGGTCATCTTGGTTGTCATCTGTTTGCCTGTGAAACGGTACCGGTGCACCTACAAGTAGCAAGTCAAACGGAAATCGGGCCATGAGGTCGGTGTGTGCACGTACTCGACGGAAAGTTTCCTCCTGGTTCCCCAGATCTGCAGTTCAAAGAGGCTTTAAAGAAGTCATAAAAAATGAAGGATCCTAATATTAAAGTTGGGAAATGTGAGTGAATGACATATTCTTTACACACCTCAACTGTCAACATTTCTAATCAAATCACCCAGCCTTCTTACTTCTTAAATGATACAGGCACTATTTCCTGTAATAAACACCCCTAAGTCTAATGAGCGGCCCTAAGGCAACTTCAAATGTATGAATTCATTACAATCGAACAACATAATCTGCAGGGCAAGGATGCCGGCTACCCAGGCTCAACCTCACACGGCTTGGGTGTTTTATGAAAAATGTTACACATTTTGTTTACAACGTATTGCTGCTGTTTGAAGTATTGTATGTTCCTGTAGTACATAAGATGGGGCCGCATAATGGAGGAAAAATCAAGGAGGCAATCTTTCATTTTGTTCTTGTATGAAAAATTCAAAAGACTGAAAACTCACCCAGAGAAATTTTGCAAGCATATTATTTTCCAATGTTTCGATCAATTTGTCTGTCATCCATGCTGAGAGGTGGAAGGGGCCAGCAAAAGCAATTTAGCCCGTGAGGTCCAAACCAGAAATGTTTTAGGGAGCCTTGTCACAGGGTATTTCTTTATATTAGAGCCGCCGTGTGCTTTATTTGCTGGTCCTATTATGAAGAGAAATTGATATCAATCATCTAAGTAAGCTATGAATATCTGATATAAGTATTACTCTTATATGCATGCATCAGAATAAAATATAAATTAACCTCTTAATGCATGCGAGAACCGTGAGTGTGACAACAGGCTCTTGTTTTGGATTTTTCCATTTAACAACTCACGGCGCATTTTAATTGATAGTACCCAAGTGACACTCCGTGGAAGCATCTCGCGTATGAACATTACTGACCCTGCCAGGGCTTTAATTAAGCTATAATCTTCCCATAGTAAGTACATCTGGGATTGATAAACGTATCCAAACCATGCTTACAGTCTAAGGGTTGTTTATTTGAAATCGGTGCAAGTAGGGGAGTTTTAAACGGGCTTCGTACAGCGTCCAGTTAAATTTTTAGTTGGGATTTGTCAAGATCAAGTTATGTTAGCGGCCATTAATTCTAAGGTGAACCTACAGTTTCAGGGAAACTTTGTCATGGAAGACCTATAATTATATATAACTACTCTGTGTACTCACTTCTTTAAAACTTAGACGTGCTCAAGATAATTTCCTTGAATCTTTTTTCTAAACACAAAACAAAAAAAATGAGTAGGCTTACAAAAGATGCCTAGTTTAAATTGGTCGTATTAGTCATGGTCTTCCTCTTCTGCCAGCCCCACCGAGCAGTACTAGGTGTCTGCTCTGAATAGTTGGCTACTGTTCATGCGACACCCTGTGAGCCTGATGTTTCAAAGAGGGAATTTTGGAATTTAAAATATAATCTTTGAGCATGTTAGAAACTTATAAGACAAATCTTCCAGTTGGTGTGGATATGTCGTTATTATGGAAAAATGTCTTGAAACACAATTGTCAGGACAATTTGGGTAGAGCATATACTGTCCAGTTCTCCTTAACATGGCATGAAACCTATTTTTTCTTCCAGTGACTGCCTCCTACTTTATAGTATGTGTTTATATCTAAATGGTGCACCAGCATTTCTCTTCCTTTTTCTACCCCAACATTTCTTTTGTCTTAAACTAATCCTCTGTTAATATGTTTAGAGTTTTCCAGGATTTTTTTTTTCCCGTCTGTCTGGAGGCTATTTCAGGCAATGTTAACCGTGAACATCTTTCTATAGACCTCTTAGTGTACATGTACAAGTCTATGCAGGGTAAATTTTTAAGTAGAATTAACTTAGATTTCTTCAAATTCTTTTTAATTTTTATATTGTAATTGAGATTGAACATCTTCCCTTGCATTTATTGGTCATTTGTATTAGTGAAACGTTTGTCCGTTGGTTTTGTCTCTTTCTCATGGATTTATAAGAACTTGCTGCATATTAAAGATAGTCCTTTCTATTTTGATTTCCTCCATGGATTTTTTTTTTTTTTTAACGGAGTCAGATTTTACTTTTCATTTTGGGATACTTTGTAGATCCATGGAAGAGTTGCAGCGATGATGTACAGTGCAGAGTACTGGTACACCCTCCATCCTGCTCATCCTAATGAGAAGCACTTACAGAGCCACAGCACCTTTGTCAAAAGGATTAACCAGAAGTTAATATTGCTACGGTTGTAGTTAGAGTTTTGAATTTTGTCCTCTGGCTTTTGAGTATCTTAGAATGCTTACTTTCCCTTTTGTAGTGGGAGTGGTTGGGGTAGCTATCCATGCTTACTTTCTGTTTTCACCTTTGATTTATTTGAAATATATTTTATGTTTTGAGGGAGTTTAGAACATCTTTATTTTCAGCCAGATTCTTAAATCTGTCAGTATTTTTCTTTGAATCAACTTTTTAGCTACACATACTTTATAAAGACAAAAAACTACCTGCAGCCTTTTTTTTTTTTGTAGTTTATTATCTATTCCCTGACTGTTTTTCTTTTGCAAGAGCTACTGTATGAATTGTTTAAAAAGGAGAGTATAAAATTTAGCTTAACACTGTAGGAATTCTTCTAAGACAGCTGAGTTGAGAATATTTTCCTTGGATCCTAAATAAATGGCTTCGTAACTTTGATAGTTGGAGTTTTATATCATGAAGCAATTGTAAATCTGCTTGAGGGAGGCAGAAGGACCTAACCCAGTTACAGGTCTTGCACTGGTTTACCAAGCGTACAATGTCCCTGACCCCAGGGTCAGAGTAGTTCCTGAAGGCTAGGGATTAGTCGGACTTGTCATGGTGTACGTATCCTAGACGACCTGGTTACCTTTAGCCATTGCCAGTTGGAGAATTTCACACGCTCAGTTTTCAGCAAATGGAACACTGCCTGCAAGTTTTTTACTTTTTAAGAATAAGTAAATATGTACTTTTATTTTTTTTTTTTTTTGCCATGTAGAATCACCTTAACTTTAAGACTATCTTTAGAGAGAGTGGAAAGAGCCGAGGAAGAGAGAATCTGAAGCCAATTCTGTGCCCAGATCGTAGCCCAGCATGAGGCCTCCCTCTCACGACCCTGAGATCATGACCTGAGCCAAAACCAAGAGTCAGACACCAACTGACTGAGCCACCCAGGCGCCCCTCCCCTTAACTCTCCTAGAAAACCATTGGTCTGAGGCTCACTATGCGCCAGGATAGCCCTTTCCATTAGGATTTGTTTTTTCCAGCTTTAAGGTATGCTTAAAGATAATTAACATGTAAAGTATGTGACATGACGTGACATGTCTTCTGAAAAGATTCTCGTCAAGTTAACAACCTCTGTTCCTCATATTTAAATTTTTTATTATTTATTTATTTATTTATTTATTTATTGGAGGTTGGGGGTGGTGAGAATCTGTAAGTTCTAGTCTCCTCACAGAATTCTACTAGGCAGCACAGGGTTACCAGCTGTGGTCAACATGGTACTCTAAGTTAGGTCTTCAGCCTCATTCATCTTGTAGCTGAACGTTTTTACCTCTCGTCTCTCTCAATTTCCCCCAGCCCTGGCAACCACTTTTCTAGACCTCTGAGTTGGACTTTTTTTTTTTTTTTTTTTTTTTTTATTCCACATAGAAGTGATGGTGGGCACTACATCTCTCTCTGGTGTATTTCACTTAGCGTAATGCCCTCCGGCTTCATCCATCTTGTTGAAAATGGCAGGATTTCCTTCATGTCTGAATAATACTCCATTTTCTATTCTGTAGATTACTCTGTAGAAGGACACTTGGGTAGTTTCCATGTCCTGGCTGTGGTACATCATGATGGGGTGAACAGAGGAGTAGATACCTTTTCAAGATAGTTTTCTTTCGTTATATGCCCAGAGGTGGGCTTGCTGGACAATCTCGCGGTGGTTCTGTTCTGAATTCCTCGAGGAACCTCTGCACTGTCTCCCAGCGCAATAGCGCCGGTTTGCGTTCCCAGCAACCGTGCACGAGGAATCGCTTTTCTCCGCATCCTCACCGACACTTACCTCTTTTCTTTTTGATGGTGACCATTCTGACAGGTAGAGCAGAATGTCCCTGTGGTTTTGATTTGTATTTTTCCTGGCGGTGAGTGACGTTGAGCACCTTTTCATGTATCTGTTGGCCATCAGTATGCTGTCCTCAGGGAAAATAATTTATTCAGGTCCTTGCCCATTTTTAAATTGGATTACGTGGGTTTTTACTTTTTTTGCTATGGAGTTGTAGGAATTCCTGTCGGATGGTGGGCATACCCCTGTGCTGGGTGTGTGATTTGCACATCTCTTCTCCCATTCCATAGGTCGCCTTTTCACTGGTTTCCTTTGCTGTGCTTTTTAGTTTGATGTAGTCCCACTTGTTTTTTGCTTTTTTTGCCTTTTTGTGTCAAATCCAAATTACTATACGTGTTTCCTTGTAGGAACTTCACAGTTTCAGATCTTACATTCAACTCCTCTGTCCATTTTGAGTTGATTTTGTGTGAGTGGCGTCAGGGGGCAGGTGTTCTCTTTAACACGTGGCCATCCAGTTTTCCCAGCACCATTTATTGAAGAGCCTCTCCTTTACCCAGGGTAAATTCTTGGCTACTTTGAACATTGACCCTATATGCATGGGTTTATTTCTGGGCTTTCTGTTCTGTTTTTATGCCAATAGTGTACTGTTTTGATTGTTACAGCTTTGTAATTATAGTTCGATCAGAGTTATGACGCCTTCAGTTTTGTGGGTTTTTTCCAGGATTTTTTTGCTATTTAGAGTCTTTTGTGGTTCCATATGAATTTTACAATCGTTCTATTTCTATGAAAGCTGCCACTGGAATCTTGATAGGGATGGTGTTGAATCTGTAGATTGCTTTGGATACTATGGACATATCTATTCTTCCCATCCGTGAGCATGGTATGTTTTTCCCGTTTATTTGCATATTAAGTTTTTTTCATTAATGTTTATAGTTTGCACAGGGCTTTCACCTCCTTGGTTAAATTTATTCGTAGGTATTCTTTTTGGTGCTATTGTAAATGGGGTGGCTTTTTAAATTTCGCTGGTAGTTGGTTGTTCGTGTATACAGTCGAAGCTGATTCTTGGGTGTTGATTTTTGTAGCGTACAACTTCACTGAAATCACTGAATAGTTTCGACAGTTTTCTTGTGGTGGCCTTAGGGTTTTTTACATTTATTATCAGGTCCTCTTCAAACAGACAATTTTACTTCATCATTTTGACTTGTATGGATACTGGTGTTTTTTTTTTTTTTTTTTTTTTTTTTTTTTTTTTTTTTTTTTTTTTTTTTTGCCAATTGCTCTAACTAGGAATTCTCACACCCTGTTTAATAAAAATAGTGAGGGGTGCCTGGTGGCTCAGTGGGTTGAGCGTCTGCCTTCAGCTCAGGTCGTGATCCCAGGGTCCTGGGCTCGAGCCCCGCGTCGGGCTCCTGCTCAGCGGGGTGTCCATTCCTCCCTCTCCCTCTGTGCCTTCCCTAGCCTGTGCACTCTCTTAACACACTTCTTCTCTCAAATAAATAAAATTAAAAAAAAAAAAAAAGTGGTGAGCATGAACACCCTTTTCCTTGTGACGGATTATTCCTAGGGGAGTGGATGGTGTTCAGCTTTTCACCTTTGTGTTAGCTGTGGGCCTGTCCTCTGTACCTTTGTTCAGGGGCCTTACCTTGATACCCAGTTTTGTTGAGAGTTTTTATCAGGAAAGGAAGTTGAGTTTTGTCAAACGCTTTTTCTGCTTCTGAGAGGATTATGGGTTTTATCCTTCACTTTGTTTTTAATGTGGTGCATCACACTGATGGATGTTGGATAGTCGTATCTCGCTGGGGTAAATCCCTCTTGACCATGGAGCGTGGCCCTTGCTGTATACTGCTGAACTCAGTTTTTTAATACTTCATTGCAGGTTTTTGCATCTGTGTTCATCCAGCATATTGGCCTCTAATTTTCTTGAAGCGTCCTTGTCTGGCTTTGGTATCAAGGTGATGCTGGCCTTATAAAATGACTTAGGCTTTGTTCCCCCTTCAGTTCTTGAAGGGGTTTGAGAAGGATTGGTATTCTGTAAATGTTTGGTATAACTCATCAGTGAAGCCATGTGGTCCTGGACCTTGGAAGTTTTTGATTACTGATTCAGTCTTCTTACTCATAATTTGTGTCAATGTCCTGTTCATGGTGCAGTCCTGGTAGAGAAGAGCAGGTTTTTAGGAATTTATTTCTTCTAGATTGTCCAGTTTGTTTGCATATAATTTATAGACTCTTAGAGTCCTCTGTATTTTCATGGTGTCAGTTGGGAGGTCTCCTTTTATAATCTTGAGACCTTGTTGCTTGACTATTCTACCTAAAGGTTTGGCAGTTTTTCTGTCTTTCAAAATGTCAGCTATTAGTTTCAGCTTTTCTGCTGTCTCTTTCACTTATTTGGGCTCTGACCATTATTTCCTTCCTTCTAGGTTTGGCCTTAGTGCGTTCCTTTTTCTGGCTCTTTGAGGTGTAAATGTATATTGAGACCTTTTTCTTGAGTGTGGTTTATTGCTGTGAGTGCATCTCAGTCTTGGTGTGTGTGGTGTTTCTGTGTTCGTTTCAGGTGCTGATTTTGCTTTTGATTTGTTCTTGGGCCCATTGGTTGGTTCAGGAGCATTTTAATCTCCACGTATATGTGAACTTCTGTTTTCTTGTAATTTGTAGTTTTATACCATTGTGGTTGGCAGAGAAGCTTGATATAATTGTAGGCTTACATTTATTAAGACTTGTTTTGTGGCCTAGCATATGTTGGATCCTCAGTGTTCCGTGTTTGCTTGAGAGCAGTTTGCTGGAATGTTCTGCAGAGGTCTGTTAGGTCCATCTGGTCTACTCTGTAACAAGTCTGATGTTTTCTTACCGACTTTTCCCCTATCTGGAGAATCTCTCCGTGGTTGAAAATGGGAAACCGAAGTCCCCTGCTGCCATGTTGCTGTCTGTTCCTTTACAGGGTATTTCGTCACTGCTGTGTCTGACGCACATGTGTAAGTTACAGATTTCTACTGAACTGACCCGTTATCCTTCTATAACAACTTCCTGTTACCGTCTGGCTTAGTCTGCTCTGCCTGCTGTAAGTGTAGCTCCCTTGCCTTCTCCTCTGCTTTCCCTTTACATGAAGTATCTCTTCCCGTCTCTTCCCGTTCAGGGTGTGTGTGTGTCCCCAGAGCCATAGGGTGTCCCTTGTAGGTAGCACTGTATTGGGGTTTTAGTTTTTTATCCTGCTGGGTTGCTCTTTTGATTGGAGAATGTCGTCCATTTAAACTGGAAGTAATTATAGTTACAGAATTACTGTTGCTCTTTTGTTCATGGCTTTCTGGCTATCTTCTAATTCCTTTTTGCTCTCACTTTTGTGATTTGATGACTTTCTGTGGTGGTATACTTGGATTCCTTCTCCTTTGTCTTCTGTGTATCTGCCATAGGATTTTGCTTTGCCATTACTATGAGCTTATGTGAAACGTCTTACTGTTAAGCCAGTCTAGTTGAAGCTAATAACTTCATTTTTTAACGTTGCTTTCTAATTCATTACAGACTCTCATACTTCATTGATCAATTCTCTGAGGAATTTTGAACTTTTGCTAAAGGCATGAATGAATGATGTATTTGGTATTTTGATTCCTATATGACCGTTAAAATTTATTAATGGGTTTCTGTTCTCTTTAAACGTAATCTATGAGTCCTGGTTTGGGGCAAGAGACCTCAGACTTGTTCCTTATCGTAATTATTAGTAGACAGGCCTGGGTTCTAATCCGTGCTCTTCTACTTTGGAAGATGGTTCCTGAGCACCTCTCTGCCTTTGTTCTGACTGTCCTGCTGGGCTCTGCACTCAGGCTTGTTTGCAGACACTTTGTGCTAAGCCATTACTGTAAAGCTCCCTGATAGTGTGTTTTCCTACTAACTTTCCCACTCTCGAGCTTGTTAAAATTTTGCTGCCTTCCTAGCTATTTCAAAGACCCTTTTCTCCCATTTCTCACCTCTCTTATATCCAAGACTCCTTTCCGGCAGGTAATTGATGTACGAAGGAGTGAGAGAGGAGGAAGCACCAGGCTGGGCTCTGACCCCAGCAGTTGCCTTGCAGCCGTGTGATCTCCAAGGTCTCCCTGTGCTTCTGCTCTGTCTTTCCTGGTTGTCACGGGACAGTAGACAAACTTGAAGTCGCCACATGTAGGAGTAAGCCTGTGGGTCACCTTTCATGTGGTAAGAGCATACACAGAGCTAGCCAGCATTATGAAGATATTTAAAAGTGTTTTTTCCTCTCTGCTTATTACCCCCACTCTGGTTTATATCCATTTTACTAATAATTTGTCTTTCACCACTCAGGAATAGAATATTTTTATATTATATTGAGGTAGTATTTAAGGCATTTTATAAACTTTAAAGTGCTATCGATTAGTCATTTGTGACTTTGAATGTTACCTCATTTAAGCTTGTTGTAATCTTTATATTTTAGAAAGGACTTCAGTTTATCTGAAATTTTCTGGAATAAGTTTGATGAGTAGGAGGAATTACGTATCGGTAATAGATTTAGGAGGACTTTAAAATCTTATTTTCCATATTGCATTAAGAGAGATTAAGATTAACCGTTTTCTGAAATGGAAGAAAAAAGCCATTGTTTCTGATTCCTGTTGATGGAGCCCCAGGCCGGGAAGTTAAAAACTGGGATTTCCCTGAGTATCTTCTCGGAGCTCATCCTTGTCCGCTGCTGCCTCCCTGGGGCCCTGCCACCGCAGAGTCTCAGCATGCTCACCTGCGAAGCCACATGGGTTCGGACCCCTGTGGTCCCCCGTGGCCCCTCGTGTGTGTGGAGTGAGGAGGGCTTGGGCAGTGCACTTCTCCAGCTTCTGTCCGGGCAGAATCGTTAGGTGAAACTTGCAGCTTCTCTTCTCCTTCTAGGTTGGCTTCATGACACGTGGATGTTTGCCTCTGCTTTATGCTCAGACACACCTCTGTCCTTTTAGAAGAGCTCTTAAGGCTTAGGGAGCTGCAGAAGAACGTCTTCTTTAAAACATCCTTTTGGTCAGGTGCTGTGCAGTTATCTCAGGTGGAGGGCTGTGCTTTAAAGGAGGTGGCACAAAGGAGCTTTGGTAATTTTGAATTTCTTCTTTTGGGAGCTTAATCTTACAGGTTAAAAAACCACATTTCTGTAAGTAGTATTCTCCCTTTGTCAGTTGTAGGTCGTAGTTGAGGGTCACAAGCCTTAAAATATCACGTAACAACTCACATATGGACTGTAATTTTGGAAAGGTAACCTGTACATTTCAGTTGTCCATAAAACAAGAATCCATCCCTCCGAGGGCGGCTGTCCGCTGTGAAGCAGCAGATGGGAAGCTCCCAGCACCGGGGCTGTCCCGGAGAGGGTTAGCAGCTCTGGGACAGAACACTCCGTAGAAGGTCCAACTGGCGGCCTGGCCATGGACGGGCCTTCTCTTCTGCTCTCAAGCACACAGACCTCCTGTTACTCAGCTTCAGACCATTTCATCTGTCCAGAAGACAGCCATGACCTTTGGAAAGTAGGTAAAAAAGACCTGCACGTCAAAGAATCCCAGAACTAAAGCTAGGTTTAGTTTCACAGAGCCCAGGTTCTTCTGCTCTGGACCCTGACACCACACTCTCCCCTAAACGTGGGACTTCCACGTTGCTCGTGAAATTGCCCTGCGTGTTTATGCCGCCAGTGCTTCAGGGCCTGAGCCGGGAGAAGGGAGAGGGTGGAGGAGAGGGAGGTGTACTCGCGCAGCCCACGGCCCCGTGTGTCCGGAGAGCCGCTGAGGCCAGGCCTGGCCGCCCGTACGTCCGCGGTCGAGGCTCTTCACACGGACTCTGTTCGGCAGTAACAACCTGGATTCTGTCCAAGTGTGCTCTGTCTCAGTGGGGAGTGTGGGATGGAGAGGAGACTTGTCCGTCTCTTGGATTCAGTTCTGCTTCCCCCCTGCGCCTGCAGTGGCCGGGCAGGCTGGGCGGCCGACCGCCTGTGTTCTGCAAGGTCTTCCTCTAGCTGGGGGGGCAGGGGGGGTTGCGGGCGTGGCATCGCCATGTGTGGGACCCTGTTACTCTGCCAGTGGTAGTCCTTGGGGCGCGGGACCCCATCCCGGGTTCATGACGATCCTACATCAGTGTGTGGTCTTGAGGCCAGATCCTGTCTGAGGTCAGCACCTTCGTGTTCTCCCGTCCCTTCCTGAAGAAACGGTGGAGGAGACATGGGCACCTGGGGGTCTCAGGATGGGCGTATTTGCTACTTGCTGAAGTGCAGACTTTGCTCAGAGCAACAAGTTCTGACCCTGTGGAACTTCCCGTGTAAACATCCAGCCTGGTCTTTAGGGACGGGAGCCTGTCGGGGAGAGGACTCTCGGGAAGACTCCTTGCTGTGCAGACGGACGGATGCTCGTTATCTGTGCACACGGACCCTGACGTGGCCGCTCTGCCTGTCCTGACCCACCGAGGTGAGGTTTAGACCCGGTCGTGACGGGGGACATTCCTCTTAACATACCTTTGAGCAGGTTCTTTTTTTCACCTGAGTGTTAGTTGTCCGTTCATCAGGGTCATAAAGGAGCTCAGAGTGGGGACTCGGATCAGGCCCAGTTTCCAGCAATGACCCTCCCACAGTGGAACCATGTGCCCAGGGCGGCCCACACCGGCCGCCCTGTGGGACCCTGTGCTGGGACCCTGTGGGGCGTCCTGGCGGTGGGAGCGGACGAGGGCAGCATTTGGTCCGTGGCCCCGTTCAGAAGACCTTTCTAGCGTTGCCCTCTTGTTCACGCAGTGAGGAGCGTTTCTGCGCGCGTCTCTGGGTGGCTGCCCGGCTTTTAAAACCTCACAGAACTGGCCAGGTTCTTAGCAGGCTGTATTTTACTAACATTTCCTTTTTACAGCATTTAATTGCATGCCTCTTAAACATTCCTTTCCTGTGCCACTTTTGCTTGATTTCAGATTTTAACTTTTAAAAGGATTTCGCATGTTATTTCCAAATGATAGTCTTGATTTTTAAAAACTTAGGTTTTGATGGAGCCAAGAGGAGAAAAATGGGTTGTGGAGTGAGTTCATGCGCATGATGCTCTGCCTCAGCATGAAAGCCTTTTCCCATTATGGCTTTTTTGGTATTTAAATTCTCTCTGCAGTTTTCCTCTCTGAATAAGGCACTAAGATTCGACCGCAGCAGCACGTGCTGGCTCCCCCAGCGCACCGGGAGCCCGAGCAGCCCGTGACGGCCGCCCAGCCACGGCGTGTTGACTTCAGGGACTTTGGCTGAAAGGAGAATTATTTCTTTTTTAGAGGAGAGATATTTATGACTGAAAACAGTGCTAAAAACATGAGAATATTGATCCTGGTTTTGAGAGACGCTTGCGGTGCGTCACTGGATATCCCTACCTACCGGCTTTCTTCTGTCTTTCCTAAAAGACAGATTGCCAGCACGAAGGATGAACAATCTTAGGGGGAACATCGTCCATCTTTCTGCTGTCTTTCTGCCATCACAGTACGGAGACAAGAGGTCTGTTTGGCTACTTCGAAGGAGGAACAAGCATAACACACGGAGACCGGAAGGTTCCGTGGAGGGGCCTTGGGCGCCACAACTGAGCTCGTGCGCGTCAGCTGAATCCCCTCGGACGGAAGCTCAGGTGGCCGAGCACTGAACCAGCCTCGCCACACAGTTATTCTAACAGCGACACGAAGATCCAGCCGATGACCCGCCATCATCCGTGGGCCTCGCCCGTGGTTGGAGGCGATCTCCGGGCTTCGGCGGGAAGTGCTGCAGGAGGGGGTGAAGCCAGTCATCCCCGTCAGATGTTTCTGTGGGGCAGATCCTTTCCTGTTACCTTAGTTTTCCTTGTTTTTTAAACCTGTTTTGGGCCGAGGCTGGTCTGTTTTAGAGCTGGAGGACAGAAGCAGTTTCCTTGCTGTGGACGGGCCCCGGGATGGGGTGTTGGTCTGTCCCTCCGTCTTCCGTTGTCTCCGCTCCCCGGCGTCTGACGGCTCCCCTCTTGTCCGTAGTGGGACCTTGTCTGTGCGTAGGTGGCAGGGCTGTTGCCGGCCTCCGTGCCACGCTGTTTCCATCCACGGCTTCCCTCACCTGCTGCCAGCACCCTGTCCCCGGCCCCGTCCCCAGCAGCTCCACCGCGAGTTGGGGAAGTGCAGTCCGTCCAGCAGGTGAGCCGTCATTGCGCGCATCACCCGGTCTCCGAAACCCTCCGAACTCGTGATCCTGCGTCTGGTGGAGGACGTGGGAGGAGAAGAACGGGCTGTGTGAGCTGTCCCCATCGGAGGGGCTCGGGCTGTGCGTCCCCGCGTGCTCGGAGCCGGCAGGCTGAGGTCAGGACTCGGCGTGTGATGGGGACCAGGAAGCCTCTGGTCAGAGCACGTGTGCTCAGCCCGGCCCCGTGCTGACCATGGAGGGGAGGCCTGCACAGTCCTCTTCAGAGAAGCAGGCGTGAAGCTCTTCTCCAGGAGCACCGTTGTTAGGGGAGCCCCGGGAGCGGCACCCGGGGAGCTGCGCCCCGTGGTTCCTACAATGGTGGGAGCCCTGACCTTGGCCGGCTCGTGGGGACGGGCCCGATGGGGTGAGCAGGTGAGGCCTGCCCGCCCGTGGGGCCCTGACGGGCCTCGTGCATTTTAACAGCAACACCAGTTTAAACTGGTTTATGGCTTCATCATCGTTTCTGTCTGAGGGGGCTTCATTTTATCATTTGAGATGTTTTACGTATCCTAAAATTTGCTCCTATGAAGTGTACAGTTCAGTGGCTTTTGACGTAGTCGTGGAGTTGTCCATGTGTCACCACAGTCTGACTCTAGAGCATGTAGCCCCGCGGCAGGGGACTCGCGCACCCCGCGGGCCCCCCCCCCGCCTCCCAGCCCCCGCTGCCCCGTCACTGTTCCGCTCCTAAGAATTTGGCTGTTTGGGACACTTCACATAAATGAAATCCTACAGTGTTGGGCTGCCTGTTACTTGTTTACAAGGTCCATGTGCTAATACTTGTTTTTCTGACAGTGTTGGGATACGCTGCATCTTATCTGTTCCTCAGCACGCGTCCGGTGTCTCATACGGATGCGTATTTTCACTTCTCTCAGCTGCACGCGCCACAGCGGGATTGTTGGGTCCTGTGGCAGTTTTGTGTTTAACGTTGGGAAGAACCTCCAGAAGGTTTCCCAAAGCAGCCGCACCGCTTCTGCATCAGCAGGCCGTGAGGGCTCAGACGCCCGCACACGCGCCGCAGCGCTTGCGGCTGCAGGAGTTGGGCTGCCCCGGTGCTGGGAGGCGGAGGCGGTGGCAGGGCCAGGGCGGGGGGAGCCTGGGGGGGGGCCGGGCTCGCTCCTCCATCGGGGCCGTGCGTCGGCTCCACAGTGGCAGAAGGCCACAGGAGTCACACTTGGGAAGCTGGAGGGTTTTGCTGGGTTTTGTTTAAACACTGCATTTTAGAGCTGTAGATGAAAGTGCTTGAACTCACAGTACACAGTTTGGTAAACATTTGACCTGTGGGACTGTAATCGAAACAGCGACCTCTCCTCACTCTGCCTGCCTCTTTGTGGGCCCCCCCAGTCCCCTGTGCTCTTGTTCTCCTCCCTGTGATGGCCATGTTCATCAGTTTGAATTTCCAGGAATTTTGTACAGGATTAACACAGGTATTTCACACACTTGAGGCTTTGTGGCTTTGTCTGTGGGGTCTGCCGTCTGACTGCTGACTACTTCTGTGGAGCTAAGTCCACGCTGCGCGCACCGGGAGGCCCTTCCTTTGCTGGGGAGGCCGTCGCTGCGGGGGTGACCCCTTCCTGTTCATCTGTGGGTGTGCCCTGGGGATCCGCCGGTTTGGTTCTACCCGTGAAGCTGCAGTGGGCACCTTTGTATGGACGCAGGTTTTCATCTCACCTCTGGGTGGGTCACACGGCAATGGATGTTGGATGCTTTCGTGGCCGCCAAACTGTGCTCCCGGGTGGCTGTGCCATCCTTCCCCCTGTCGCGACAGTCACGGCACCTCTGTTCCCCAGAGTCCTTTCCTTCGGCTGGGACCTTCCTTGTACTGGGGTCTGCTGGTGACCAATTCTTGGCGTTTTTGTGGTCTGAAAGTATTATAATCTGAACATTGAAAAGATTTTCTCTCTCTCTCTTTATTTATTTATTTTGTTGTGCATTAATTTTAAGTGCAGGCTTTTGTTTTGTTTTGTTAATTTTAAAGATCCGGTTCTGTAGTTCCATGACTCGCCCTGGTTCTGGTCAGAAATCTGCCGTCCTCCTCGCTCTGGGTCATCTGTGGAGACGATCTCCTGGCTGCAGATTTGGCAGCGCACTTGGCCATTGTTCTGTCCCCAGCTTCTCTGCTTGCCTTCTTGACCCGTGGGGTGCAGTTACGGTGGCTGTTTTAACATCTTTGTCTGCTGATTATAACATCTGCGTCAGTTTGGCATTGATCTTGGTTGGTTTTTCTTATGTGGCTCATAGTTTTCTTCTTTTATGCCCTTAATGTTTAACTAACTAAGTGCTTTATATGTGAATTTTACTTGGTCAAGTGCTTGATATTTGTGTTTTAATATTTAGCTCTGTTCTGAAATGCAAGGAGGTTATGTGGAAGCAGTTTGTCCTTCTGGGTCTTGATTTCAAGATTTCATAGTCAGAATGTGAGTCTGAGTTCGTTACCCTTGGCCCAGTGCCCTGTGAATGCCGTGGTGTCCCTTCCACCTAGTGGGAGCAGGCCCCTGTACTCTCATGTCTGATTACCTGGTGACATTCTGCTGATCTTTATGGGGCTCTGTCCTTACTCTGCTGATCAGTGCCCTCCCTGGGGGTCTCTGCCCACGTCCAGAGTGCTCTGACCACCCATGTCCCTGGGCTGTGGGTTTTATGTCCTCCACTTGGGAGTTTTCTAGGCTCTGCCTTTACCACAGGCTGGAGGCTCATAGGGTAGTCCACTGGGACAGTGTCTGGGATCCCTGTGCGTGTGGCCGTCTCTCCAGGGTCACCCACCTCCACTGCCTCTGTACTGTGTCTGGAAAACCATGGTTCATTTAATTTTAAACCTTGTTTTTGTTTTCTTATTTCAAAGCTACAGTGAAAATTTTGTCTCCCTTCGTTATCTTGGCCAGAAGAGTAGTAGCGGTTAAGCTGGTGTGCCATTTCTAACCATGGAAGAGGACTGACCGAGGACCGGCATCCACCAGTGCACTGGGAAGAAGCCCTGAGGAGTCTTCCAAAAGATGTATTTGTGCTCTTAATAGAAAGACCCTGCAACCCCCCAGATTTATAACCTATCTGATAGAGATTCAGAGAATACTGAAAAAGAGATAACATTTTCTGTTTGCTTTTCTGTATCAACTTATAGATCCTTTTGGGTGTTCAACTTCTGGCTAATTATCATTCTGTAAACGGTCTCATACGTACGGTAGATAAAACTCTGAGATGACCCTCAGTGGTCCATGCCTTAGTATGGTTCTTTTGGAGTAGGAGTGGAACCTGCGGATATCATGGTATTAACCCCCATGATTATGAGAAGGGATTTGTAGGGGTGTAATTAAGGTGCCTGATTAGTTGAGCTAATGACAATGGAGATTACCTGGGGTGGTCCTGTCCTCATCAGGTGTGTTCTTCAAAAGGGTTTGAGATCAGAAACCTGCTTCTGCTTTCCAGTACGAGTAAGCACATTACAGTGTGGTAAGAGGAGGGGCTGCTGACCAGAAACTGTAGGGAGCCTTTGTGAGTGGAGAGCATCGTGTTGGCTAACAGCTAGGAGGAAAACACACCTCAGTCCCACAGCCACAAGGAACGGAGCTCCGCCGGCACCCTGGGAGGCCGGCAGTGGCCTCGGAGCCTCACCCAGGTAGGAGTCACAGTCGCAGGTCAGCTTTGATTTTAGCCTGGTCAGGCCCTGAGCAGAGGACCCTGCTGGCCTCCTGCCTGGGCTCCTGAGCCCTGGAGATGGAGATCCCAAGTCAGTGTTTTGGAAACCGCTGAGTTTGTGCTAACGTGTTATGCATAAATAGAGCAGGAATACAATATGCAGTTTTTACTTTACTTTAAAACTTTTTGAAAATGAAAGCATTATTTGCTTTCTTTGGTTTGTATTGGCCTGTTAGCAGCCAGTTGTCCCTTTTGTCACATTCCTGCCACACCCATGTGCACATGCCTGTGTCGGTGGGGATCAGAGCCACGTGGCTCCTGGTGGGCCAAGAGTCACGACTGTGTAACCTTCGCTACAGGTGTGCGCTACAGGTGTACAGAGCCTTGGGGCTCAGCTTCCTCACCCTGCATGCTCTCTCCTCGCGTGGGCAGCAGTGGAGATGATCGCACCCCCTTCCCAGGGTTGTGGCTGTCCTGGGAAAACAGTGTGCAGTGTGCCAGCTAGTCCGGCATAATCGTAGGCAGTTTCCTCATGCGTCTCATGTTAAATATTGCACGCCCATATGTCTGCAGAGCCTCACGAGCAGAAGGACCCTGAAGACACTCTCCCAGGCCTTCCGTTGGCTTGTGTCAGCAGCAGTCTGGTGACCTTGCTTGGAACCCTGGTGTCCGGAGGCTACTGCCACGCGCTCAGATTTCATCATCCTGCTCTAGGTCTCCTGAAATCTGGGAGAGGCCCCTTGTTTTTATGTGATTTTAGCTGATGGCATTTTTGTCCTCCTGCCCTCATTTGGTTGATGGGTCCTTAGAGTACCAGGTGCATTTTGACCACAGAAAAGGCAGTTTGGAGCCTGGGCCCTGGTTCTTGTCCACACCCGGGGTGCTTGCAAGTGCACCTGCAGCCAGAATTCTGAGGGGCCCGACCTTCCCCAGTGTCGGCTGGAATGGCGCAGCTTGTGTCCTAGTGTGTGACCCCACGGGGACGTGGTGTTTTCACCGATGGTGCCTGCTCAGAGAAAGGGGCGTTCTCCCACAAACCGTGCCACCGAGCACCCGTGCTCAGCTCACCTTTGACCTCTTGAATCTGTAGGCCAAGTGGTTCACCCACATTATGGCTCTCGTGGAGTGAGATGTCCACATTTGTAGGCTTGTTATGGTCTCTACTGAATGTATAAAACAGTCAAAACTGAAACTTCTTTAATTTGGGAGGGTTGAAACATATTGGGAACTTTACATAGCAGGTGAGGTAAGGGAGGTGCTGCCCGCCAGAGTGATGGGCTGTGGCCCCGTGACCAGCCCCCACCCCACAGCCCATTCACAGGCTAGGCAGTCCCCCATCTCTGCAGCTTCCAAGTCTCCGCCCTCCCCCAGACAGGGTCCCCCCCGCCATGTCTTCTCCCTTGTCCTTCCCAGTGCGTGGACTGAGGTCCTTACAGCTTCTGTCTTCCGTTTGGTTCTAAGTGTGAGCCTCACCATCCCCTCGAGGGACCTCTGTGGCCAGCCTCTGCACTAGCCCTCGGCAGGCTGTGTGTGGGCCCGGGCTGTGGGCTCTGCTGGTTCTCGCATCCCCTGCCTCCCCTACGTGTAGTACCAAGCGTGCAGTCCGCTTGGCAGTTGCATTGCTTTCGCAGTTAGCGAATGGAGGTCTGTGTCTGTAGGAGGTTTTCCTGAGGGTGACCTGGAACCCGGAGCCCCGCATGGACGGAGAACTTGTGTGTTTGAGTTTTGATTCATTAGATGGCTGACGCAGCATTATTTAAATTTTAAGAAAGCGAGTGGATACAATGTGAGCAGATTTTTCTATTTTGTGAATCTATACCAAAGCAAAATAAGAGTCTATTTCTATTTTGCAATGAATAGTTTCTAGCCATGGAATTGCTGGCAGAGGCAAGAAAGTATGAATCTTATTTTTGTGGATCTAGCCAAGAAAAAGGACGTAAACTTTGAAAAGTGTGTCATTTACCATTCACAGTCTAATGAAAAACTCAGAGAGGCTAGAGACTCTCCATAAAAATTCTGATATCAGCATTTAAGATACAGCAAGATGGGGTCTACAAGCATTGAAGGGATTCACAGCCCACAGTTTACTAGCACTCTAAATGCTAGGAGTCTCGTACTAGCAATCGTGGCCTTGATTTTATTACTAAGAGGGCCCCTATGAGGAGCACGTCGGTGCCGTGTGCAGATTAACGAACTCGGGAGCTGCTCCGGCCTCCCGCCGGCGGACAGAAGCAAGGTGGCCAGATTGCCTCGGCAAATCCGAAGGCTCTGGGCTCGGACCAAATGGCCGTTTCGTCAGAAAGTGTCTGAAACCGCTGTGGTTGAAAGTGGTGTTTGGAAATAAGCTACACGTTGGCCTCGTTGCCGACGGTGGCAGCCGAGGGTGGCAGCCGGGGTGGGTTTGGTCCGTGAGGAGCATGGGGGACCCTGGCCTCACGTGGTGGGCAGCCAGTGCTCAGAACCTGGCCAGTCTCGGTTTTCGAAAATGCCAACCATGTGTCTGCTGCCTCGCCAAGTGCTCACGAGAGCTCTTGTGAAACTGGTCCCCAACGGTGTGAGCCCAGAGATGAGCGACAGGCACACTTGAGGCTGGGGTTCGCCAGCTGTGAGGGACCCACGTCACTGGGCGGGTGTGGGCCCGTGGCTGCTGTCCAGCGTGCTGGCCTTCCTCACCGGGTTGACACTTGGGCCGGTGGTCCCTCGGTGGGTGATACCGCTGTCCCTTCTGATGGAGGCCACGGACCGCCCTGCCCTCGCCGTGCTCCTCCGCCCGCACACGCCTGCAGGGAGCAGTGGGGTCACGTAAGGATCTCGGTAAACCTAACCCCTGAGTGACCTCTTCTTCCAGTGTGCAGGGAGCACTCCCGCCAGGCCCGAAGCCGCTGTGTCTTCTAAGGGGAGGGTGCACGCATGCCAGGGTTGCCGGCCAGAGGAGCCACTTTTCTATAGGAGGCCGCTCTCTCCATTGGAGAATAACTGACCAACTCTGTTTCTCAGACTTGGTTTTTAGCAGAAGTTCTCTCAGAAGTGAACCAAGTGAACCTCTCACCCCAGGGAACACAGCTGATAGTATGACAGCATTTGCCGCCTGTGCTAAATGGTCAAAAAAATGAGCTTTCTAGTGAAAATTAGGATTTGGGGAAACTGCGGTATACCAGCACAAGCTCGATCGCTTCCCAACTTTTAAATCCTGTCTGCTGGTTTCAGGAGTCGATTCTGATGATCTGGTGAGGTGTATAAACACTTGGGAGATTCGCGTAGCTCCATGTGCTAGGAGATCCTGAGGGGCTGATGTCTCCTCTCACGAAGTTAGAGTTGGGGAGAATTCAGAAATGCGCGATCGGTGGATCTCCGTGTGACTCTGCCAACGGGGCTCGGATAAGCTTTTCAGAACCCACCTCAGAGCTCTGCTTTAGGGAATCCCCTCTGGTTGAGTTTTGACCTAGTATCAAAGGAGAGGCTCCACAATCCCTTGGAAAGGACTTTCCTCGTGTACATCAGCCAGACTGAGTGTGGGAGGGAAGCAAGGAGACGCCGCGCTGGGAATCCGCGGTCATCTGTCGAGCCAGCCAGTAAGAAGGTTCTCAGGAAAACCAATTCCATGCCCTTGTTAACTCAATTTTAGTATTGTTTTGTAAAATACTTTTAATTAAAATGTTATTTGTGGTAATATGAAACTGGTTTATATTGGAGTGAATTACAATATATTTCAGAAAAGTCTGAGTTTGCTAATACGGTAAATATCTGTATGTAACCACAAGGGAACCCTGGCTCTTACACTCTGTTTACAGGGCAGACCAACAAGTTTGATGTAGGCACCCAGGCTTGCTGCTTGGGCTGTGCAGACTTTGGGCTAGTTTTATAAGAGAAAGGTCAAAAACCACATGCCTCTCGGCTTCTATGCCCCTTGTCCATTGGGGAGCATCTTTAAATGCCCTCTCTGGTCATTAACTTGTAGACGTGGTTTATGAGAACAGACTGGTGTGTGCGAGGAGCCTGCAGATTTTTAAGGGCCTTGGAAGGCCATATTGTAGGCGACATAGATCAGCTGTTGGGGACAGTCCAGAAGTGGCTTCTTGGAAAGGTGGGTCTTGGTCAGCTGTTTGGAGATGAGTTTGTGTTTCTTCCTTGTGGGATAAAGAGTCTGCTCTTCCCCTCACCAGTGATCTCTTCAACCCCGAGTTCAGGCAGAACCTTGAGAAGGGTGGGCCCAGTGTTGTTGACGGATCCGAGAGACAGGCGCGTTGTTCTATATTCCAGTTTTTCTCTAACTCTTAATAACTGAATTGCTTTGAGTCCCCTGGTGTTTTAAAAACAAGGTCCTGTTCTGTCATGTTCTGACACTTGTAGCTTCAGGTAATAACGAAAACCGTGACGTTGTGAACGGTCCGACCCTAGGTTAAGGACGAGTCCTGCACACGAGAAAGCAGCCATGGTTCCCAGCGAGCAGTAAGCTGTGTCGAAGGAGCGTCAAAGGAACGGAGGGAGCAGAGGAGGAGCTTTCAGGCTGTAAAAACCCAGATTATGGAGACGTACTTGGATATGTTCCATCTTCATTTCTCTGCTCTTTGAAACCTCAAGATCCTGTTCTGAAGGGCTGGGGCGGACGCCTTGAAAGTGGGTCTCGAATGGCTCTTTGAAATACATGAGCACCTCCTCAAGTTGCCTGCGGGCAGAACGTGCTTGCGCCGGTGGATCCTGGCACGAGGTGGGGTATGGGATTGTCCCCAGCAGAACCAGTGTTAGAGATACCGACAGTAGCGCCCACTCAGTTGCAGCAAACCCTCTTCTGCCCCCAAGGTTGTATCTCCAAAGGAGGTTTTCCTCTACCACCAGTCTGTTCACCCTGTTGGCTGAAAAGGACTGCAGACATTCATCGGGGACTGTGACGTGGGAAAATTCTCCTACAAATTCTACACATCCACGTGACGTGTGACCCGGTATTGCCAGGACACCCCGCCCCCACCCGTGGCCCTGCCAAGCCAGGGAAGGCCCCTGGGAGCTTTGATGGGGGTGGGGGAGCGGGAGCTGGGCCGTGCACCTCACCTCGCATGAGAGCCTCCCAGGACCCTCCTCCCCGACTGTCCTACAAGGGTGCCCTTCATCCCTTGGCAGTGTTCCTGGCTCTTTGCCAGGGCTCTGTGACTCCGCGATAGTTCATATTCTAGGAGGACAGCATTGGAAGCTTCTCTTGTCCTTATGTAAGAGAATTATGGCAGAAAAGCCAGAAAACAAGCATTCAGAAGCTTCCATAGAACAGGTCTGGGGTGCCCAGTCCTAGTGGAGAGACTGAGGCCCTTCGGCCTTTCCTCCAGGTATTGGATATCTTAACAGAATTCTGGAAGTGTCTTCTCTGCTAGAAGTTACAAGTCTGTTTGTAGAAGAGACATTCTTCCATGTTCAGGAATTTCTTGAAGAAAGCCTTCCTTTTCTGAGCTCCGTGTAAGTGATGTACAGGCTTGTCCTTGGGCCCACGAGAACTGACCTGTCGGTCCCTGGGTGGCAGACTCAGCTCGAAGCAGGAACCACTGAGCTGCGTCCAGGCCCAGGCACACTTCAGAGGGAGCTGAGCACTGCTGCGGCCAGACGGACGGGCTCCCTTTCTGTGTGGACGCACTCTGGAGAGCGGAGCCCCAACTTGCTCCGAGTCCTCAAAGGTTTGTTGGTGACCGCAGCTTAGCTCTTACCTGCCAGTACCTGGTGTCGGTGCATGGTGACTCCAAGTGGGCTGACCGTCACGCGGGTGAAAAGGGGCGGCCGAGGCCGTCTGTGGCGACCGGTCAGCAGGCCCGCCGTGCGCTCTCTGGATCGGCGGCGGACACAGACTTCAGGAGTGCGCACTCAGCTCTGAAAAGCAATGACTCCCTCTTCTAAGGCTGGGGTAGGGGGGTGGATTTCGGAGGCTCGGGGTAGCGGCGGTTAAAATGCACGCGCTTCGAGCAAGTGCCATGTCACCAGGTCCGGATATGCTCGGTGTCGCCGTTGGGGCCCTCGAGGGACCGCGTGTGCTGGTGCTGCAGATGCCATCATGCGCTCCTCCCCAGCAGAGGCGGGCGGCCCACATCCTGGGTCCCGGCCGGTGGGCAGCGGGTGCGGCATGGTTGCTGCGCAGGCACCATCCGTGGTCCTGCAGCTGGTTTGCCCGCCACCGCCCGCCTCTGAGCTGGAGGGGAAAGCCGGTTCCTGCATTCGTTCAGCCTCACGTCCCCGCCCCCCTGCCACTGGTGACCTGAATGTCCGAAAATGCGGCGTCACTGCGCTCACCGCGCTCCGAAGTCTCCTGCGTAACAGTCCCTCATCTCTGCGCAGGTCGGGTGTCCCCCTTCCCTCGGGCGTGTCCCCTAAAGGATGTCTGGAGTTCCCCTCGGTGCGGTGCGCGTGGGAGCTGGAGAGGCTTGAGGTGGCCCTGCCTGGGCGGGGGCCACCCTCCAGAGACCGCACTGGGACAGAGCCCTCATGGGCCCAAGCGCGTCGCCATCTCTGCCGTGCACGTGGAGCAAGAGCGTGGGTGGAGCGGCTTTCCCGGACTCCCGAGCTGCTGTGGCCCCTGTTTCCCACCCACGGGCGCCTGTCTTGAGGGTGTCCTGGAGAGCGGGGTTGGCTCCCGTGTTTCAGGCGAGGCCCGTGGGGAGGGGTGAAGCCGGCCTTCCTTCCGTAGAGCTGGTCTGCGGCAGCCCCACGGTGGGAGTGGGAGAGCGGGGAGGAGGAGCGGGGAGAGGCCGTAGGAGCCTGCGTGGCGGCGGGGTGGGGGGCTCGTAGGGGGCGCTGACCCCGGCTCCCTGCCCGCTTGGGGCTGCCGTGGAGGAAGGGGCACAGGATCCCTGCAGTGCGGGGCGGGCTGTGCCCAGACCATCATCCGTGCTCTCTCCCATGCGTGGTTAGGGTCCCTGTGCTGGAAGATGCCGCATCCGTCACCGGCCCTGTCTTCCCTGGGCGCCAGAGCTGCAGGAGGCGGAGGGGAGGCCCAGGGTTCGATGTCGGGAAGTCCAAGTCCCAGGCTGTCCTGCGGCCTAGGAGCTCTACGTCTGCCGAGGAGCCTTCTTTACAAATTGCTCCGTTGTTATGGTTGGCATTCTGGTGAAAAGTTCATCTGGATTTCAACCTCGCGTGAAATTGCAGAGCCACGGCTGGAGGCTCTTGGCGTCTGTTGAGAACCTTCAGGGACTCCTCAGACATTACAGTGAGAATTGAGGAAAATGTGCTGGGCTCCGTCCACTCAAATTTTGGTGAGCGGGAAAAAAATCTGAGGTTGCTTCCAACATTTTTATAACCCAATTTCCAGGTTGATGCAGAAAGAATAAACCAAAGAGAAGGGTCAGCATGACACTGTGACCGTCATTGCGATGTGTTCTGGAAGCGTTCTGCGAGGCTCACCGAATGGGTTAGCCCGTCCCCCAGTCCCTGCCCACGGCCGCTTGGAGCATCTGAAACGCCAGGATGGCGCAAACCTCCGAAGGCCCTGGGCGTGCGTCCAGCCCTCCCGCGGCTGCCTGCCAGCCTGTGTGCACTGCTGAACGGGGCTCTCCCCTCTTTAGAGGTTCCTAGTAAATAAAGGAAAAATAGGGAACAGAACTTATGTGGCCTGGAAAGCTTAAACACCAGCTTTCTACAGAAGGATGTTTACCAGGGTCTGTGTTGTTGAGACACAAGCACTTCATGACCGTGCGGTGCTGTTGCTTCTGGAGGACGGGGCAGAGCGCCTGGGGGGCTCAGGCGGTGAAGCCTCTGCCTTCGGCTCAGGTCATGACCAGGGTCCCGGGATGGAGCCCCGTGTCCGGCTCCCTGCTCAGTGGGGGGGAGCCTGCTTCTCCCTCTCCGTCTGCCCTTTCACCTCCCCACTGTGCACCCTCTAGCTCGCTCTCAAGTAAAATCCTTTAAAAAATGTTTAATAATAATAAATAGAAAGCCCAGGGTCATGGTCTGGGAGGAGGAGACAGAACTCTCTGCTTCGCTTCGGGGAGAGCTGCAGGTTGGGGGGGCACACGGGCTGCACCCCAGGCTCTTCTGCCCGTGCCCGCAGCTCTCCCGCGGTGTTCGTCTATTGCTTTTTCCACTACAGGATAGTCCTATGGAAGCACACAAACCAAATTCTGACCTTGTCCTAAAAATGCCGGCTCCTGACGTAGTCTCCTCTTCCTCTTCCTTCATCGTTTCTCCGAGTCAAGCCTTCGGGCTCGCCTGTTCCTTCTTCCTGGCCACATAATGTTCCAAGGAAGGGCTGTACAGGGTGTTCCCCTCTGGCGTCCTCTCCCATAGAGTATGGTGCGGACCCTCTCTCACCGCCCCACAGACACTACCTGAACATGGAGGCGAGTGTGCTCACAGACACAGGACGTGTGTGTCCCATTCACTGGGATTTGATGTCTGTGGATAGGCTTCTGTCGCTGGAAGGCTGACACGTGGTATGTGTATGTGTGTTACAGATGAGCCTCCCTCTGTCCTTCTGAGCGCTGTGGTCATTCGCCCTTCCCCGTGGAGAAAGGCAGTGGTGCCATTGTTGCCACCCAGTGGAGACTGTCTCCCCATGTTACTGCACATGCCCACGAGTGGGCTGAACAGTGATGTTTACTGGCCCTTCTACATGCTCCTTGTTCCCGTCACCTACAGCACTTTGACTTTTCATCTCTTTAGAGGGATGGGTGAAGCGACTTTCCACGAACACGAGAGGCACAACCCAGGGCTGTGGCCTGGACCCGGGTCAGCACCTCTCGGGGGCCCCCACCCGTCTAGCTCAGCAGTACGTTGGAACACTCTCTCACGTTGCCTGCTGCACCTCTGAGGGCTCCGTCTGTCTGTCCACCTGTCCTTGGCGACTGTCTTGCATGGAGGACCCGGTCTTGACCCCGTGTGGTTGTGGGCATCTCTCCCCTCCGTCTCCGTCACTGACCCCAACTCCCTCTGCCTCCTGGCTGCTTGTGATCCTGACCACGGAAAGCAAACAAGGTCCTCTCGTTGATAGAGCCAGAGGCCACAAGTGGAAACGTGTTCCGCTTCTACGATCTGAAGGAGAGTTCGGGGAGTGCACCTAGCAAGCACCCATTTTCTTCTCGGAGAAGTGTGGCATGTGTGTGTGCGGAGGGCGCATGTGCGCGGAGGGTGTGTGTGCACGGAGGGCGTGTGTGCATGGAGGACATGTGCTCACGGAGGACGTGCTGACTGGGGGACTGGCCCTCAGCAGAGGGAGGTTGGCAGGTAGTTTGTGAGCCTATTTTTTTGCTCAGTGAACTAGCAAGAACAACACCCATTACTTTCATTGGATTACTTGCTTCAGAATTAGATTAATCAAATTAGGTAGGCATCTGTATTGCCTCTTCCCGCCCCAGCAGGCTGCCCTCACCATGGCCGGCTCAGCTCTCAGCTGGTGGGAGGGCGTCCTAAAGTGTGGGAAGCATTTGTGACCTGCTGAGGTGACCGACTCCAGTGTGGCTGGCTTTCTGTACAAGTAGAGACCTGTGAATTAATGGGAAACCTCACTGCATTGTCTGATGGCCTACTGGCACGCAATAATTAGAAAACATTTTTCATAGTGGAACCTGAGGTTTAGCTATCCAGAGAAATTGGATATTTCAAAATACTCCTAGTTGGTTAGTGAAACATTAGTATTAATGACAAATTAATATTAATATCAATATCAGTTATGAGTATGTAGCCTTTGGGAAGAGAGGGGAAGGGCTTTAAGGACCAGGTTTAAGTAGCCCCCATATGACTTTCCTTGTTGGCAGCATTTTTCATCTGAAAGCATTTTTTTTTTTTTAGCTCAAACTTACATGTGAAAAAGCCTGTGTGTTGGGAAGAGGCATCCACATTTGAACTGCGAATGATTAAACCTTTATGACTAAAGTAATAGGTTTGGCTTCACCCTTCCCAGTGGAGCAGCAGGCAGAGGTCCTTTCCTGTTTGCAAACAGAAATGCACAGACTTGGTCCTCCTCCGTCTCTCTTCGAGGCTTTGCGTGCGCTCCGTGGACGGCAGGCAGTGGGGAGCGACGTGACTGCTTCCGACTGTTGGACGCTTTCTGTCTGCGGTTTTTTGGCATTTGGCTCTCCTTTGCTTAAGGTGCTTCTAGCCCTGGGAGCAGACGTGAGTGGCTCAGAACCGCTCTGGGAAGGAGAGCGTCCCTCCCCAGCTTTGCGCTGATGGACGGGAGGCCACCTCAGGGGCCCACCTGGTTCCCAGCTCCCACCTGCCAGCTGGGACTTTGCAGGAGCTGGCCTCCCACCTTGACCCTGAGGTCTTCTTCAGAACACCCACCGGCAGCAAAACCCAGTGACCTGGGCGAGTGTGTGTTAGGTCATATCCTGAAGGTTACTTTGTGAGGTGGCAAAGAGGAGGTGTCTATCCTAAGTCATTTTAATTTGGTCATAACAAAATAACGAATCTGTGAATAACAATTAGAGTGAGATAACAAAAGTCCTAGAGGAATAGTCTTCCCACGTCCCGTTCAGCCTTGAAGGAGGTCCTGGTTGACGTCCGAAATTTCTGGACCCTTCGTGGCAGCAACATAAAGAGGTGGTGTTAGTGTCCTTGCTGTTGGGGGGGCACTGGAATAGGGACAGAGCTGAGCACTGTCACAGTAGCACATGACAGCCATGGAGAGTCCCGTGGCTAAGTGGTCCATGACCAGCAGGATCCCCGGAGAGGAACAATTAATCAGACTCAGCCCAGACCTAGCTGGCCTGGCCAGCTGCACTTGCCACAGTACGCAGAGAGATCCCATGTCTGTCTTCTCCGAGGAGAAGACAAGTTCAGCTTTAGGTTGTAGGATGACTTTATCCTTTGATGAAACAGCGCAGTCAGTGTTTGGGGGTTTCAATTCCCATGTTAGTGAGTGTGATACAAAATCCTATCTTGGGTTTTATTGCTCTGTTTAAAATACCAAGTTAATCTTGCAACATTAACTTGAAGAAAACTATTGTGAATGTCACTTTGCCAGTCAATTATGTTTAAGAGGAATATACCTCTAATTAAAAAAAAAGTATGGAGATTAGAACCAACCTTGAGATTAGGGCAGGAGGTGGGGGCACAAAGCCTTAAAATCCGTTTAAGGATCTAAGCTTAGAGCCCCAGCAGATTTAGAAAGATTCGGGTCAGTTTATCTACTAATTTGTGTGTGCATCTTGGTCTGCAGTTTGGGTGAAAGGGAAGATTCGTTTGGAGAGTTGGCTGGGTCCTGCAGCGGGGTCTTACAAACACGTTTCTCCCAGTGACCTGTGCTGACATGGCTGATGTGAGGTGGACACGGGTCCCTTCCCTGGCGTCTCCTACAGGCGTCCAGGGGACACAGGCCTGCATGTGATGCGGACACATGGGCAGGAGGATGGGTGGCCTGGGGGCGGCTGACACACCTGTGTGCCCTCAGCTCCACCTGGTCCGTCTGGACATCGAGGTGATCTTTCTGCCATGACGCATGTAGGTTTCCGATGGCGACACGGGTTTCTGGATGGTCTTAGAAATGTCACATACTGCTTTGGGAATGTGTGCAAATAGATTTCCTACATTTTCCTTTGCAGTTAAAAACAACAACAACAACAACAACAAAAACAGTCTCTTGAATGTTCTCATGTGCTGCCTCTGAGAGGTTCAGCACAAGCAGAAACCAGGTTTTCCTCAGAAGCAAACTTGAAGTCTTTACCACTAAGTGAACATATTGTATGATCTGCCCCCAAACCCACTTACTATAAGGCCCTTGTTATAAATTTAGAAGATTTTTGCAAACTCATATAAACAGGTAATTGATGCTGCTGGAATTCTTGTCACATATTTATTGCACTATCAGCTAAAATTTTTAAGTGACAAGAACCAAAATAATCATTAATTTTTATAGGGCAAGGATCTGGCTTTTTGTCTGACACAAAGCTGTATAAAAAACTGCTTCTGATTTTATGCACATTGTTTTTAGTTAATGATTTTCAGCTGTTTGTTGTTCCTCCGATAGCATGAAAATGTACCATATGCTCAGCCAAAAGACAAATGATTAGCAAATGAAATTCTGGACAGCTGTCTGACTGCGCGTGTTGGGTTGATAGCATTCTGCTATCATAATTAGCTTAAGCTTTGGGTTAATTAACTTTCTACCTGGATATGCATAATAATAGCAAACTGCAAAAAGCAAGAAGCTTTCAGTACATCAACAACATTGCTGTCTTTTTTATTTGGTATTTCAAGAGCATATTAGAATTTCAAGAGTGATTAATCCTGGGAATATTGTCATCTACTGTAGATTTTATTTGCAAGCCAGATAATACTGAAACAATTGGAATCTATTATGGAGCAGAAATAGCATTTTAAAATTGTAATTAAAGTTTCTAAAAGCAATTGCTAATTTCAAATGCCTTTGTTGGCAAGAATATTAGGCTTCTTGTATGGGCAGCTTGTCGGGTACAAAACATACCAGCACTGACACTCTGAAGAATAAAACTTTCCTTTATTTAAGTGCTGTATTGAAATCACCAATTATTTTTCTGTAATTTGAAACTAAGATTATTCTGTAGTTTGAAAAGGTGCTGTTCAAACTACTTGCCTGCAGATAAGAACTCTGGAGCCTGCACCGATTTTCTTCTGTTACCTTTGTTAACTGGGGCTCCATGTCGGGTCGGCGTGCGGGGCGGGAGCTTCTCCCGGACCCGTCCGTGAGGATCTGGTGTGTGCGTGTGTGTCTGTGAGCACCGGAGGTCTGATTTTTAAAAAGTCAGTGCTATACAGTTGTAGCTCAGTATTTATTTTCTACCCAAAGCAGTTTATAAATCAATTTACTGATTTGATGAAATGGTTAGAGAAATGGCTTTGTCTCCTTCCTCCTCTTGTTTGCATGATTTACCAAAGCACTCTCTAAGATGCTCATCATCTTACGGGGCTGCTCGGGGCCTTTGGAGAGCACAAGCTAGTGAAGTGGATTGTGGATTTGGAGTAAAAATTGTAGTTTACATTTCCCAAAGCACCAGAGAGCCTAGCACTTAATTCTGAAATAAGTCATGCCTGTTGTTACACTCAGAAAAATATTTTATCTTCTGAAAAAAATTCTTTACATATGCAGTGGACGGTGAAGATTTGGTGACAGTGAATTTGCCTCGGCTCCAGAGGACTTTACTTATAGAATTTAGCGGTAGTTAATGTGCTGCTTTCTCAGATTTGTGACTTGCGGGCCGGCTGGGGGCTCGGGAGCACCCATTGGGTCACCTCATGCAAGTTTTATGGGCCTGTCAGAAGCCATCTTTCAAAATTGGCTTCATCTGAGAACATGTGGAGGGGCCACTTTCTCGGCCGCTTCGTGGCACGGGGGCTCCCTGGGGCCCGTCCGCTCGGGGGGAAGGTGGGGCCGTCGGCAGGCTCTGGGAGGAGCAGGGCGCCCCGAGCAGGCCCTGGCCTGCACCCACAGACTGGCCCTCCCGGCTGTCCGTCCGTGACCCTGAGTCTCCTGTCCTTTTCATCCTGCCGTCTCCAGCAGACCTTGCCTCCAGTCTTTGGAAGGACGCGGCCACAACCTCCGTCCTTGTCGCTCAGTGGGCCCCCAGCTGCACCAGTAAAGATGGCCTGGGGGCCGAGAGCAAAGGAGGAAGCGGGTATGGGACCCGCAAATTCGGATCACGGCCCTCCTGCTGTGCAGCAGACAAGTGACCATTTGTTTGTCTTCTGAGACTCACTTCTAAAATTTTACTAAATTAAACTTGAATAAGTTCAAGATGCAAAACTTAAGCACATCGTGCTTCTGCGACAAAAGAACTTTAAGAAAGGCAAGGTGCGGAGGCTCCTGTGGGAGTGGTATTTTTGAGAGGTTATGACTGGCTACTGAAAGAAAGAAAGGCGTCCGGGCCCCATTTTTGGCCAGTGTACTATATCGATGATTTTATTTTGAATGCCGTGTCAAACATACTGTAAACTAATGATATTATTTTTTAAAAACTTATTCTGTTTGCAGTGCTTGATCTTTAATTTCTTTTAATGTCAAAATTATTTATTTGGCCGGTTCTGTTCCAGATGTGACTGTTGAGGGCACATTAATTTATACGCCGTTTTCACGGCCCCCTGTCCCCATCTGTACATCATTTTCTGAATTTCGCTTTCTCCCTTGGGAGTTCACCTATTCATATCGTAGCTTTCATTTGCTGCGTAAACAGAATAAACAGACAATGCAAAATCCCTACAATACCAGAAAATAATTCTTTTCAACAACATAGTGAAAGTGGATCATATTTAAAAAAACATTGAAAATGCAATCCATGTGAGGCAACATTTTTTCTACTTTATTGTGCTCTGGAGGAAAGGCTCATGTTACTACGACATGTTTCCCCTGGATTTGATAAGTTCATTTTTATTAAAAATACATCCAAAACAGCACTTTACGATACTCCTCAAACACATGTTGTGGATATTTCTTTGTTTCGTGCCTTAGCTTGGTGTTGCCGGCTAATTCGGAACGTCTCGCTCAACTGGTGTGTGCTTGCGAGGCTGAAGAGACAGGTTCTGCTGTGTTTGTGCAAAAAGCAACGTTGAAGAACAGCAGGGTGGGTTTGGGGTTTTTTTTTGTTTGTTTGTTTGTTTTGACATTTACAAATAAAGAGGGACATGAGTTATTCATGCTCCAATGTTGCCGCAAAGTCCTTATCTGCACGCGGCACTAAACAAGGATTTGTTGTGGGATTTTCAAGGGCCGCGTAGTGCTTTAGTGTTAAGCACCCAAAACTCTAGGGGACCGGCACTAATTTCCTCTCTCTCGTAAAACAACATAGTATTCATAACCACTCAAGAGGCTTGACATAAGTAATGATGGCATGTGCCGGCGAAGATTACCGCCCAACGGTGTAATCAAGGTGCTAGGTACTAATGCAAGTTAAATTGAGACAATAACGCTGAAACTCGCATTGTGGGACTCGCCGCGCGCTCCAAGTGCTGACGTCCGCACATCCTGCCTCTCCGCCTGTCGGGCTTTCCGGCCCTGCTTATACTTAATGACCTCAAAATTTGTATGTCGTTAACACCATGTACTGAAGTGGGAGAGAACACGGTTTGGGAGGGAGAAGCCTCCCTGTCTTCGTTGACTTTTGTCTCTTTTGGTAATTGGTGGCTTTTCCTGCCGTATTAGGGAGCAAAGCGGGAGCAGGGAGGCCCCGAGGTCTCGGTAAACATGCTGCGGGCACAGAAGCCTGTGCTCCCAGGCGCGAGGCGGTCATTTACATACGCTGAATGAAAAGTCATTTGTGCCTGCAAAATTGTTATTGCTGGAACACATTTCAATACTAGTCATATGGAAATTTGAAATAAAGTCATATTAAATTTTGATGCTCAGATCAATATTGTGGAGCCCAGGTAATTAAAGTGGGTTTGTTTATTTGGCTCCTTATAAATAAAAAGGGCTTAATACAGACTAATTACACAGAATCTTCTGTCTACGGTAGGATAATAATGGCAGCAATTTAAAGCGATATTAAATGAGAATTAATAAAGGAATATTGAGTCACTTTGACTGTATTAGGCCGTGAAATGATTCCTCATCTCAATTTAACTTTCTGTCTCGAGCATGGTGATTGATGAGCGATGACTTTTTGTCGAGATAATCTATAACAGTATTCGATTGCAATATTTAACTAGTTCCAGCCAGAGTCGCGACTCTGTTGTTGTGGAACAGGTTAGAGGAGCCCGTTCTCACCGTGCGAGCTCCGAGGGCCGCCGAGGGGACTCCCGTGGTCCCCTTGGCTTGTTAAGGAGGGTCCCGAGCGGGGGCGCCGGCCGCCGCGGACGGCGCTTCACTGCGGTCCCTCTCCGGAGGGACGCGCCTGCTGGAAGCGCGGCCCTGGGAGCGGGGAGGCCTCCTCAGAGGAGCCCTGGAGCTGCGTTTAAACCTTGAGAGGGAAGCTGGCCGCCCTCTCTCCTCTCGAAGGAATAAGGACCCGAAGGGTCTTTACCTGCAGGAAGCACAGAGCCGTGCGTGGACAGCACCAAAGAGGAAAGTGGATTCTCTGCTGACCCTTCAGCTTCGGGACTGGGGTTCTGTTCCGTGTGAAGTGCCACTTAGGCGGAGGGTCTCTCTTAACATTCCTAAGAGCCGTCCGGGCCAGCGGACACTGTGGCCATTAAGTAATGGCCAGGTGCGTTGGGCGTGCTTGCGTGCTGCTGTTTTGTTTGCGGGGGAACTTGTGTATCATTTCTCCGTGCCGCGCTGTGCAGTGTGTCACATCCGCGTTAGCATTTCTGCCCTTTAAAAGGGTCCTGGGGAAGGTCAAGACCTCACACCGAACACCCTTTATATATATATTACAAATTGCCGGAATTGTTCATTAATTTCTGTCTTTGAAATGCCATGTCAAACCTCTGAAGGAATTCACAATGCCGCTGTCCCTTGGACAGCTCTCACCATGGTCCAGTGCGGGTTCCTGATGAAATTACAGGTGCAGGGAAATGCAGAATTAGAAATATATCTGATGTTGCAATACTCGTGAAGCTATAGCTTTGTTGATGACAGGACAATTCCATTTTTGACAGTTTAATTTACTGTTGCCAGTGGACAAGAGCAAGAGGAGAACGTGGGGTTAGCCACCTGCCCCCTCATACCGTGTTTCACATGCGAGGTTGCAAAATCATGACTCCCTCAACCTGTCGGGCTCAAATGAGAAGGTTTTCAGCTGGGAAAATGGAATATATCAGTGCATGTAATATTGCCTGACCTCATAAAACAAAAGGGAAAATTGCAGATTCTGACAGCCATTATGAATCTTGTATCAGCATCCAAAACGACTTGGAGCCGAGGCGTAGCACATGTTTATAATAGAAAAAAAACAGGGTTGCCACGTTGACTTGCAATATGGAGCAAAAAATGACTTGTCAGTAATTCGTTCTCAGATGTTAAAGAGGCTGTTGAATTTACTAGTATATACACAGAAGAATGTTTAGCCCCGAGCAGAGTGTGGAAATAGTCTCCACACGAGGGGTCTGCTGAAGTTCGTCCCAGAGTTCGCGCGTAATGGAAGGCGGAGGGTAGGAATCCCACGTTCACGCTGCCGCCGTGTCGGGGCCAGATTTCTCATTACAAGATGTACTGAACCTTTCTACTCCCTCCAGTGTAAAATGATGTATAAATAATAAGATTTCTAAAATAAAGCAAATAACGCTGTGAAATTACAAGAATTGTGTGAATTGAACGGGTTCTACTGAAAAACTGGTGTATTGAGGCGTGGCTTTTTATCTTATGCTTAAAAAGTTTATTTATAGTAAGATAAGGCGTAATCTCTTTGCACATGATTATGCGCTCTCCAGTTCGGCTTTTCTCTTCATCCTCTGCTCCTTCACCTTCTTGGCCGATGAGCTCCACAGACACCGATGCTCTCTGCTGTCTCCGGTGGCCTCCCCACACCGCCCCCGTTGGAGGGATTCAGAGTGAGAATATAGAAACTTCTCCCGAACAGGAGGCGTGGTTGTGTCCCCTCCTGGTGCCTGCTCCCTGCACCGTCGCCTCCCGTGCTGGACCTGCATCTGGTCGGTTGTCCTCTGCTGTCTGTTTTGAATGAGCTGGAGCCGTTGATTTCGGGGAAGGCCTGTTTCACGCACTGCGCCCCTTGGGGGGCTGCTCTTGTGTCCTCCGCCGGCAGCCGCAGGACGACAGGTGTTTGCTGTACCCCTTGCGCCTCCCCTGGGCGGGACGGGCTGAGTGGCGCAGGACAGAGCTTCTCTGCGACAGGAGTGATCGGGCGGCGGATGACTTGGGGAGGCAGAGGAGGGGTTTGGCTGAGCGGGGGTTGTTCACGGCCCTCCTCGAGCCCTCGATCTGTCCTCGGCAGAGGCTCCTGCGGACCTGTCCCGCTGGCTGGGCTGGGGTCGGCACCAGGAGGGGGAGGGTGGGGGCGATGCTCCTCCATGGGGTCGCCTGACTCATTTTCAGACCCTCCTGCTAGAAAATGATGAACACGGGGCGTGTTCGGTTTTCTCCTTTAAGCTGATGTATGTCATTCTGTACTTCCTGGACAGACACCAGCAAAGCCAGGATGTGTAAGATCCGGTCCTCGTCTGCCCAGACCCCAGTGCAGGGAGGGTGGTGTAGCTCAGTGCTTTGGCCGAGGGGCCCACGTGGCGTGAGGGTGTGCAGGAGAGGAGGCCTTGTCTGAGGTTCACCCCGAGCCTGGGCCGCAGGGGACCAGTAGGAGGGCTCGCAGGGATGGCCTTTGGAAAAGGGCTCAGAAGCTTGGCTGTGAGAAAGGGTGGAAGCGGAGAGAGAGTGAAACTCTGAGTGAGTTTTGCTGCTGAGAAGCCAAGCAGGTGAGTAGAAAGCTGCAGGCAGACGCGCTTCAGAGCGTGTCCGTATATGGTCCACTGTTTGGGCTCTTTTGGAAAACAATCAGATGAATTTAAATATCCCACTTAGAGTTATATAATCTGTATGTGAATTAGGATTTTCAAAGAGAATATATGAAAATATTGCAAGGGTTCTTGTAATAACTTCACCTTAATCTTGGTAAATATCAGTATTACATTAAAGTCAAGGCCTTACAACATGTTGTGGGGCCTATGTGATTCGCCGATCTATTCCCAACCCTTCCCTGGACTGAACAACCCCTCTCGCGTCCCTACCCCTCTGCTCCAGCCGTCTTGCCCCCGGCCCTTCCGTGTGCTTGCCAAGAGTGACCCACCCCAGGGCCTTTGCGTGTTCCATCCCCTTGGCCTGGAACACATGACCCCAGACCATCTCTGTGGCTGCTCGCCATTTCCTTTCATTCTCAGCCATGTGCGGTAATGACCCTTGACCCTGCCACAGCAGTCTGGGGTTCTGGCTTCCTGCTGTTTAACCATCTAGGACAGGAGTTTGCCAACTGTGGCTGGAGGCTGGCGCCTGTTTTGTGGGTGCAGTTGCGCTGGAGCTCAGCCATGATGAACCTCTGTGTGGCTGTTTTTTGCTGCGATGCCAGAGGTATGTAGTTGGAACCATGATGGGACGGACTGCGAGCCTGAGATCTGGGGTGTCTGGTCCCGTGGGGTGGTGCGGGGCTCCGATCTAGCCTGTGGTGCACAGACACGTTCGTGCACCCGTCTCTGCCACTGGGCTGCAGCCTCCGGAAAGGCGCCCCCTCGGGCTCACGGCTGTGTCTGTAGGAGCGGGATTGCACGCAGTAGGGATGTAGAGTAGCTCCTGCTAACAGGGCGGTGGGTGGCGGTTCACTCTGCCTCCGGTGCTCAGACTCTGGGGTCTCAGCCGTTGGGGACGTTGTGTCTTGCAGTCTCCCGGCGCATGCATGTCTGCAGCCAGTCACGGAAGTGAAGGGGGCCTGTCTGAGCTCCGTAGGAACAGACTCGACTGTGGAGTGGTTGCACACCAACCGTGTGCTGGGGAGGAGCCCTCGGATACTCCCTGGGGACAAGTACAGCAGGCGAGACTGGCTGGAGAGAAGGCAGGCCTGTGTGGTGACCTAGATACCACTGAGGTCTCAGCCCATCCTTGGGAGCTCTGTCTGCCATGAGGGACTCTGCATCCTGCCAGGGTGAGCCCAGGGGCCCGGACCTTGGGATCCCCATATCAGCCAGACGTGGCCCCCTAGGTGTGCAGGAGATGCTTCTCCCTCAACGGCAGAGGTTGCAGGATGCAGCCCTGGGTCCTCCGGAGCTCGGGGATGTGACGGAAGAGCCCTGGGAAGGGACAGTGCTGACGCCGTGGTTTGAGGGTTGGGGTAAAGGGGGAACTTCAGGTCCTTTTCCGCCTGCTGATTAGTGTCAGCCCAGGGATGTGAGCTCCTGCGCGCAACGTCACGCAGCAGGTTAGTAGCAGGGCTTCACCCTTGGAAAGGGTCTTTTCCCCACAGTCCTGCTGGGTGGGAGCCCCATCTGGATGCAAACATGCTAACCCCAAAGGCCAGTGACTTCTAACTTCTGAGGATGGACAGAACAGAGTGCTCCCCACCCCCCGTGGTCTTGGAAGAGTTGTTAAGGGAGCCCTTTGCTGGGGTGCCAGGCTGCCCCGGCCCACAGGCCAGCCTGGACACCACAAGGCTCCTGTGCCGGGCTGCCAGGCGGCACTCTCGCTGTCAGCCCCCTGCAGCGCTCAGACTCTGTCCCCGCGTGGTTCCGGTCAGAGATGCGGTAACATCCATCACGTTGTTCGGTCCGTGCTTAAAATGGTTACACACCACATTATAACAGAGTTCAGACACAACTGCTGCAGACCTCCGAAGGGGCTGGTCTAAGAGATTATTTTTATTTTATGTTTAAGTCCCTATTCCCGCTAGGATAAGGAAACCATGCTATAAGCTATTTTGGAATATCACGGTAGAGGGAGATGGGAACCAGCCAGGGTCTTCAGGGTCTGTTTTGGAAGATTCACGTGGAAATACACTGTTCTTTAATACCTTGGGTCCACCAGGGAAGAGCGATCCTGGAGGACTGGTGTGCAGAAGGAGACTGGGGGAAGTGGTCATGGAGGAGTCTCAGAGAGATGGATGCTCTCTGCGACCTACAGACCAAAAGCGGAACAGCAGAGAGCTACGTGGTCCACATTTCGCCTGGTGATTCCAACTCTGCCTGCTTGATGACCGTGGGCCCTGCTCTGCCCCTCCTTGTGCTTCTGCATCATAGGAGTGAGGACAGGAGTGAGTATCCCTGCCTCTGACTTGCCCGCTGAGGTCCCCCTAATCTCAGAGAAGGTTTCTGCCCTCCAGGGTCTGGAGGATGGTGGGGCCAACCCCCAGAACACGTCATTAAAACGTCTTCTTCCATTTTGAAATTACATTGTAACTCATCACTATGCCAGTGTTTCGTCTAATAAAATGTAAAATATTCACCATTAACGTGAGAGCACTCCCGCTCCGTCACAGCTTTCGAGTGAAGCCGGCTCTGAGGGCTGCTGTGTTGTGCTTCTCTGGGGCTTTGTCAGGCCCTTGCCATTGTCACGCATGTCATGCGATATTCCTAGTTTGGACACGTGGGCCTGCCCAGAGCTCCCAGTTCTGCCCGATCTCCCCTCCCGCTCCAACCAGGGTGCCTTTCGTCCATGCAGGAGCGTACAGCTGGACGGAGTGACCAGTGTCCTCTACTTGGCTTTCCGTTCATGGAGAACAAGCAGACGGTTTTCCGTTGTAAAATCTGCGTCACAGAATTCACGACGTTCACCTCATGTGAGCGTGTCGCCCTGTGGTGGCAAGGGCCTTCACATCCTAACCACCGTCACCGGCATCCACCTCCGGGGCTGTGATCTTCCCAGACTGGAGGTCTGTCCCCGTTAGACACGAGCTCCCCATCCATGGTCCATCCTGGCCACCTGCCCTCCTGCTCCGGGTCCGTGACTCCCACCTACGGATCTCTAGGGACCTCCTAGGAGTGGGTTTGCCCCTGCGTCTGGCTTTCCCGAGGTTGGGTCATGTCGTGGCCCAGGTCAGAACCACCTTCCTCCCATTTCCAGGCTGATGAACAGTGCGCGGCTTCCCCGAGCCTGTTCCGGGAGGGGAGGGCGTCCTCGTGCCAGCCGCCGCAGGTGCTGCCGGCCAGGCGGCGTGCGGTGCTGGGCCCCGGAGCCTGGGGTGCGGGAGCAGTGCTGGGTGCCCCCGTCCCCCGTCCTCCTGCGTGTGGGCCTGTCAGGGCGCCTCACCCGCCGCACACGCACGGGCTGGTTTTTCTCCTTCCAATCAGCGGCCTCGGACAGCTTCTGTGTCTCTGGCAGCCGTTTTCAGCCCTGCTCTGTCTTGTCATTTTAGAGTTCAACATTTGCTGCTCTGAAGGAGGAGACGGGGATGGGTCGGACCATTGTACTTGCTCTCTTGACCTCGCTGCTGCCCGTGAGCAGTGAAGGGTAACTTTTGACGAGCCGCGTCAGATGTGACAGGCAATCTAGTTGGGTTGAGTGGAAATGTGCTGTACAAGTTTGAAGCCTTGGTTGGGGGCATTTTTCTGGTGTTCAATGCATTTAAATTGACACCAGACTTGAGCGTGTTGCCCGTTCCCGGCCCCATACTGGAGGCTCGCAGCCGCCGGTGTGGCCCCGTCAGTGCGGCCCCGAAAGGGCTTCTGCGCGCTCCCGGCCTCCCCGGGGCTGCTCCCCGCTCTATTCTAAACCTTACTTCGGAAGTGGATTTTCTTGCGTTCCGTTGAGTAGATGTTTGCAGGATTCGGGGGGGGGGGGGGGGATGGAGAAACGGAGAAAAATGGCTGCATTTTTCTTTGTTTTTGAAATTGGCAGCATTTTCTGCTGCGCAGAGTGAAGCGCCTGTGCAGGCCGCTGTGATTTCAAGTGCAAGTCCTTGCCCGCTGGTCTCTCACCACCAGAAGTCGTTTTAATTCTAGTTGTCAAACCACGACCATCACTTAGCAGGAGCCCTCGCCGCCGTCCCCCGACCCCTGCTCTGCCGGGCTGGAGCCCCGAGCGCTCCTGGCCAGGCGTCCCGGCTTGCGGATGGCTCCCTCCTCTCTCTCCCTGCGGTTACTCGAGGGCAGCGGGGGGGACGTTTGACCGAGACCTCTGCGCTTCTGAGATGGATCTTCTGTGAGGAGTGTCCAGAGTCCTGTGAGGGCTGGTGGGCAGGACACCTGGCCGTGGTGCACCTGGTTTCCGGAGAAGACGCGCGGCTTCAGTCTAGCGCATTCCTGCACCTTCCGGAACACACCTCCCCTCCAGGAAGCTTCCTTAGCCGCCGTGTGAGTGGGGTCCGGTTCTGAGTACTCATCCTTGTTGCATGCGTGACTTTGGTCGGCGTTGTTTCCAGGAGAGCAGTTCTAGGCAGGTGGCTGGACACGGGGGAAGCTGCCTGGGTGTCTGTCCCTCCCAGTGTGGCGCAGTGTCGCCTTCACTCCTGAGGAGGTGACCTGGGCTCTGGGGTGTGGATGCTTTGAGTGCGGGCCTTGAGGTCGAACTGTGCAGGAGAGACGTGCTGAGGGGTCTGGGGACGACAGGCTGCTGCGGAATGTTCCAGAGCAGGAGGAGGGGTGGGGCTTTTGTTTGCAGGTAGAAGAGCGGCTGCTTCGGCAGTCAGCACGGCGTGTTCTGCCCTGTCTTCTGACGCGTTGTGGAGGAGTTCGCGCCAGGAAGAGCAGTTGGTGCGAGTGACCAAGGCTGCGGGCCGCAGTCCCTGGAGGGCGGGGTGTGGGTGAGGCCACAGCCACGGTCTCGATCGGCATCTCTGACACAGAAGTGCCCAGTGGGGAGCAGAGGTGCCTGCTTCCGTCACATGTCCTGCCCCCCACCTACCCCACATGTATGTCGGCACCTCAGAGGCGCTGGCGGGCAGAACCTCAGCACGTGGAGGCGCGGGCCGGGGAAGGACCCGGGGAGCAGGCGCCGGCCGGGTCCCGGCTCCTGCTGCAGGTGCTGCGGGCGCTCTCCGGAGCCCGCTGGGGACGACGCAGGGGTGGGGGATGGGGCGGGAGGCCCGGCTTCCAGACTGCGGAGGCTCGCCTGCCCGCCGTTTCTGTCCCCCACACGTCGGGTTGCCAGGAACGGCTGCTGCCTGCTCTGGCGGCCGTCCGCTGTGAGGCGTCCTTGCCTCTCCCCTCAGGAACGCGAGGGACTCTTGGCGGCATGGCTGCTTCCTGTCCTGTGCGGCCTGTGTTCCTGCCTTCTGGCGGGCTCCGCAGATGGGCCGTCCTGCCAGGCCTGCTCCTGCCATCGCCCCCGCCCCCGGCCACCCCGTCCCTGCCGTCCCCAAGGAGCCCCAGGGCCCCTCCACGCAGAAGGCAGCAGCTCGTACACTCCAGGGAGGGCCTGCGGTCATTCGTCTCTTTAGAGCAGCATGCTGGGCCTCCTGGGAGCCTGGCGTCTTCCTGGCCTTCTCTGTGGAATGTTCTAGATGGGAGAAGGCCCGCTTGTCTCTGGCTGCTTGTAAATAACTGCACGGTGGGCAGGGAGGCCCTGAGTGTTTGCCGGTTTCCACCTGTCCCCCTAGGGCGTGGCAGCCAGCGGAGCATCACCCCTTCTAGCGCCGGACCCCCCAGCCGGGTGAGCGGTGAGCACTGACCCAGGACGTGAGTGCCCTGCCGGGGTGTGGGCCACAGGCAGCCCTGCAGGGGCCTCAGTGATTCCAGTGGGAGGCATTGCCAGTTTCTGAGCGCCCACTGTGTGCCCAGGGTAGAGTAAGCAGCCGTGTTGTTCTCTGAGCACACCAGCCGAGGAGGCACTGCGGTTTATTCTGAGTTCATAGAACTTTCTACCCCAGGAGACCTGTTAAAAAGGCTCTTCTTGGGCACCTGGGTGGCTCAGTGGGTTAAGCCTCTGCCTTCGGCTCAGGTCATGATCTCAGGGTCATGGGATCGAGCCCCATGTTGGGCTCTCTGCTCAGCAGGGAGCCTGTTTCCCCCTCTCTGTCTACCTGCCTCTCTGCCTACTTGTGATCTCTCTGTGTCAAATAAATAAAATCTTTAAAGAAAAAAAAAAGGCTCTTCTTGAAAAAGATGATTTTTTTTTTTTAATGAATTTGGTGGGGTTTTTGGGTTTCTGATTTGTTTTTAAGATTTTATTCATGTAGCGAGAACAAGTGTGAGTGCGGGGAGGGGCCGCCGGAGAGGGAGAGAGAAGTGCCAACAGACTCGGCACTGAGCCGGGCCTGAAACAGGCTCAATCCTGTGACCCCGAGATCATGACCTGAGCCAAAATCAAGAGTCGGCCCCCTGGGTACCTCGGTGACTTAGTTTTTATTCCTGAGTCTTCATTTCAGTGGCGTGCCGGCCTGGGGCGAGCCTGCTGGCGGATCTCACGCACGGCAGTGGACGCACAAATGTGCTTACGTTCTGCATGGGGCTTACGGTCACTTTGGAAAAATTAGGGCCGGCAGATTAGCTGTACTGGCTGAGCAGGGGTGACAGTGGGGGCGGTGCGAGCACCGCCTGGTCTGTGAAGGATCTGAGAGGTCTGCCGGGAAAGGGCTGTGGCAGCTGGGCCTGGGAGGAGCTGAGCCAGGCAGATGCGGCCGCAGGGGGCACGGAGCCCCACGTCCGTGAGGAACCCACCTGTGCCCACACGGCAGTGCTGTGCCCGCGGCAGCCCGCAAATACACCATCATTTCTGGCTTTGGACATTTCCAGTTTGATCTCTTTTTGGGGCCCGAGCTGCGAGAGGAGCAAGAGAACAGGGAAGGGAATTCTGCCGCGAAGATCTGTGACCCTGCGTTTACCATCTCCTCAGGTCTCGGGCCCCTTGCTGTTCCTGTGCGGCTTTCCAAAGAGTCACGCTTACGTAACCACAATGCAGTGAGCAAGCCTGGATGGTCGTCGCACGACAGCAGTGCACAGCTCACGGCATTGTCCGTCTCCTCGCTGGGCCCCGCGGCCTCCCCGGACCCCGCCACAGCGTTGGCTCCAGTGTCACCGGCCGGAGATTAGGGTTATGTGGCCCTGGCCCTTTCCTGTGCTCCCACCGGATAGTTTCTCTGTCTCTGTGACCTCAGACTATTGGGAGCATAGACGCCGGAGACAGTGTAGGATCTCCCTGAGTCAGGTTTCTGTGCAACAGTCCGCTTCGGGCAGGGAGCCCGGGGTGGGGGCAATGCCGGCTGCTTCTGGGGCTGCCTGGGCTCCATCCCTACATGGGGGTTGTCCGTTTTGATCATCTGGTGAGGCAGGCTCCTGCTGTGTAAGTGGTGGTTACTCCTATGTAATGAGTAAATACTGCTCGGTGAGTTCAAAGGTTCTTTAGTCACGTAGGTCTTTGCTCTAGAAGGTTCCCCTCCCTGGAGTTGCTGTGTGTTGATGAGTCGGAGCCACGCAGCTCTTCTGTGAGCATGAGGCCCCTTCCTTCATTAGCAGGCGCTTCCCCCCCACCGTGAGTCAGTCACTGGTTCACGAGTATCAGTGGATCTTGAATGTTCCGTATATACTTCGTGACTGTAATTGCTGGGGCTCGGATCACCCCTCATTGGCCCGTGGGGCACATGGGGAGAGCTCTCGTCATTCTCATTTCCTCATTGTTCTTGAAACATGTCCTTCATTTGGGGGCTTTAAGGTAATCGAGGTTTGTCTGCTGTTTCCCATCTCCGCTCCGAGAGCGGCCTTTCCTGTGTGCAGTCCCGGTTCGTGTTGGAGAGCTGCGTTTAGCAAATAGCACCCACAGACGTGTGCGGGGTATGCGTGTTGCCGTGGGTGTGCTGCTGCCTCCAGGCGGGGCCCTCCGCCTCCTCTCCCGTCTTTGCCCTCCGAGGGGTGTTCCGACATTTCCCTAAGCAACGGCCTGCTCCGTGAAACTGGTGCCGCCTTACGGGGTGTTGTGGCTTGCGGACTGTGGCTCTCAGGAAGGCCTGAAACCTTTGTAACGTCTGGGACTTTCCCTGCCTCCCCACAAAGAAGCGATCTGCGCCCCGGAGGACGGTGTTGCCCCATTTGGGAGTTTATGTTCAAGACCTTTTCAGCCAGAAGCGTAACAGAAAAGTGTCTGTCTGCACAGGTATGCATGTGCGTGTGTGCACTGATGGACTTCTCTCTCTCTCTCTCTCTCTCTCTCTCTCTCTGCAGAGCTCTTGCAAACCGTGAGTCAATAACCTACCTCTGATTCCAGGTCAGGCCCTCAGAGCAGACTATCGCTGTCCCTTCTCCATATTTGTCACTCTTTCCTATAATAGAAATATGGTTCTCATTGTCCACCATTTCTGCCTCATGATTAGAATGTGAAAAGCCCGTGTTTCAGGATTTAAAGAGCACAGAAAGCCGTGAACTAGATTTCAGTGTGTGTTGCGTTTGTGACGTCATCTGCATTGAGGTGTAATTTACCTACACGGCCGTCCCAAGGGTACAGTTGAATGAATTTCCACAGATGAATACACTCCTGTAGCCACCACCACCAGCCACGTAGAGAACATGTCTCTGTCACCCAGAAGGCTCCTTCGTGTCCTGCCCCCACTCAGAACCCTTAGCCCTGGCTCTCAGTAATCATTAATTGATCAGATTTATCTTACTGGAAGTTGCCTGCCAACGCACTCGTACAGCCCGTCCTGTCCCGCTACTGCCCACACCGGAGTGGCTGACACCTGCTGGCATGGCCACGCGGCACGTTCATTACTGCCAAGTAGCATTCTGGCTTATGGGGAACCAAAACTTGCCTGTTCTGCACTCAGACACGCGTGCTCGTGCCATTTTGAACTAATAACGAGCGCAGCTGCTGTGAGCGCGCCCGCGGCAGTCTTCATGTGGTGACGCTTTCACACAATTTTGGGAAAGTTCAGTAGCGGGGTGGCCCTGAGCCAGCAAGTATGCACAGTTTCTAGAAAACCACCAGACCTTTCAGGACAAGAGTCCAGTCCCCCACTCCGCCCGTATGTGCAGGACGTGCGGTTGCCCCATGTCCTTGTCGGCACTTGGGGCTGCCACTATCATTTTAGCACGTTGACAGCACCTCAGTGGGCTCCATTGTGTCTGTGATTGGCATTGCCCCGTGACTAACGCGTTGGGCATCTTTTCAGGGCTTGTTGGCCACTCTTTTACAAGGTGCTTTTTTAAAAGAGTTTTTATTTATTTGACAGAGACACAATGAAAGAGAGACACACAAGCAGGGTAGTGGGAGCAGGGAGAAGCAGGCTCCCCGCTGAGCTGGGGGCCCCATGCGGGGCTCGATCCCAGGACCCCGGGACCCCGGGACCATGACCTGAGCTGAAGGCAGAGGCCTCACCGACTGAGCCCCCCAAGTGCCCTCCTGCACCCTGCTGGTTCACGTTCTTCTCCCATTTTTAAATTTGCGCTGTTTCTTAGGACATTCTGAATAAATAAGTAAATATTCTGCAAACAGGCTTTGTCAGATAAAGATACTGAGAATATTGCTTCTGTGTCTTTTTCATTCTCCTCACCCTATCGTTTAAGAGCAGAAACTTTCTTGGAGCTACGTTTGGGGCAGGATGGTTTGGACGTCGTCTCCTGAGAAATCCTTATACCAAGGCCCTTTCCTCTTGTATTTTGCTTTGTGTATTTAATAACTTTAGCCTTTGCTTTAGTCTGTGATCCATCTTGGTTAATTTTCGTGTGTGGTGTGTGGTTCATGTTCTTCCGTAAGGATGGGCAGTGCCGCGTGTTGAGAAGACTACACATCAACCAACAAATTGCGTTTGTCCCTTTTGTCAAATGACCATGTACGTGCTGATCCGCTCCATGTGTCTGTCTTTCTCCATCCACCAGCACCGCACTGCCTTGCCTTGAGTGCTACAGCTCTGCGGTGAGTCTTCCAAATGTCTTTCTCGCCGTTCCTCGTACTTTGCATTTCCATTTCGGGATAAACTTAAAATTTTTGCCCCTCCCAATCCAATGTGATTTTTTTTTTAATTTCTTTTCAGTGTAATAGAATTCATTGTTTATGCACCACACCAGTGCTCCATGCAATCCGTGCCCTCCATAATACTCACCACCTGGTTCTCCCAACCTCCCACCCCCCGCCCCTTCAAAACCCTCAGATTGTTTTTCAGAGTCCACAGTCTCTCGTGGTTCCCCTCCCCTTCCAATTTCCCCCAGCTCCCTTCTCCTCTCCATCTCCCCTTGTCCTCCATGCTATTTGTTATGCTCCACAAATAAGTGAAACCATATATGAGGATTGCATTGACTCTATAGATGAGTTTGGAGAAAGACTTTACAACTTTGAGTCTTGGTCTGTGATTATGGTAGATCTGTTTGTCATCCTCCGTGTGTGAACACGGCGTTGTAGTTTTTGGTTTACAAGTCTTTCACGTATATTCTTAAATATATCCTTTTTTTACATGTTTCAATTCTTGATAAATGTTGTGTTTTTACTTCAGTTTCAAGTTTTTGTTTGCTAGTGACTAGAAATACAGGAGCTTTTGGTAAGTCTTGTGCAGCCTGTGAATTTGCTAAACATGCTAGCAGCATTTTTGAAAGATCTTTGAGAGACTACTATGCCTGTGATTATCTTGTACGAGAGTACTTTTGTTGGTTGCTTCATACTCTGTTTGCCTCTTTTTTGTCTTGGCATGTTGTACTGGCTGGGATCTCTGTATCCTTTTGAACAGACAGAGCAAAGGATTATATATAATATAATATAATATAATTATTATAATGTATAATACCATCAAACATAATGATAGGCTCTTAGCACATTCCCTTTATCAGGTGAAGGAGTTCTGCTCTGTTCTTTTTTTTTTTTTTTTTTTTTTTTTTAAGATTTTATTTATTTATTTATTTATTTGATAGACAGAGATCACAAGTAGGCAGAGAGGCAGACAGAGAGAGGGGGAATCAGGCTCCTCGCTGAGCAGAGAGCCCGATGTGGGGCTCCATCCCAGGACCCTGGGATCATGACCTGAGCCGAAGGCAGAGGCTTTAACCCACTGAGCCACCCAGGCGCCCCCTGCTCTGTTCTTATAGACTGAGAGTTTTATCACAGAAGGTTTGTATGATTTTGTTGCATGCTTTTTTTTTTTTTTTTGGCATCTATTGAAAGATTTATGTGGCTTTTGTTTTCTATTAATAGGAGGAAATACATTGCTTTTTCTAATGCTTAACAAAATTTGCCTGCTTGTAATAAATACCATATGCCTTGAAAAATAAACACACACATAGACTTCCCCACCTCTCTCTGTGTGTAGATAATTCGAGCATGATTTTTGTATATGTAGAAATAGTAACTGCTGTATTTGCTACTATTTTAAGAGTTGTGCGTGTTTGGGAAGGTGCTTGTCCGCACTTGTCTTTTGATGCCTTTTTGAGGCTTTATTGTCAAGATCGTGTTGACCTCATAAGACAGGGGGGCAGTGTTGCCTCTTACTCTGCTGTTTAAAAGTGCATATTTAGGATTGTTCTTTCCTTAAATGTTCGGTAGCATCTGTGCCTGGAAGTTTGTTTATTGGGAGGTCCTCAGCTATGTAATGTCTAAAAGAGGTAGCAAAAGGCTCAGATTCTCTTTTGTGACTCCACTTTGGTAATCCATCTTTGAAAGAGCTTGTCCGTTCGTCGACGTTGAACTTCCTGGCATGAACTGTTCCTCAGACTCCGTCATCCTGCTGCCCGTTTAGTCTGGAGGGCCAGCAGTGACGGCCCGGCCTGTGGTCCTGGTTTCCTTCCCTGATGTAACACTTCCTCTTCTCTTTCCAGTTGGGTCTCGGAAGTTTCCCAATTTTCTTAAAAACCCAGTTTTTGCCTTTTCTTTCCTACCTGTTCTTTTCAGTTTTATATTTTTCTATTCTTTGGATTTACTTTCTGCTCTTCCCGATGTTCTGAGTTAGAAGCGTAGGGGATGGGTAGTGGGCTTGGGTTTGTACTCGACGTGTTCACAGCTGTAAAGTGCCCAGGAAGCAGCTCTTCTGCAGCTGCGTCGCACAGATGCCGACACAGTTGGGTTTCATGATCCTTCACTTTGAAAAATTTCTCATAATTTCCACTGTGATTTTATTTCTGACCCATGGGCTATTTAGAAATGTGTTGTTTAGTTTCCAAATGCTGCCTGCGTCGACCCTTCTTCTCTGTGCCTTTGGAGAGGACGCGTTCTCGTGCCTCGTCTTCCCCGTCTCCCGCGTCTGTCTCCCGCATCGGTCTTCCCCATCTTTTTCTAGCAAGAACCAAGGGAGGAGACATTTGTGCTGCTCCTTCTAGTTCTGCCGATGTCTGCTTCATGTAGTTTGAGGATTCGTTCTTAGGTGTTCAGTCATCTAGAGTTACTATGTTCTCTTGATCAGTTAACTCCTTAACATTATGAAATGCCCCTCTTTATCCCTAGTAATGTTGCTCATTCTGAAGTTAAAATGATCCAATGTCAGTAAGGTCTGTCTGCGTGTGGTACACCTTTCTCCAGCCTTCTTAACCTCTTACTTTATTTTTAAGGTGTTTTCACTTTAAAAGTGTTGCAAAGTATTTCATTTTCAAGTGTTTCTTAAAGCCAGGCTGTAGTTACCAGCACACCAGTCTATGCCTCTTACTGGCCGTGGGTGGGGTTAGTCTGCCATTTCACTGTTTTCTCTTTGTACCATTTGTTCTTTGTCCCCTTATTCCTGATTCCCTGCTCTAGCTCACCGGACTCTGCTCTAGCTCACCCGACCCCCACTCTAGCTCACCGGACTCCACTCTAGCTCACCGGACTCCGCTCTAGCTCACCGGACCCCGCTCTAGCTCACCGAACCCCCACTCTAGCTCACTGGACTCCACTCTAGCTCACCGGACTCCACTCTAGCTCACCCGTCCCCTGCTCTAGCTCACCGGACCCCCGTTCTACCTCACCCAGCCCCCGTTCTAGCTCACCCGACCCCCACTCTAGCTCACCTGACCCCCGTTCTAGCTCACCCGACCCCCGTTCTACCTCACCCGACCCCCACTCTAGCTCACCTGACCCCCGCTCTAGCTCACCCGACCCCCGCTCTAGCTCACCGGACTCCACTCTAGCTCACCAGACTCCACTCTAGCTCACCCGTCCCCTGCTCTAGCTCACCGGACCCCCGTTCTACCTCACCCAACCCCCGTTCTAGCTCACCCGACCCCCGCTCTACCTCACCCAACCCCCACTGTAGCTCACCCGACCCCCGCTGTAGCTCACTCAACTCCCACTCTAGCTCACCTGACCCGCGTTCTGGCTCACCCGACCCCGCTCTAGCTCACCTATCCCCCGCTCTGGCTGACACAGCCCCCACTCTAGCTCACCCAACTCCCGATCTAGCTCATCCGACTTCTGCTCTAGCTCACCTGTCCCCCACTAGCTCAGTACTTTCTGTGCTTCCATTTTACCACTATTGCCTTGTTAGCTCCACTCTCCTAAAGTGGTTGGTCTTGCACGGTGGTCTATTCGAGCGTGCAGCGATGGTCCGTGTGCTGCCTACACCGTCCTGTGGGATGGACACTGGCCGCCTGGGGCTGTTGACCTGCAGCTAGTGCAGCTGAGGGCATGGGCTGGTATCTGTAATTTGAAATCTTTAAAAATGAGTAGCCGCATGAAGGTAGCTGTTAGCACACTGGAGGGTGACCGCAGGGCGCACAGTCTGAGCCTTTAGCTTCTCACCATCTACTTTGGGGCGATATTCTGTACTTTCACATGTAATACGTGAGTTTCCTGGCGTAACCTTCACTTTGCCCTCACTGCCTGTTGCACATTTATTGGGGTTTTGCTTCCACATGTCACAAACCCTGAAATACATTGTTGCTGTCCTTCAAACAAGCCATTGCTTAGAAATAATTAGAATAGAAGTTGAAAGAGAATACTTGGTATTTACTGATCTTAATCGAAATATTCTGGAAGGCTGCAGGAGGGGTTTAAGTGACCTCATCAGATAGTTCCATTTTAATTTGGGGGAGGGGACGGAGAAGCCCTGGAAGAGCAGGCCAGCTGCGAGGCCAGAGCTGGGATCAGGAGAAGCGACGGTGTTGAGAAGCAGCCGGACGTGGGAGCCGTTTGTAAGTCTGCTGTCCCGTTGTTGACGGCAGCTGTGCACGAGGTGCGTCCTCTCCAGCATCCTCATCTGTACTCTTTCCTACCGTCTGCTTCTCAAAAATAGTCACGGGATTAAAGTCATCCCTTGTGCCTAATTTTGATTAGAAAGTGTTGCTTCATTGTGAATTTTGTGAACCGTCTTGCCTGTAAGTAGAAACTAACTTTCAGAATGTGCAGTCTTACTAAAAGGGCGAGACAAAATAAAATACAGAGATGATGACTTTCTGAGTCACTGTGTTTACCCATTTGAAGAGCAGCGATCGCATCTTGTTGACTCGGCGGGGGCTTTGCAGCGCTTGGTGGGGCGCAGTGGTCAGGGCGCGGCGTCCGTCATGCTCACGTTCCTCTTGCTGCCCTATCCGCGGAGCACTTAGGGTCCCCCCTGGACTCGAGTTCCCTGCAGGGCTGGATTCTTCCCGTCCTTGCATCACACTTTATCATTTTACCGTGTTTGGGCTTTTAAGCAGAGATACGGTTCTCTGCGAAAGCCCTGGACATAATTCTTAGATCACACATGTTTATCGCAGTATTGGCCACCGGGTTGTCTGCCTTGAAACTAAAAGCTGGTCGGGTAAACTGCAAGCGGAGTGACCACGAACCTGATGCTTCCTAACTTACACCATGTGGGGGACCTGACGTGATTGAATTCCTTAGGACCTCACACAGGTGACGTTAGTGTTAAAGCCCCACAGAACTATGGTAATGACCTTCGGAAGATTTCAGTTATTAATTGCTTATTTCAGAGAATTAATTTATTTTTAAGTCCAATAACATTACACAGCCTTTTTCTCTTGCATTCTTATTTTTCTTGAATTTAACTGTTTTAGTAAGTTCTGCATTATACCAAGCTTCATTTGGCTATAGTCTCATTAAGAATATGATGCTGACTTTTCAGTAAATGACTTATTCAAGCTTAATGTGGCAAAGTGGAGGGACTTGGTGGTCACACAGCTGGAATGGAATCTCCGTGGCCGCTGCAAGGGTGAGGGCCTTCCCCCTTCTGGACGTGAGCGGAGCCCCCACCGAGGGCAGGGGGGGTCGGTGTGGGTGCAGGTGAGAGCCTGGGAAGCTATCTTCCCTGCATCTGGCCCCTGTACCTGTCTGTTCCTGTCCCCTGTGCTGGTACCAGTCCTGCATGTCCAAAGAGTGAGCAGAGTGTTTCGGTCCGAGTGTAGGAAGAGCTGGCCGGGCGCGTGGGGGCGGAGGAAGGCCTCGGAACATTTAGAGCAGCCTGTGCCCTAGCTCATCTGTCCCCATGTGTCTGCGGGCCTCTCCTTCCCGTGCGCATTTAGGGTAATGAGTGATTCATTTGTTTGCCTGCACACTGGCCAGAGCCCTGCATGTGAGCAGTGCTACTGCCGACCACGGCTTTCCCAAGGCTCCCCGAACTGCTGTCTGCACATGCGGATGTTACGGAAAACCTCCATTTCTCTGAGGCAGGCCTGATGTCCTGCAGTGACTCCCCACTAAGCTGGAAACCCTGCCTGGGCCTTCAGGGCTGGCAGAGTCCATCCTTCCTCCTCAGGGATGGTCTCTTGGGTGCTCAGTGTTTGTGGTCTTGCCGTGTCTGAAAGCCAGGTTGAAGACAGGCGCTCACTTGGCTTCACCAGCTTAACTTCTGTGAGGATGTTTTCTCTAGGTCATATCACCTTGTGAGCCATGTTGGGGCCAGACTTCCCGTCTGTTTCACTGATTGGGGATTCTGAGAGTCACTGGTCACTAGAAAGGGGATGTGGTTGTGCTGGGGTGGTTCCTACCATTTCACATGTCCTCGATCCGCAGTTTACTTGAGAACATGGGAAGCCAGATGGCCCGTGGGTGCTCAGTGCTGGCTGGAGTCCACTCAGGACATCCCCTGTCCCTGCTTAACAGACACCCCTCTGATTGGCTAGGTTCTGGTTGAAAGAGTTCACAAAGCACACAGCCCCGGCTTTGAATGGGGAGACATTTTCTGCAGAAGATCAGATTTTCTTCTTTAAGATATGTGTAATTGCCCTTTTCATAATTTTGGCTCTGTTGGGTCAGTGGTTTGTAAGCTGTTGCATGAGACTGCAAAGCCTGCTTTCTATCCGGGTGGGGGTCCTATGGTCTAGCAGGTGCTGTGAGGTTCACAAAGCACCTGGAGACCGTGGGAGCGAGTAGGGTCCGAGTTGTTTCCATGGGGACAGGGATGCTTCTGACATCCCAGAGTCCCTGGCGTTGATGGTGCTCCCCCGATGACCCGGCTGGGAGGCAGTCTTGCTCAGGACCCAGCCTGTCTCAGGCGGAGGAAGAATGGTGCTCCCTGGCCGTGTGGACCTGTCTTCCTGTGGTCATTCTCTGTTCCTCTGTCACTAGACGCAGCGTGGAGAGGGGAAATCCGAGGAAGACAGCTTTGGCTGAAGTGTGTGGGGAGGATGGCGGGGAGAGGTCGGTCGGGAGAGACCAGTTTTCCTCCTGCGGATCCGTCCACCGGGGACTTTGTCTGTCACAGATGGTGACAGGCTGGACTGAGCTGGGGTCTCCAGGAGGACACGAGGCTTTCTGGAGCCAGGGGGACGAAAACAAATGGGAAGAAAACAGATCACACCTCTCTTCCCTGGTCCCTCTCCCCAGTCAGATAAAGCAGCTCTTGCAATGAAGAGTTCCATTTTCACCCGAATTTTGTGACAGTCGTGACTTGTTCCTCTCCTGGTGCAGGACTTTTTTTTTTTTTTTTTTTTTAAAACAAGTGTTTTTAAAGCATTTGGTCCTTGAGCCCTCACAAGCCCTGACAAGCAGCCTGTGCACCAAGGTCCCCACTGAAGGCTACGCTCCTTAGAGCCACACAGAAGGCCCTAGAAGTGAGCACCGTTGTGTCATTTTTTTTTTTTTTAAGACGCTTTATATTTTGTTCTTGTGTAAATACCTGCCACAGTTTTTCCAACAGTTCACTGTCCTGGATTTTGCAGACACCTGCCTGTCGTCCAGGTGTAGCTAGAAGGAAGCACAAAGCTCTGTCCTCGACTGTGGACCAAGAGTTGGGTTTTGAAAGGAGCGAAGAGTGAGTTGGGTCACTGCCCTGCGGCGTCGGCGTCTGCTCGCCCGTTTGTTCAGGAGTTGTTTGCTGCTTGAGGTCGGTACCTGGGGCGGTCCCAGTGTGACCGCCCTCGAAGCGTCTGTCTTGATCCTGTTTTAAACCCAGCTGGCGGTGTCGTTTCAGTGCCGCCAATGCATTGCTGTGTCCTTGCAGATGGAGGCCAGCTACAAAGCAGAGTTTCAGATACTTTGGAGGAATTTTCTGTAAGACAGATTTTTGTGGAAATAAAGTCTTACTCATTTTTCACACTGGTCTGTTGATCAAAAAACTTTGTGGGATTTGCTCCTGTGAAATGAACGAAATCCAAATTGTTTTTCCAGAAGCTTTAGAAATTTCATACCTGTGTTTTGGAAGACGAAAACCAAGGTGGAGTGTAGCCGCCAGTGAGGAAACAGCCGTGTCCCCTCGGCGCACGTGCAGCACGTGTCGGGGTGGTTTGCCGCAAGGTGTCTGGAGTGGGCGCAGGCGCCCCGGTTGCTGGGCGCGGGGTCCGGGCGGCTGTGACGTCCTGGTGCCCCCTGCCGCACCTGTCGCCTGGCTCCGGTGAGTCCTGAACGGCTCTGTGCGCTGGGCCGTCCTCTCCCAGAATGTTTCAGGAATGCATCGGTGGACGTGGTGTGGAGGTGGCTCCCGCCTTGCTCAGGGTGACGTACGGGGGCGGAAGGTGCCACGCGCTGCGCTCACGCACATCCACCTTCACGTGTGGCTTCTGGAGGAGAGACTCAGCTCAGCCTGAGAGGCAAACCCACCCCGCCCCAGAGGAAAGCTTTGCCTCCTGGAAGCCGGGTGCGCGAAGCCAGGTTCACAGTCCGATGTAAGTCGGCTTCGCGGGGTCTCCTCCTTTCCTGCTCTGTCGAGGTCGGAAGGGTGACGGCACAGGAGCTTTCCGGACGTCCCTGCTCGCGCCGAGCCACATGTTGGCCAGCTCCCCAGCCGGGGGCATCCTGGATAGCCTCCCTGCCCGGTCACCCCGCTGCAGGCCCTCGGCACGCCCTGCTGGCCGCCAGCCCGCACGGCCACACCGCCTCCCGGGGCCTCGGCCACCGGCCATTGAGATTTCCCCTTGGAAGGGGCTTGTGTCACTTGGCAGATGTTATGCATAATCTGAGGTGCTGTGGGCCACGTTCCCTGCGGCTGAGGAGAGCTTCGTGAGCACAGGTTTGGGCAGAAGCAGTGGGCCCATGCTGGGAAAGCGAGTGCCGTCCGGACCCGACACGCACAGGTCATCGGGGTGCGCCTGTACCTTGCGTGAGGCCGTGATCGGATCGCTTCCGGGCTGGTGCATTACACGTCGCCGCTGTCTGGGGCTGGTACAAGCCCTTAAGACGTTAGACTTTGTTTTCAGGCCCTTTGCTGGTGGACCGTGAGGCCTTAACGCATTGTGTAGGGACAGAAGAGTTCCGCAGTTTAAGTGCCGTCACTTGGTCGCTGGCTCCCTGTGAGCAATGTCGTTTTCTCGTTCGTCATAAAGGCTTCACCTCTACCTCCGCGTCCTCGGGGGAAAGTCAAGTCAGTCTGAATCTCCACTGTAGCCCACATGTAAATCTCGCTCATGACCTCTGCTGACGCCCAAGCAGTTGTATCCCTGAAGCTCAAACCCACAGCGCAGGCTTGCGCAGCGGGGAGGTCTGGCAAGGAGGGTGTGACTTGCCGGGCTGAGGTACCTTTCTGGACTCACCCTGGAAAAATTCCAACTTGCCTCTTTGTGAGCATGAAGTTACCCAGAAGGTTGAAAAGGAAAATGCAGTTTATCGGAAAAAATACATCAACACATTTGTTCTTTTCACGGAGATGCGGAGTAACACATCCAAGGGTGGCCCGCATGTCCTCAGATGCAGATTTCTGCTCCTGGAGAGGCAGACTTTTAAAAAGAAGGTTTGCTGGAAACCATCGAGAGAGGGTGAGTAGTTGGTTTACAGCTTTGTTCTTTGGCCGATCACGGTGTGTCTCTGCCTCTGGCCAGCTGACCACATCCCCCTTCTGCGAGCGCCGTGTCCTCGACGCGCCTGTTAATATGTAATCCTCTCAACACCTCGGCCCCCTCAGGAGCAACAGGTGCCCGGCACGGGCGTTGTCCGTCCGCATGAAAGGGCCTGGCCACTGTGATTCCTCTTCTCTTTGATCTCCCGGCAGAAGGTCGGCTCGTCTGCCTAGAGATGCCTCTGAAGGGCGATTTAAAAGTTGGATTTGAGCAACATCAAGTGAAATGTCTACCCATCTCATGCCGCGAGGAGCTCTTTGGTGTAGTTCATGGCTGGATGTAAGGAAAGGTATTAACCCTTTCTTTGAAACAAACCATCTTGCAGACTAAGATTTCCACCTCCCTTTCTCCTGCTTTTAGGGAGAAAAAAGCACAAAACATTTTTGTCCCCATAAAGCACCTCAGCCCTGAAAGATGAGCTCATTGCAGTATTTAAAATTCATCTGCTCATTGCAGTATTTAAAATTCATCTTGAGCCTCAATTACCTTTACTCTGTTAGTGCACATGAGGCTGAAGGCACTCGGATGGATGAGACACTTAGAGCTGATAGAAAAAGACAGAGGAAAGTTTTCATGGGCAAAGCTGAGATGCTTTTCTCAAGGTGTTGTGATCAATAAAATAATCCATTTTTAATGGTGTGTTGGCAAGGGCTACTAAATACCAGTTACTGGGTAAACCACTATAGAAGGTGAAGCCATTTTATGAGTTATTGGATTGCACGAACGTGTTCATACTGGGGGGGGGGGGTGTCTCAGTTGCTTCTGATAGTGCTGATTAAAAAAAAAAAAAACTCACTTTAGAAATAGTTGCTTTACTTTGTGAAAAGTGTAGAAAAGGGCATTGCTGCCCAGAAATAGATATACACTTGGTTTGTTTTTCGTAAAAAAGGAAGGAAAATACCTTAATATCTGAAACCTCATCAGTATCAGTGTGATTGTCACGTGATGTCAGAGGAGGGCTTTTGTAGCTTGCATGTCTCATCCGTGTTTCCAGCTCATGTATTTTTTTCTTGACTTCTGTAAGTGGGACTGGTCTGGGATTTTTTTTTAATGACCCATATCCACTCTTCTCAGAAGTTTGTAGCTCAACTGTGATGACATGGCCTAAGATTTCCATGGTCCCAGTTAAGGGAAGAGCATGATCTCCTCATCCAGACGAGCGCTGAGCAGTCTGTTCTCACACTGTGCTGGAGAGCCAGACACCGTCGGGCTGAAGATGTCGTCCTGCCGGCCGCGCGTGGCTGCGGTGAGGACCTGGAACACTGAAAGCCGCGGGGGCAGCAGCAGTTCAGACAGACGCGAAACAAACTTCCAGGAACCATACTGTTGCAGGGTTGTTGGCGTTTGTAACAGGGGTAGCTTGCGTGTGCGTGTGCCTTTATGATGTTGAGACTGTAAAAGGCACGCGCGTTGAGTGCTGGAAGAACTAGAACAAAATCCTGCCCCATCACAGATGTCACGGCTCTTTCCGTGTGCCCAGTTTGCCGGTTTCTGTTTCATGTGCATGGCACGTGGACGTTGTAAGACGCGGGTCACGATGCATATGTTGGCGACGCGCTGTGCCCGCTCTTGGGACAAGTGCTGCTGCGCATGTTTGACGGTCACCCTCCCCAGATATGGAGGTGCATGTCCTGCAGACAGACCCTCATTCAGCTAACGTGGCCCCTGTGCCCCGTTCTCTGGGAGATGTTGTGTGTGAACTGGGCCGGGTTTTACTGCTGTGCTGCCACTGAAGTTAATTTAGTACAGATCGCTTCCTAGTTGATGGGGCACTTTCTGATCTGCTACCACTTTCGACTGCCAGAGTAACCCACGAGCAGGGAGGCCACTATGTCACCGATGCAGCAGAGGCTCGGAAACATGGGGGTCTGTGTTTAAATGCAGCTCCCAGCACGGGGCCTCGCACATGCCATAGCAGTTGGCGGTTCACCTGCTGGGAAGCCAAGCTGGTTCCCCCAGCGTTGGCGAGTCCTTGTCATGTGCGTGAGGTGGTTTGGGCCCTAGTGGAGGGGACAGACTTGGGCGCTGCTCCAGGAGGAAAGCAGGCTTTGTCTTTGGTACTTCGGACAGTGTTTGTGCGCATCTTGGGGCCGGAGGAAAGGGCTGCTCCCCCAGGCTCAGCAGGGAGTGGGGTCACGGGGTGATCTCTGTCCCAGGGGCGACTGGGTGTGCCCACAGGTCCGGCTCAGGTGCTCTCACTCGCTCGCTACTGATTCCCTGTCTCCTGCTGCCAGGAGAACGAGCGTGTTGTTCCATATTTCTGTAGAATGAGCAAGTTCAGCCAAGGGTGAAGTGTAATTTAAGCACAACCTTTGAAAATAACTGCTTTTTGTCCCTTCTATATGAAAATATTTTCTAAAAAAAATTGTATATAAATTAAAACAACCCACTTTGCACCATTAACTCAGAAAAATGTAAACAAAAATGCAGTGTCATCAGGGACGGCCTGACACTGATGTACCTTCACGTGCCGCTGACGCCACGGACTGATGTACCTTCACGTGCCGCTGGCGCCACGGAGGGCTGCCGGTCATGTGACTATTCACACACACAGAAAAATGTTAAAGCCCTTTGATTCAGGAATCCCACTTTACAAATGTATTTTATTTTTAAAGACTGATTTATCTGTTTGGGAGAGAGAGTGGACGGGGGTGCAGGGCAGATGGACAGAACCTCCAAGCAGACTCGCCTCCACCCTGTGCCTGAAACCTAGCACAGGGCTTGATCCCATGACCCTGAGATCATGACCTGAGCCAGAATCATGAGCCAGACCCTTAACTGAGCCACTTAGTACCCCACAAATGTATTTTATAGAGAAAATCCAGAGAGAGGGCCACCTGGGTGGCTCAGTCATTAAGTGTCTTCCTTGGGCCCAGGTTGTGATCCTGGGGTCCTGGGATCAAGCCCTACATCGGGCTACACACTTGATGGGGAGCCCGCTTCTCCCTCTCCCTCTGCTGCTGCTCCCCTGCTTGTGCTCACTCTCTTCCTCTGTCAAATAAGTGAATTTTTAAAAAAGAAAGAAAATACAGAAAAAAACTATATACACAGCATTGCTAATAGTAAAAAGTGGAAACAAACCTAAATATCAAACGATGGTGAAATTATTAGGAAACAGCCCCACCTCCCTCGAACCAGACTTAGTGTCTAACTGCCTGGGGAGCTGTGTCATCGTGGACAAATGCTAAATTAAGTGAAAAGCAAACTAACACCCCATTTTAGTTATAACTATGTAATGTGACAGAAGCGTGAATTGAATCCTCTCTAAATTGGCAGTGACCTGGTCTTGGCTGGTGATGACCAGGGGAGTCCCTCTGTCTCTTGCCTATATCTTACATTTGTATGTGATGCTTCTGTTACTTCCGAAGAGGTTCTTTTTAAACTGTAAGTGATGAAAGACAGCAAAGTTAAAAATGGCAGATCACCACCTCCCAGCCCCCTGCCCCAGAAGCAGACGGTGCTGGTGTTTGGTGAACATCTTCCAGAAATCTTTGTGTGTATAAAGAGAGTAGCAGGTACTAAGATACTAAAAGATATTAACACTAAAAATGGTGTTTAGTTGTGCCTGAAATGGAGTCCTAAAATATCCATAAAGAGCCGAATAGTAAATACTCAGGGTTTTGCCATGCACAGCCTGTCTCCACCGCCCTGCTCTGCCGCTGTTGTGTGAAGACAGCCGCATGCCGTCTGGACATGAGGAGGGTGTGTGTCTGCGTCCCAGTGAGGCTTCCTTGCCCTTCATTCTCTGTTAGACCTGTGTTTCCACTTGGCACCATTTCCCTCTGCCTGAGGAGCTCCCCTTCTCTGTCTCACGTGGTAGCTGCTGGAGCACAAAGAGGTCCAAGAACGTCTGTCTTGCTCATCGATTCTTGAAAATAATTTCTCTGGGTGTAGAATTCTGGATTGGTAATTTTCTCTTTCCGTAGTTCATAGATGTTCTCCACTGTGTCCTTGGTTGTGCTGTTTCCAAAAATGCTTCTGTCCCCTTTTTATGTAATGTCACTTTCTCCTCAGGTCCCCTGTGAGGCTCGTCATGTTTTGAGCAGTTGGTTGTGATGAGTCTTGCTGTGGTTTCCTTCGTGTTTCTTGTGGTTGGCCTCATTGACCTCTTGGGTGTTTACAGTTTGCCTCAAACATGGAAATATTTTGGTCACTATTTTGGTCACTCTTCCTCCCTTTGAGAAACTCCAGTTACACACATGCAAGGTTTCTTGGAGTTTGCACAGCTCACTAACGCTGCGGCACGTCTGGGTCCCCACACCCGTTCTGTCGTTCTCTTTGGGCATCTCTGTAGGTGTGTAAGTTCGGTAAGCTGACCTTCTGAGTGCCTGGTCTATTGTTCCCATCCAGTGTATTTTTCACCTTAGATTTTGTAGTTTTCATCCCATACGTTGTATTTCTCTTTTTTCAGATGGTCTGTAATTAGCTTTTGAACATCTGAAACAATTACATTAACGGTGTGTGACCTCGCCTAACCCTAACATCTAAGTTAGATTTAGGTGGTTTTCAAGTAGCTGTTTCTTATTGCAACGGGTCCTGTGGACCTGGTTTTTTCATGCCTGGTAATCTTTGACTGAATGCCTGGCATTGTGAATTTTATTACCTTATTGTGTGCAGGATATTTTTGTGTTCTAATTAATATTCTTAAGCTGTTCTTAGATGCAGTTAAGTTACTTACAACAACTTGATTCTCTTGGGCTTGGCTTTTAAGATTGGCTAGGGAAAACCAGAGCAGTATCGATTCTGGGCTATGATTTCCTACTGTCTAGGCAAGACCTGAGTGATCTCCGGAACGCTGCATGAATTACGAGCATTTCCAGTCTGGCTGTTGGAGATAGGCACTTCCTCAGTCTTGGATAGTTTCCTCACATGAATGTGCCACATTCTTGGGACGAGGCCTCCACAGGCCTCTGGAGTCTTCCTTCTGTGCTGTGCTCAGTCTGCCCCGCAAACTCTGCCTGCCTTGGTCTCCCGCACACACCTCCCTCCCCTCCTCAGGGAGGGCAGCAGGTGCCTCCCATGACCCCAGCAGGTCTGGCAGCCTGGACACTTGCAGCAATCAGCCAGGATGACTGTAGCCTTCACCTCCTGCTTCCCTCTCCAGCCTCCCTACCTGGCTCTCTGGTGTCCTGGAAACTGTGGTTTTAAGTACTTTATCTATTTACCCCCTTTCAATTGCTTTAGATGAGGGAGTGAATCCTGTCTGTTACTTATTCCATCTTTCCTGGGAAGAGAAATGCTCAGGTGTTTTTGTTTTTCTTAAAATTATTTTTAAGTGTGTAATTTAAAGCTGTGATTTGACAACATTAAATTGGCTTCCCCTAAGCTTCCTGATAAGCATTGCGCTCTTGCTGGATTTCCAGATGCTTCTCACAGTATCAACTAGAGCATACGAGGAAAGGTCCACGAATACCAGACCTGCGTCCCTCAAGGCAAAAAAGAAAGCTTTTCATGGGGCCACGAGGAGACCGCTGCAGACAGCACTGAGCTGGGTGTGGAGAGGGGACTTGTGTTCTCCGTGCCAGAAGCACTGTGACAGGGATACTCCGACATTCCTCGGAGGTTAATCGCTGCGTATTCTTACTTTAACTGAGGAGAAAGTAAGATCTGTTTTTCTGAGTTACCTTTTTATCTTCTTTAAATAGGTTAGGATTTGTAAGGTTCTTATTCGGAAGAAACTCATCTATGAAGTCAAAAGTTTATAACATCTTGTTCCATGGCCAAAAATTTCTGTGGTGGGGAATCCCAGGAGTGCGTGGCGCCTTCTCACCAGTGCCCAGACTGGGTGCTGGAATGCTTGAATGCCTTCAGTGGAAGCTTTCCGAAGACTGTAGAACGGACTGCGTTAACACATCCCCGGCATGGATGCCAGTCCCCAGCACACTTGACATGGAATGGCCCTTGAGAGATTTTTCCTGCTTGCATCATTGATGTGAGCCTTCGTGTTGATTGAATTTGCAGTCCAATTTGGAGTGTGAATCATTCCTGGGCAGTGTGTCCAGGCACCTGGCACCAAGCACAGGCCTTAATGCTATTATTTCTTCATTTTAAATGATACCTTTTACTTCTTTTTGCCTTGGCTTCTCTGGCCAGGGTGTTTTAATATAGTTTTGAATAGAAATTGTGATAATAGCATTCTTGTCTTGCTCCTAAATTGAAAGGAAGAACTTTTCAGTATTGCACTACCAACTTACTAGGAGCTCTGTTGTTTTGTGGATGCCCATTCCCCCTCACCACAACCAAAGGTTTTTTTTGAAGTCACAACATTGTCTTTAATGAGGCCATTTTCACATTTGCATTTATAAGGAAATATTTATGAAATATGGAGACAAATTAGAAGGATAATCTTTTGAAGTAAATCAGATATCCTAGATTTGAAAAGTGGTCTACAATTATTCACATGTAAGTTGCTTTCTAATTATAGAGGAACTGCACTTATCTAAATTGGAGTTGAATAAACCTTTAGGGTTTTCCAAGGGTTGCTCCTCTTAAGTGTTTTTTATTTCTCAGGTATTTTACATTTTCATTGACCTGCACAGACAGAAGCACCCCTTGTCACTAATTAGTGTGCTGTGGTAGGCCACATCATGTAGTTCTGTGAAACTCCACTGGGTGCAGGTGGAGTTCTCACCTCTTAATTAGTGCCGTGGATGGTGTTCCTGTCACTCCTGGAGGCCTTGTGCCCCTCGAATGGGAAACAGGGAGACAGAGAAGGAAGGTGTCCTCTGAAGCTGGTGCAGATGGGAATGTAGGGCCTCCGTCAGCAAAGCCAGGAGCCTCATGAGGTGCTCGGGTTCTTATGCCTGCGGTCACCAAGTTGGCTTGGGATCAGGCTTCCTATCACAGTCCTTCAGAACATACACTTATGTGCTCAGTTCAGGCTGGTTTCTCCTTCCTTTATGACAGAAAAAACCATTACAAAAAGGGTTCCCATCAGAATTTTAGCAGGGTTGGGACTAGGCAATGCTGGGGAGCTCTGTCTTTCAGGTTTACGTGAGTGTCATGGACTGAATTGTGGTCCCCTAAAACTCATATGTAGACTCTTCAGCCCTTAGTACCTGAGAATAGGACTATATTTGGAGACAGCCTTTAGTGAGGTAATGAAGGCCAAGTGAGGCTGTTAGGGCGGGCCCTGATCCAGGAGGACCGGTGTTACAAGGAAAAGTTAGGACACAGCACAGGTGTTTGCACACATGCAGGGGCAACCATGGTAGGAGGCAACAAAGAAGGTGGCTGGCGGCAGGTCGAGGAAAGAGGCCTCAGAATGAAATCAACTGGCTGGCACCTTGAGCTTGGGCTTAAAAGTATCCAGAAATATGAGAAATAATAAATCTCTCTTGTTAAGTGACCCAGTCTGTGGCCTTCTGTTATGGAGCCGTAGCAGACCGACACGGCAGGTGTCTTTCCTGAAGACAAAAGTGGCTGCTGCTTTTCTGAGATGTGTCCTGAGAACTCAAATGTTAAATATCAACAGTAGGTTCGTGTCTCTCCTCGCACATCACCTCCAGGAAGAAATGTTTGAAGAGCTCGCGGATGTGTGTGTCCTTGAATTAAGAAAAGAGGAAAAGCCTCTGAATAAAGGTCCACAAAAATTCCAAAGAGCCAAAGGAAGGAAAAGCCAGCATCTAGACAAAGTGCAACTCAAGAATATCAAAGAAATTTCTAAAACACTATAAAAAAAATACAAATCAAGGTGCAGCCATCATTTTGACGGAGGATCTTTCAACAGTGACGCCAAATATAAGAAGATAATGGAAGAGTATTTCAGGGTAATAACTTGGAACATAGAATTTCGTCTGGATCAAACTTTAAAATATGAAAACTTGACAAAAATATTCTCTTGTGTACAAGGACTCAAGAATTAGACCACTATAACTGCAATAAACGTAAATGAACTAAACTCACCAATATAAAAGATAAACTGAATATAAGTCTATATAACACTAGAAGGGTTACAGATAACATTCAAATTTTAAAGGTAAGTGAAGGAGTGGTTGTATTTAAGTATAAAAGACTCTAAGACAGGCGCCTGGGTGGTGCAGGGGGTTAAGCATGCAACTGTTGGTTTTGGTTCAGGTCATAATCTCCAGGTCATGAGAGTGAGCCCCACATGGAGCTCTGTGCTCGGTGCAGAAACTGCTTAAAACTCTGCCTCCCTCTCCCTCTGCCCCTCCTCCCAAGCACAAGTTCTGTCTCTCTCTCTCTCTCTCTCAAATAAATCTTAAAAGACTAAGACAAACCTTATTGTTAAAAGTAGAAAGGGTTACTACATACCGAAACAAAAATGTAAACAAACCTAAGCATGTGACAAGATCCAAAATTATTTTTGTTAGATTTTAATATCTAGCAGTGAAGTACATGTTTCAAAAGATATAAAATGATAAGAATGAACCTAAAGTAGAAGATAAAACAGTAGAAACTAATAAAATTTAATACAAAAACTCAAAAATGAAGCCATAAGAGAAAAAAATTAGTCCCAGAAAATTGAGACACATGAATAATAAGAAAAAAAGTACAGAAAGATGAGAGGTTTAAGAGTTAAGGAAACCTGTCTCCAGCTATATGCTTAAGTTTTGAAAAACTGGGCAGAATTCACATAGCTCCAAGCATAGCTTTTTTTTTTTCCTGACTTTTTTTTTTTTTTTTTAGATTTTATTTATTTATTTGACAGAGAGAAATCACAAGTAGATGGAGAGGCAGTCAGAGAGAGAGAGAGGAGGAAGCAGACTCCCTGCTGAGCAGAGAGCCCGATGCAGGACTCGATCCCAGGACCCTGAGATCATGACCTGAGCCGAAGGCAGCGGCTTAACCCACTGAGCCACCCAGGCGCCCCGCAAGCATAGCTTTAATAAATGGAAAGCTTGATTATTTATTTTAGAAAAGCAATTAAAGCAGTAGTTAAATCTTCCCATGAAGAAAACCACCTGACCCATTTCAAATGGGTGATTTCTAACATTTTGGAAGCACACATCAATTTCACATGAACTTTTCCAGAAACTAAGAGAATAAAGGTTACTCGCCGTTCTCATTCTGAGAACAGCATAACCCTGATGTGGAAATCAGGCATTCTCTGAACATTACAGGTCCTTTCCATTCATTAAAGTAGATGAAAATATCCTAAACACAATTAGAAAATTAAATCTGATACTTTATAGGAAAGTTAGGTTTATCCCAGCTGTGTAAGAAATGCTAGAAAATTCATAGTCGTATAAAGAGATGTTCAACATTAGTGATTTAGGGAAAAGCATCTCACGTTCCCAGTCACATGTTACTCACCTCTAATTGGCCAAAACCAGAGTCTGATGGTGCCCACTAGTGTGAGGATTTGGAGAGTATACTGACCAAGAGAAATTTTGCAGAGGTACAAGACATATACCTAAGAAGGTTTATTGCAGCAATGTTCATGACATCTAAAGCATGGAAACGATTCATATGCTTGTCAACTGTAGTGATACTTTGTAGTGGTGGACTGTACTCTGGCAGGGCGATGGAATATTCTGCAATACTCAAAGCACATGAACTGTGCGTGGTGACATGCGGCAAGGTAGGTGGATCTCAGTATAGTAAGTGCCAAAGGTAACCCAGAAACGTTACATCTTGTATAAATTCTTTTCGTAAAATGAAATACAGCTAAAATGTAGAACACACTCTAGGAACTCCTGTATCTGCAATGACTGTTCTTGTACTGAACATAGTATCCAGGAGAAGGATGGCTTCAGCACAAGGGCTGGGGTGGGGTCATCCATGTGGACTGATGTCCGCTCTAGCTCTTGTTTAGATGATGGGATCATGGGTATTTCATTTTGAAATATACCCTGGTCCAATGGTAAGTGTTGGGAACGAAGGATTAGGATTGTGGACACAATTCTATGTACCAGAGGTCTAGAAACACATTTGTTAGGGTTCTCCAGAGGAGCAGAACCACTTGTGTGTGTGCATGTGCACACATGGGTTCCTTGAAGTGCATTTCCTGAAGCGCTGTGTTCGAGCGAGATGGTCTTCATTCTGCGAGGGCCTTCACCCGATGGGGTGACACCCACTCACCCACATTATGGAGGGTAACCACTTTACTCAAAATTGCCTATTTATATGTGACTTTCATTCAGAAAGACACTTTCACAGAAACATCCAGAGTAATGTTTACAGGTATGTGCCCAAATTGAACATACAGTCAACCATCCCGTGTGTGTGTCCTGAGCTCGCCACCTTGGAGCAGGCTGGTGGGAGCTGGCGGTCGTTGTTAGCGTGTTCTGTGGCTCTGCCGTGGAGCAGTCACGCGGCACAGTGCTTACCCCGCAGCAGAACTGTTCCGGTTCCCATCTCCCTCTGCCGTTTTCTTGCTGGGTGACTTGGAACAAGTTCTTAAGCTATTCTGTGGTTTTGTTCTAAACTCTAAATTGGGGAGGATGATGTTTCCTACTTTAGGGGACTACGATGAAATTACTTGACCCCCTTGAAGCTGGTAGAAGGGTTCCTGACACACAGTCAGCTTTCTAACAGCTGGCTGTAATGGTGACCGTCCTAGGCAGAGATCAAGGGTAGTCCTTACTCCTGGGAAGCCGCTCTGAATGTGGGATGTGAGCGTAGGCATTTGCGCAGGCCCCAGGAGAGCACTTCCGGTTTTGCAGGGTGGAGGACCCAGCCTTAGGGAGTATGTTGCGTACTGAACAAGCAGGAGTGGCCTGAAGCAGGGAGATGGACAGGTCAGGTGGTGGTAGAGTGCAGTGCAAAACGTGGACTCAGGCGTTCTTTACAAAATATCTTTGTCAGCTTACACAGGGCTTACAAGGCCATGTACGAAAGACACAATTTTATAATTTTAACTTCTTTAAAGAGCAGGCTCTACTTCATCCTCCCGATTCTGAATTCCTGTCCTCTAAATGCAGTAATTTTTTTTTTTTTTTTTACGTTTTTGGCTTTATCTTCTTCGCTCATCTGTAAAAAACCATGCTTGTTGTAGACTTGCTATTTCTTATCACCGTTTGATATTAGCCTTAGATTTCACAATTCAGAAGGTAGGCTTTTGTGCCGTCTTCTTTGCACACACACACACACACACACACACACACAAACTTTTACCTTTGCCTTCTCTGTCTTTGGTTTTATCATCATCTTTTTCACATTTAAAGCAAAGTGACTCTAAGTAGGGCTGCTTAGTATTTCATCAGTATTACGCATAGCCAGACAAGAGAGTGAACCCTGGTTACATCTAGTCTTGTACACTGTTCTCTTTTACCTTGGACTGATCATGACCATTTTTATTCTTCCTTAGATTTCTGTGTAACTCTTGGTAATTCTTCTCCGTAGTGTGTCCTGGGGGAGGGACACACTCTCTCTGACCACGTGTGAGTGTGTGACAACATCAGTTGCAGTGTTTCTTGGCCTCCTGGAGGCTTCTGTCCTTTTTGACTCAACTCGGTTGTTTAGCTTTTATATTTTTTACATGTATTTCCTGTCTTGATAGTTGGTTTTGGAGGACAGATGGCAGGCTCATGTGTTCAGACTGCCCTGCTAAAGCCTGGTGTCCTTTGTGGATTCAAGAAAAAAGCTTTTGGCCATCTCCTGTCCAGTGAGGAGAGAAACAGTCCAGCTTATGTCTTTTTTATTTTTTTTAGTTCATTATGGTTTCTTAAAATTCATCAGTGTTATCAAAATAACAGGAACCTTAGGAAGAGATGCTATCTTAGAATTTCTGTGGGTGAAGGAGGCGGACTGGACAGACAGGCAGGTCTACTGTTTAAATTTTAAAAGCATCACATAAACGTGAAATGCATCCGCTTATGTACTAGGTAACTGTTAATGTGCCCACTCGCATTTCAAAAGTAGAAAGTGGGATATCTGTTGACTTAAGTAATTTACCCAAGATTTTACTGCTTCCTGGCGACGGACCTGGGGCATTTTGGCTCCAGAGTCTCTCCTGTTGACCCCTGACCCATATTATGAGTTCCTATTCTCATAATCATTAGTTCTTAATATAACTTACATACAGTGCTTGGGGCACTATGTCTGCCCAGCTATCAAGGTATTTGGATTTGCCAGAAATAGGTGAGGCTGTGTTTTGCTAACATAAACCTTGAAGTCCCAGAAGCTTCAAACAGTCACTAATTCTTACGTGGACATATTCGTCTGCTTTGGGTTGGGCAGCATTAGGGAGCTTTCCTGCCAGCCTTGTCAAGGGTTCAGACTCTGCGAGTCTTGTGCCCCCACCAAGTTGCGGTCCTACATGCCTCATGTGCAAGTGGGGAAGCATATGTGAGACAGGTGTGCTCCAAGTACCCATGATGCGATCCTGCTTGGTTACAGGGGGGCTGGGAATACTTTTATTCCTGTGCCCAGGAAGGGGATGAAACGGTTACAAACACACGCAGTGTCTCTATGTCAGCGCTTTATGTAGCGCATAGCCAAACCCCTTTGGTAACCCGAGTTCGGCTGTAATGTGGTTAGTGCTTGACTCAGTCACTGGCCAGCTGCAGCTCCCAGAGGACGGTGGGTCAACACACTCGTCCTCTGTGGTGCATGAAGACAGGTCAGCCTGTCTTGGGAAGGAGAGAAGCCGTGGTACTCACCCTGACTTCTGGTCCCCTACAAGACCAGTTTCCTTTTGTCACAGGGTGAAATAGTCCCGTGATTCCGAAGCTCGCTACTGTTGTCTTCAAAGTTCCAGAGTTGGTCAGTTAGGAAGGAGAATGCCTGTTCCGTGATTGAATCAAAATATAAGGATCTTAGCCCGAAATGGAAGAAGTGAACAGAACGAGATGAGATTCCGATATGGCATCAAGATTCTTTCTAGCCTTGCCACATGTGAAGTGTCTGAGACTGTGTCAGCCAGTCGGAAACCACGGGCGCTGTTTTCACCGCGACACGCGCCTCCTCATCGTGCGACACGGGGACACGGCGGCACGCGTCGCAGACGTCAGACTGAAGTTCTGCGGCTGTTGTGGAAGCTGCGGTGGAGAGAGACGTGGGAAGTTGAGTAACACACGGAACAGGCTGCCGCAGTGTGCAGCTCAAGACAGATCTCCACGCAACACCGTTGGTTGTGATAAGCTCCGAGGGAGATGGGGACGATCCACAGACCCCTCCTTCCTGCTCTGCCGGTTCGTGGTTGCAGCCCTGAAGGAGCCGCTCGCCCTCCTCTGGGCGTTACCCGCGTGATCGCGGTGTAAGGGTCCTGCTGCATGTTGTCTGCTGACACAGGATGCTTTTAGAGCAGCAGTTTCTCAGTTCGGAGGGAAGTGGAGCAGCAGGTACAGAGGTTTCCCCGTGCCGCCCGCCTCCTCCTACTTGGGTCCCCACAAGAGCGCTGCATTTGTTAAAGCACGCCAGCCTGCGTGGACATATGCTCGCCCAAAGCCCACAGTGTAACGCTGCGGTCGACTTTGGGTGACCCAGGGTGTTTGGACAAACGTGTGATGACCCGTGTCCACTCTTCCAGGATCCCGCAGAGCGGGCGCTCTGCCCTCACCGGCCGCGGCGCTCCCCGCAGCCCCTTCCCTCCTTCCCCCCAGCAACCGCTGATGCTCGCACGGTCTCCGCACGCCGCCTCTCCGGTCGGCCACACGGTCGGATCCGCCGGTGCGGCTGGCTCGGGCTGGCCTCTGTCACGGAGTCCCAAGCCTCAGAGCTTCTTCCGTGCCTTTTCGTGGCTGAGAGCTCATTTCCCCGGTGCAGGATCGGGGTCCGTGGTCCGAGCGCACCCGTGTATCCGTTCTCCTACTGAGGGGCGTCTCGGATGCTTCCGGGCTTTGGCAGTTACCAGTACACTTGCTCCGATGTCCACGTGCAGGTTTTTCATACGGACAGGAATGCTCCGCTCCTTCGGGAAAATACCAAGGATTGTGATCGCTGCATCGTACGGTAAGGGGATGTTTTAACTTTGTCAGAAACTGCCGGAGCTGGCTGTACTGTTTTGCACTATTAGCAGCAACGGGTAAGAGCTCCTGCTGCCCCGTGTTCTCGCCAGCATTTGGTGGTGTCCGTGTTCCAGGTTTGGTCGTCCCCATCAGTGTGTGCTGGTATCTCTGTTTTAATTTGCATTTCCCTGGAGTAACCTGACAAGGAGCATCTTTTCATACACCTCTTCAGCTGTCTGTATGTCTTCTTTGGTGAAGTGTTCAGGTCTTGGATCCATTTGTTTGCTTATGGGTTTTTTCCCCTTACTGTTGAGTTTCAAGTTGTCGGTTTTAGGTCAGTCTTTATCAGATTTCCTTCGCAAATGCTTTCTCGCAGTCTGCAGATTGTCTTATTCTCTAGATACTGTCTTTCATAGACCAGAAATTTTAATTTTTAGTAAGTCCGGCCTATCAGCTCTTTCTTTCATGGATCATGCCTTTGGCATTTCATTTGAAAGGTCATTGCCATTCCCAAGGTCACCGAAGTTTTCTCCTGTTATATAGTTTCTTGACTTACATTTTGGTCTAAGATCCATTTGGAATTAATTTTTGAAAGTGGGTGTAAGATCTGTGTCTAATTTTTTTTTGCAAGTGAATGTCCAGTTGTCCCAGGAGCAGCTGTTGAAAATATCATCTCCTCCCCTGTACTGCCTTTGCTCCTCGTTAAAGATCAGTGGCGTGTATTTATGGGGGTCTGTTTCTGGGTGCTCTGTTCTAGTCCATTGATCCATTTGTGTATTTTTTTTTTACCGATACTACACTCTCTTGATCAATGTAGCTTTATAGTAAGCCTTGAGGTCAAATAGTGTAGTAAGTCTTCTGACTTTGTTGTTCTCCATTGTTGTGTTGCATATTATGATTTTTTTACTTCTGATATAAACTTTAGAATCTATTCAATATCCACAAAATAACTTGCTGTGATTTTGGGGGGGGGGGTGGATTGCACTGAATCTCTAGATCATGTTGTGAAGAACTGACATCTTGACAGTTCTGTGTCTTCGTAACCATAAACAGAATCTCTCCTTTATTTATTCTTTAATTTTTGTTCCTGATAGGTTTATAGTTTTCTTTTTATAGACTGTGTGTATGTGTGTGTGTCATTAGATTTGTGCCTGAGTACTTCATTTTTGGAGGTGCTAATGTAAATGATAATTGTGTTTTAAATTTTAAATTCCACTTGTTAAATGGTATATTATTTTTTTTTTAAGATTTTATTTATTTATTTGAGCTAGAGCATGAGCAGAGAGGGAGAAGCAGGATCCCCACTGAGCAGGGAGCCTGATGTAGAGCTCAGTCCTAGGACCCTTGGGGTCATGACCTGAGCTGAAGGCAGGCCAACCAACTGAGTCACCCAAGTTGCCCCTTTCCTATAGCTGGTATTCTAAAAAGTGATTGCCTTTTGTATATTAACCTTGCATCCTGCAACCTTGTTATAATTACTAGTTCCAAGAGGTTTTTTGTCAGTTGTTTTCAGATATTCTACATAATCATGTTATCTGTGAGCAAAGATGGTCTTATGTCTTCCTTTCTAGTCTGTGTGCCTTTTATTTCCTTTCCTTGCATTCGCGAACACCTCCAGTGCTGTGTTGGAAATGAATAGTGAGGGGACATCTTTACCGTATTACTGATTTTAGTGGGAAAGTTTTAAGCCTCTCACTATTAAGTATTATGTTAGCTGTGAATTGGTTTTTTTTGGTTTGGTTTTTTGTTTTTTTTTTTTTTAGTAGATAATTATTTATCAAATTGAAGAAGTGTCTATTTCTAGTTTACTGAGGTTTTTTTTTTTTATTTTAATCATGAATGGGTGTGGGATTTTTTTCATGCTTTTTCTGCATCTGTTTGTAATAATGATTTGTGGTTTACAGTAATTGATTTTCAATTAATTGAATTTCAGTTGATTTTCAAACATTGAACCAGCCTTGTATATCTAAGATAAATCTCACTTGTTTGTGGTATATAATTCTTCTTATATTACTGTATTTCATTTAATAGTATTTGTGGGTTTTACTTCTATATTCAAGATAGATATGGTCTGTAGTTTATTTGTAATGTCTGTCTGGTTTTGATGTTCAAGGATAGTGCTGGCCTCATAGAATGAATTAGAAAGTGTTCCCTCTGTCTCCAACCTCTGAAAGAGATTTTTAGAGTTTTGTTTTAATTTCTCCCTCAAATACTTGGTATAATTCATGAGGGAATCCATCTGGACCTGGTGCTTCCTGTTTTGGATGGTTATTTACTTATTGATTCAATTCTTTTGATATAAGCTGATTCAGATTGTTTTTTCTTGTGATTATTGTCAGACTGTGTCTTTCAAACACATGGTCTGTTTCATCTTGGTTATTTTAATGGTCATAGGATCTGTAGTGATTGCCTTTTATTTGTGATAGAAGTAATTTGTGTCTTTTCTCTCCTATTCTTGGTTAGGTTGGCTATAGATTTATCAATTTTATTGATCTTTACAAAAAACCAACTCTTGATTGTGGTTTTTTCTCCTGCCTATTTTGGTTAATTTGCTTTTATTTTTCTAAATAAAATGGAAACTTAGATTTCTGATTTTAGATCTGTCTTATTTTCTAATACATGTTTTCAGTGCTATCAATTTGCCCCTAAGTGTTGCTTTTGCTGCATCTTGCAAATTTTGGTAAGTTGTATTTTCATTTTTACTTCAAATACTTAGTTTATCTTGAAATTTTTTGTCCCTTGTATTACTTAGAAGTATTGGTTAATCTCCACATATTTTAGGGCTTTCCGGTTTTCTTTCTCTTGTTGATCTCTAGTTTGATTTCACTGTGGTCTCAGAGCTGACATTGTAGGAGTTCATTTTAAATTTGTTATGTTATGTTTTATGGCATAAAATGCAGTCTCTCTAGATGAAAGTTCTTTGGGAGATTGAAAGGAATGGGTGCCCTGCTGTTTAGTGTAGTCTGTAAATGTTAGTTATATCTAGTGGATTGATGGTAGTGGTGTTGAACTATGTCCTAACTGATATTCTGCCTGCTTGGATGCATGATATGTTTCATGTCTGAATTATTTTTGCTTATCATTATGTATATAAATGTGTGTGTGTGTGTGTGTGTAACAGGACGTTGTTTTTTCTCTTTCAGAGTATATGAATATAACACACTATATCCATTCAGCAGTTGGTAGAATTCTGGATTGTTTTCAATTTTTGACTCTTCCACTTAAAGCTACTAAGAGCACTCATACTTTCTCTTTGTGGATACTTGCAACCATTTTTCTTGGGAATATACTTAGGAGTGGAATTACTATGCCCTTGACTAGATATTTTTTCAGCTTTAATAGATATTGCCAGCCATTTTCCAAAAGGATTATACCAGCAAAATAAGAGAATTCCCATTTTTCTAGCCAGTATTTGGTATTGGCAGTCTTTTTTAGTTTTGGCTAGTTTATTGCTGTATAGGAATACCCTGTTGTGGTTTTAATTTTCAGTATTTTAAAGAATAACAATATTGAGCATCTTTTCATATGCCTATTGATCATTCTGTGTTCTTATTGCCCATTTTCAGAATTGGTTTGTCTTTATATATTTCCTTTATTCAAATCTTATACATATATTTATTACAAATATTTTCTTCCAATATGGGGCTTTGTTTTTTAACCTCTCTCAGTGGTGCCTTTTGAAGAATGTAAGTTCTTAATTTTAATGAATCCCAATTTATCAGTATAGTGTGATTGGAGAATTTTGTGACCTTTTAAAAACAATTCTCACATACTCCCAAATTACTGTTTTCTTGGAGTTATTCTACTGTCTTTCACAATCAGGCCTGTAAACCTTGTAAAATTTACTCTTGAGTATGATGTGATAAAGTCAAGACTCCTTTCCCCCCCAATATATCCAGAGGTTCCACCACTGTCTTTTTCACATTAAGTTGTCTACATGCTTTTATTAAATCAATTGACTATAGGTGTGTTTATTCTCTGTTCTGTCCCCTTGGTCTTTGTATTCCTGCACCACTAGTACATGATCATGACTCTTGTAGCTTCACCCTGCCAGTTGAAAATGAGGCATTGTGAGTCTTCCAAGTTTATTCTTTTTATTATTATGACTATTCTGGGTCCTGTGTATTTCCATATAAATTCATAATCAACTTGCACTAATTAAGACCTTCAAAATGCCTATTGAAATTTTGGGATTACATTAATGCCACAGATCATTTGAAAATAATATAACATCAGTAATATTTTACAATTAAATAATGTGATTTTTTTTGTCATTTCTTTTATTTTTTTTCAACAGCCTTAGAGCTTTTAATGTAGACATTTTGCACATTGCTTATCAAATGTATTCTCATGTATTTTATGTCCTTGTTGCTATCATAAATGGTATTAATTTCCAGTTGTTGCTACTATACAACATAATTAGTTTATAAATGAATTTTTATCAACTGAGTTTCCTAAATGTGTTGTACTTTATTTGGATTTTCTTTATACTCAGTCACCTCACCTGTGTCCACTGTTGAATAAAACTGCTTATAGTGAACATCATTGTATTGTTCATGACTTCAATATTTTGCCATTCAAGTTTAGCATCTAACACTTGAGATTTTTAAATAATCCTTTATCAAAATAAGGGAATTTCTTTCAGTCTCTAGTTTGTTGAGAGCTTTTATCATGAAATATGTATTGATGAATTTTATCGGATCTTCTGCTTTGATTTTTCTTGATTAATATTATGGATTAGTTTTTTTTTTTAGTGCCGAGCTGTTCATTTTTATACTAAAAATATGAGCATTCATTTTTATACTAAAAATAGCTTTGTTGTGATTTTATTATTTATATATAGTGCTCTTGATGTGTTAATATTTAGGATATTGTAACTGTGTTGTGAAAGTTATTGGCCTGAAGTTATTCTTTTTTTCAATATATTTTCCAGGGGTGGATGTCAGGAATATACTAGGAATAGAATGGGACAGAGTTCATCTTTTTCTATCCTTCCTTGTGGTTTCTTTGTGTGAAGGGTTTTAATTGTAGATTCAAATTCTTTAAATGATACAGTGATTTCCGTGTTCTTTGTTCTTGAATCGGGTCTTGTATTTTGTATTCACAGAATTGTTCCACTTCATCTAAGGTCTTTATTGGCAAAAGCTGTTTATGATGTTGTTTAGAATGTCTTTAATGTCTTTATTGTATACTGCCTTTATTCTTGAAAGGGTAGTATTTCTCTGTGTCGCTGGGGTTGCTAGGAGTTGGAGTAGATCAGTCGGAGTTTCATCTATTTATTCATCTATCATCTAATATTTTAAAATTGTTAACTTTTCCCTTTGATTTTCATTTTTCTCTGCTTTTTATTTTATTGATTTTACTCTTTTAAAAATTCTTCTACCGTCCTTAAGGTGAATATATGTTTCCAAGCTACTTGAACAAAACTTACATCTTTCATTGTTCAGCCATCCTCCTTTTCTAATACAACCCTTTAAAAGCTACAAATTGCTGTGCCTGGGAGGCTCAGTCAATTAAGCAACTCTCTTTGGCTCAGGTGACGATCCAGGCCCCTGGAATCAAGTCCCGCATTGGGCTCCCTGTCTTCCTCTGCCTTCTCTCTCTTGGTCTCTCATGAATAAATAAATAAAATCTTTGGAAAAAAAAAAAAACACTGGGTGTGGTGCAAAAATAATGAATTCTGTTATGCTGAAAAATAAAAAATAAATTTAAAAAAACTATAAATTTCCCACTAAATACTGCTTTAGCTGTATCCCACAAGTTTTGATATAGTGTACTTCTGCTATTTCCTTAAAAATATTTTCGAGATTCCTTCATTATTTCTTCTTTGGTTCATGCATTGGTTCTAAACATATGGATGTTTTCTTAATTAACTTCGTAGTTCTAGTTTATCTCTCCTGTGGTCAGATCATTTTTTCTGGGTGATTTGTGTCCTTTAGAGCTTATTTAGATTACTTTGTTCCAGTCTGTATTCTATTTTGGTAAATGCTTCATGTGTCCTTAAACATTGTGTATTTTGTAGTTATTGGATATATGGTTCTATATTTTTAAATTAAGTCCATCCATTATTTCAAGTAAGGTAAATATCCCATTATCTCCTTACAGTTTCCTGCTGTCTTCTACGTCCTGCAATTCCCACAGGCACATTAACTAGATCAACAGAGGGAGCCTTATGATGTAATTTCTTGGCTTGAATTGGTTTGACTTGTACTAAGATAATCATCATTTTAAGGATCATAGGGAAAATGATGTAAATTGAGAGACATTATTCCTAACTTTCAGCAAGTTAAAGATTGTCTGCTGTAGGCAGATGTTCAATTGGTGATGGCCATAGGTAAGAAGAAAGTGGTCTGCTTCAATCTCTGTCTCCAAACCTGTAGAATAGAAACTGTGTTGTAAAAACTAACACAAAGGCATATTTGCTTCCTTGATATAAAGGGTCACTTTTTATTAATTTAACTCAAATATTTGCATGGATTTGGTCATTTTTCTGATAGAGTATAAAAGCCAAATAACCACATAAAAATAATAATTCTTCCTACCCTTCAAATGGATAGCAATATATAAAAATAGGAATTTACTCTATCTTTTAACCTTTAATGTTCTTTAAATAGCCAGTAATTATGGTTTACCTGTTCCTTTAGCTGCCCTGTGAAGTGCCTTCATACATGGGCTGATTAGATGCTCAGTCAGCTTGCACAGGCTTTGATGAAAGGGAGAGAGACTTGAAAGTATTTTTCTTAAATGCTTACTGTTATGGAAACCAATGACAGTATTACTAAGTGGAGCATTTCCCGGGGTGATAATGTTACTCACCAAAATCAACTAGTAAGGATGTGTTTGAAGAAATAGTTGACTAAGGACTCATAACCTAAAGAGGAGTACTTTTGGTATTCTAGAACAAACATGATACAACACTTATTGGATGTGTTTTATAACTTTTCTGTGCCTCCAGTTTTTTTGTCGTAATTCTCCCACCAGAGGAATGCCTGTCTCTCGGGTTCTTCGAGGACCCTCCTGCCTCATGAGAGAGGTGTCATGAGTCATCCTGACCTTCGCTGACCTCCTGGCCCTCCCAGCGATGTTAGTGTTTGTAATTCTTGCTTATTGACAAACACCCGGAGTTAAGACTGGATAGAACAACCAGAAGAGCCAGGTATTGTGAGAGGTGCCTCCAGGTGTGTGATTAACAAACTTTCCTCCTCGAGGTCACCTGCTGACTGCCAGTGAGATTTCAGTAAGTTTTTACTATGTAGACAAAAACTGCTCAGATCTCTTGGATCTCAGTAAATGTTTATATCTAAGTTGAAAGTCAAATTTTCTGTGAAACAAAAATTGGCTATGAGCATATTGTGGCTATCTGTCCAAAATCAGAAAGGGAGAGAAAAAGGAGCAATAAACAGATGCGCAAGTAGGAAAAAAAAGAAATAAGATGGCACATCTTAATCCAGCCAGTCAATAATTACAGTGAATGCGCGTGGTCTTAGTATTCCAACTATGCAGCAAGTTGTAAAATTGAAGGGGGACTCAAGATCCAAATAAGAACTATCTATAAGAAACCTACTCTAAATGGGAAAACTGATCAGCTTAAAGTATAAGGAAAGATATATACTGTGCAAACACTAATTCAATAGAAAGTTGAAGTGGCTATGACAATATTAGGCAAATATTAAGATAAAAAATGCTACCAGGGATAGAGAGAGACATTATGTAATGATAAAAGGTCCCATTCACCAAGAAGATGAACAGCCTTAAATGGCTATGCACCGTACAATGGAACGTACAAAACAAAGATCAAAACAAAACTAGACCAGTCTGCAGTAAGTTTTTACCACTCCTTTCTCACTGATGAATAAAGTCAGGAAGGCTGTGGACAGCTTGAACATTATCTACCAAGTTGTTGTAATTGGCATTTATAGAATACACCACTAAACAAATACCAAGTACAGTTTTAATCACACATAGATCATTTTGAGGATGGAACATGTTCTGGACCTTAAAATCTGATATAAATTTTTAAGTATTATGTATAAACTATTCTGTTACCACAGTGGAATTATTAACAAAGATAGATGAAAAATCCAAAATATTTGAAAGAAACAAATGAACCCATGATCCAAAGAAGTCTTCACAGGAAAAGTTAGAAAATATTTTGAATTAACATAAAAGCTGATCATAAATTGTCAGGTATGGATAGTGCTGTGCTTTGAGGGAAATGTATAGTATTAAGTATATTAGAGAGAAAGATCTCAAAACAATATCTAAACTTATTTAAGAAACCAAGAAAATAAGAGCAAATTAAAGCCAAGGTAAATGGAAGGAAAGATAATAAAAATAAGATCAGAGGAAGGAGGTGGGCAGAGGATGGGCTAGGTGGGTGATGGTTATTAAGGAGGGCTCTTGTCATGATGAGCACCGGGTGTTGTGTATACGTGATGAACCACTGAATTCTTCTGAAACCAGTATAACACTCTAGGTTAACTAGAATTTAAATACAATTTTGAACAAAAAAATAGAGATCAATGAAATTAAAAAACAGGAAAACGCGGCACCTGGGTGTCTGGCACCCAGATTTACCCACCTTCACCTTGGGTCATGATCTCAGGGTCCTGAGATTGAGCCTCACATCGGACTCTCTGCTCAGTGGAGAGCCTGCTTCCCCCTCTCTCTCTGCCTACCTCTCTGCCTACTGGTGACCTCTCTCTCTCTCTCTGTCAAATAAATAAATAAAATCTTAAAAATAAATAAATAACTAAAAAATAAATATTTTAAAATTTTAAAATTTGCCGTATTAACCCAAAAAAACCCTGGAGATAAGCTATGATTATCTTCATAGACGGGAATAAAGAAATTTCTTAACCTAACCAGAGACATCTATGAAATATCTTCAGCTTATATCTTACCTAATGATAAAGGATTGAATACTTCTCCCAAGATCCAGAATCAAGGCAAGGAGACCACTCTTACCACACCAGCTCAACTTGTGGTCCTAGCCAGTGCGGTACCTCAAGGAAAAGAAAGATCTATTTTGGAAATGAAGAAATAAAATTGTCTCTATAGAAGTCATAGCTGTCTACAGATAAAAATTTTAAAAATCATCCCCCCTAAAAAAATAATACATGAAACCAACTGTATTTATAGACATTAGCAATATTAGAAATTTCAAAAATATAGTTCCATTTACAATAATAGGAAAAGAAAACATGAACTATGCTTCTGGTAACGACATTGCAGCATAGATATGCTGGAAACCACAAAACTTACTGAAAGAAATGAAAGTGTGCCCAAGTGATTGGAGAGAAACTCTGTGTTCTTGACCTGGAAGACTCAGTGTCATTAGGGGATCTGATTCTCCCACACTGGCCATTGGGTTTAATTCAATCCCAAAGTCACAGCACAAACTTTCTGTGGAGACTGACAGGTGTTCTCAAATTTGTGTGGAAAATTTCCAGTTTTGCAGGTGTTCCAGGACTTGTCCATCAGTCCATCTGGGGAGAACAGGTAGCTGTAGGAGAAGGGAGCCCATCATGTAATTCCTTCAAGGGAAAGTGATAAAGTCTGAATTTCCCACTCTTATCTCACAAGAAAAAAGATTTAAATTTTTCAGATTAAAGGGGTTTCAGCTTCATGCCTGATAAACCTTTTGGAGGAAAAAAAAAAAATAGAGTGACTCATTGGATTACATGGTCTTTGATTTTTTGATACTTAGTAGACAATTGTAATTGTGTAATTGCACATCATACAGACTCAGAATTAACATGTTCTTCCTCCAAACATTCTGCATATTGGTGCATTAGAATTCTTTTGGTTGGTTTTAGAAACATTCTAGGATTTTAAATATTTTGCATTTAATACTGAAAACATGAAATCTACATAATGTATGCAGCGTAACTAATATTAGAAGCATGTTCAAGGAGCAGCCTGTGGGGTTAATAGAGTTTAATTTGCAAGACAAATGAAGGCTTATTTCCTCCTAGGCACTCTGCTCTTAATTCTAGTCGGGGCACTTTTGAAGACTAGTCCCATTAATAGATGAGGCGAACCCATGTTAGGCAGGAGTAGAACTAGCCAGCGGTGGAATCAGGCAGCCTTTCCACTCAGATGGGTGTTCCCCAGAATACAGCGCGGTTTCTTAAAATGCAGTACTTACATACTCGTGTGATGGTTTCCTCACACAGCGGTATGCTGGGGCAGGGGAGCAGAAGTGGTTTAGGTAACACTACGGTAACCACGATTATTAAAAATTAGATACTCTGAATGCCCCCGCACACAGAGTGCGGGGGGGGGGGGTGTTCTTAGTAAATCAAAATTTATCTGCATGTGGCACTATTTTGTGTTTTTTAAAAAATGATGTTTCCAGGACTCTTCCTAACAAAGGAAGGTACTTACTATAAATATCCTACCTGGCTTTATCAAAAGAAAATTTGAAAAATTCAAAGATTTAAAGGAATTGGTTAAACCAGTTGTGGTTATCTGTAGTTGATGGGGTTGTGGATAATTGGTAACCACCCGGGTGTGATCCCATGAGTGTCGGCAGAGCTGGCGCTAGGGCTGTTCAGCTGGTGTCACCTGTGGCATTTGAGACACGTCAGCCCTTGAGCTGACCGTGCTGCTCAGTAAATGACAGTAGTCATTCAAACAGGCCAGAAAGGCCTCTGCACCTTCTAAGCATCCTATAGACCGGCACCCCCAGCCTGCTTGAGAACCCAAGGTCAGGGACTCTGGGAACTGGCAGGAGAGCATCAGGGCGCCTACTGACCATACTGACTGTGCCCCGAGGAGGTCAAGCCTGCAGGACAGAGGAGTTTCTCAGACTCTTGTTTTTATTGGTGATTTATAAACAGAAAACGGGGTTTTATAGACCAGTGGAAAGCTATTGGAAACCAGGTGACCCTGTCCTGTGTTTGTCTGTCCCGCCTCCCCCTCGCGCTGTGGCGGACATGGGACCAGCAGGGCTGGGCATCACCAGGGCAGGCAGAGCTGGGCGCTGTGGGAGGGGCTCGCCAAGGCCGGCGGGGGAGCTACAGGAGGACGGGAGGTCTGACTCACGGAGGAAAACTGGAGTAAGCAGTTTGGAAAAGTCAGATGTTTAAAACATGAAAAGAAATGTAACTTTGAGTTGCCGAGGTTTTGAGCTCCGTGATCTTAACGTGCCAGCGTCTCTCTGGGGGCCGACAGATCCGGGGGGAAGCGTTCAAAGGCAGCCGGTCCGTTTGAGCAGGGCCAGGGCACACAGACGCGCCAGGAAGGGGGTGGCCAGCGCGGGGCCAGGCCCGGGAGCCGGACTGCGGTCCCCCTCAGACCGCTCTCCGAGGAGGGGCGAGGCCAGGGCTGTGACGTGCAGACTCGGCGGCTGGTCCTTCCTGCAGAAGAGGCCGTAGCGCCCGGACGTCTTCTCCATCCGCCCCGGAACTGAGTGCCTTCTGCTCTGAAGGCGACTCATGACCCCTCCTGGAGGTGTTCCCCTGAACCTCTGGCTGTAACAAACCAGCGTGGGCTTGGCACGTGCTCCAAGTCAGGGCATCAGAGCTGCACTTTTTATGGTGACTTTTTAAAAATTCGAGAGTTCTAAAACCACATGTTTGACCTTCCGTTTATGTGGCCATGAGCTGGGTTGAGGTTGATTGCATCTCTTTCCTGAAGCACCCTTTCTTCCAGGAAGCCTGGGAGTGTGCGGAGGGGCTCTTGGCTCCCCGTGAGCTGCCGCATTCCGGGACTCTCTGCAGAGGGCCGGCCGTGGAGGCCTTGTCTGAGCTCACGTCTTGCTTGCTTGGAAGTGTCCCGCTGCCCACCTTCTCTACAGAGGCAGCAGCCTGCCAGCCCCGACGCAGCCCGTCCCCACGCTGAGTGTTCTTCCGGCAGTTGTTCTTACTCGTTCCTTTGTAGGAGCTTCTCCAGAGCACCTGCTCAGAGGAGACGTCTTCCTCCCCTGTATCTTCCTCCCCAGCATCTCTAACAGCCAGGCCGTGCCGTAGCTCGGGGTGGACGTTAGGTACGTGCTCCCTGAATGAGCACAGGAGTGAATGAGGCCAGACGGGATGCAGCGAGACAGCCGGTGACGAGGGCGCACGCTGCGGCACGTGATGGACAAGCTGGTCGGCCGCGCTGGCGGTGCGCGTGGGGAGGGAGGCCCTCCAGGCCCGTCTGCGGGCATCAAGTTCCAGCGGATACAGAGAGGCGAGGGTTCGCCCGGGAAAGGGGGCAGATGTGGGGAGGATGTGCGGAGAGAGACCCCCTGTTTCAGGCCGTGTAAAGGGACAAGGAGTGCTCGGGTTCTGCCCAGAGGGCCTGGTGAGGGGCTTGTAAGCTTAACACCTGGGACGCACTCCCACGCCTCATACTGGCCTGTCACTGTCCCCCCCACCGGGGTCACTTTAATCTGTGTGGCTCTCCCTGTTCGCACCGCTCAGATTGGGGTGCCGGGTCCCGGGGAGGCAGAGTCTGAGTCCACTATGTCCACCGCGTCGCAGGCCGAGCAGAAGGACCTGCACGGGACACGCTCCCAAGCCATGAACTTGGAACGAAGGAACACCCACCCACGCTCAGGTCAGGGTTTCTCTGAGTGGGGAAGCCTTCCTTCACGGTTACCCTTCAACGTGGACCATGTATTTGCTAAACCAGGCCTGGAAACCGGCTTTTGGCCTCTTCTAGAGGGTTGGTTCGGAGCACTGGGCTAGGTGTGGGGACGTGGGAAGGGCTCGGCCTGTCTGGGCTCCGGCCTGGGAGCAGAGGGGCGCCGCCGGGCTCAGGCCAGCGGCGTGTCGGGCGGCGCCTGCCCGGAAGCGCTGCAGCCTTTTGTCCCCGGGCTGAGGCGGTCTGCCTGGAAGCCCCGCGTGCCATGGTTTCACGCAGACCCTGCTCCCCGTACCCAGCTTTGAGAGGACCCTTCTTGGAGCCCTGCCCTTCCTCCTCAGCCCTGATGTGCTGGGCCAGCGAGACTCACCTTCCAGCCTGGCAGTGGCATCAGGGGACTGTCTCCGGCTTCCAGTGGGGAAACAGAGAGGCGCTTCGCCTCAGAAAAGGGCAGAGCTTCAGCGTGTCCATCCCCAAACTGGTCAGTCAGCCGCGCTGCTTCTCCTCTCACTGGGGAGTGCCTCATTCGCACTCTGCGTTCACCTGAGGAAGGGAACCCAGGCCGCTTCCTCCTCGGGCTGAACCCCTGCTCGATGCCT